>NC_133325.1:189976002-190303502 GCF_042186555.1 Aquarana catesbeiana
AGCCTGCTGCTTCCTGTTACCACCTCACCTGCAGTCCAGCCATCCCTGGAGGGATCTCTACTCTGCTCCAGCATCAGAGCCTTTCATCTCAACAGGCACTCCTACCCCACTGTGCTCAGAAGACCACTGTCCCCACTCCAGTGGCTCTTGAACCAGCGTTGTATGAGAGGTCTTCTCCTACAAGTCAGGCTCGCTACCAGGTACCTAACAGTACGAAACAGCCATGACTGAGCCTGCAGGAGATACCTCCCCGATGAAGGAGATCTGTACGCACCTTGCAGCCCTCACTCAAGCGGTGCAAGCCCTTCAGGACAATTATAACAGACTTGAGGGACAAGTCCAGAATCTTGCTGGCCCTAGTCCCATGGCTTCCTCCTCAGCCGCAGCTCCAACACAGCCTGCTCCTGCTCCCTCCGTTGTGATGCTCCCACCTGAACCAAGGGTCCCCATCCCAGAGAGGTTTTCCGGAGACCGGACCAAGTTTCGGGCCTTTCGCAACGCCTGCCAGCTCTTCTGTGCCCTACAACCCCGAACCTTTTCACTGGAAGTTACTAAAGTGGGGTTTGTGATTTCCCTCCTACAAGGGGAACCTCAGACCTGGACTCACCATTTACTGGAGGGGGACTCAGTCTTAACCCAATCTTTACCCTCCTTTTTTGAAGCCGTGGCTCAGCTCTATGAGGACCCTCAGCGGACTGCCACAGCTGGGTCAGCTCTGTTCGCGCTCCAGCAAGGCCGCAGACCGGCTGAGGACTATGTCACTTCAGACGCTGGAGCGCGGACACGCAGTGGAACGATGCAGCCCTGCGTCATCAGTTCCGCATGGGCCTATCTGAAGGGCTGAAAGATGAACTTGCTCGAGTTGGCATACCAGATACTCTTGAAGCTTTGATCTCTTTGGCGATCCAGATTGATTGTCGCCTCCGAGAACGTCGATCTGAACGCTCTGCCCAACAAACCCGCCCGGCCTGGATGACAGCACGGGCTCCGGTTCCTGCAGCACGTTACTTACCGTCACCCAGTGCGAATCCAGTCAACGCCACTCCCGACACTTCAGAACCCATGCAGCTCAGACTGATGCGACCTGCCTTGTCCCCTGAAGAACGGGCACGTCATCGTCAACTTAACCTGTGCCTCTATTGCGGTGGAACTGGTCACTATGTCCATAACTGCCCAGTCAAGATAAGTAAGTGCTCATCTTCTGTGTCTACCAATCTCTCTGCTTTGTCTGCCAGCTCTACCCACCTTGCCATTCCTCTCTCGTTACAGCTCCAGGAAGAGATAATTCCAATCAACGCCATCATTGACTCCGGAGCTTGCAGCTGCTTTATCGATTTGACCTTTGCCAGCCAACATAACATCCCTTTACGAACTAAAACCCATGGACTTTCTGTTTTCTTAGCTGATGGCTCCCGCATTAGATCTGGACAAGTAACTCAGGAGACTCTTCCCTTGCCTGCTACCATTTCTTCCCAACATAAGGAACTGCTGACCCTTGATGCCATTACATCTCCACTATTTCCAATTATCTTGGGCATTCCCTGGCTCCAAGCCCACAATCCGCACATCAACTGGGTCTCTGGAGAAGTAAAGTTTGTATCATCCTACTGCCAGGAACACTGTCTGACGGGAGATCCCGACTCTTCAGCTACTCTGCTATGCCTTAACACTGACCAGAAACTATATCAGTCCATACCCAAACATTACCATGAGTTCATCGATGTTTTTAGCAAGAAGGGGGCAGATTCCCTTCCGCCTCATCGCCCCTACGACTGCCCAATTGAGTTGTTGCCAGGATCCGAGATCCCATTCGGACGTATCTTCCCTTTATCGGAGAAGGAGCAAGAGGCACTAAAAACATATATTGATGAGAACTTGGCTAAGGGGTTCATCCGCCACTCAACTTCCCCAGCAGTTGCCGGAATATTTTTTGTCACCAAGAAAGACAAGACTCTCTGCCCGTGTATAGATTATCGGGAACTGAACAAAATTACGGTTAAAAATCGGTATCCCCTACCCTTGATACCTGAACTATTCCAAAAGTTAAGGACTGCAGTTATCTTTACTAAACTCGATCTAAGAGGGGCTTACAACCTGGTCCGCATTCGGGCCGGGCATGAGTGGAAAACAGCTTTTCGGACCCGATTCGGGCACTATGAATACTTGGTTATGCCCTTCGGACTCTGCAACGCCCCTGCAACCTTCCAACATTTGATTAACGATGTTCTCAGGGACTTTCTAGACGTGTTTGTGATCGCATACCTGGACGATATCCTAATCTTCTCGGAATCTCTTGATCTGCATCGAGAACATGTCTGCAGGGTGTTGAGTCGCCTCCGCTTACACAGACTTTATGCAAAGGCAGAGAAATGTGAGTTCGAGCAACAAAGTATCCAATTTCTGGGATTGATAATCTCTCCAACGGGCATTAAAATGGATCCCCAGAAGGTATCCGGTGTTCTGGACTGGCCGGTACCCCTAGACAAAAAGGGGATTCAGCGGTTTATCGGTTTTGCAAACTTTTATAGGAAATTCATCAGGGGATTCTCGGCCATAATTGCACCCATCACGCAGTTGACTAAACAGAATGCCCGTTTTTCCTGGAACCAGTCAGCCCAAGATGCCTTTGAGAATCTCAAAAGACTGTTTACCTCGGCCCCAATCCTCAGCCATCCTGAACCGTCACTACCGTTCATTTTGAAAGTTGACGCTTCTGAAATAGCGGTGGGTGCAATACTATCACAACGAAGGGGCAGCAAAGATCTAATGCATCCTGTGGGGTTTTTCTCCCGTAAACTTTCTCCTGCGGAGAAGAACTACGATGTTGGCGACCGGGAGCTTCTCGCTATTAAAACTGCTCTGGAGGAGTGGAGATACCTGTTGGAGGGGGCTGTGCATCCGGTATTAATATACACTGACCACAAGAATCTAGAGTATTTGAGATCTGCTAAACGACTGAAGCCTCGGCAAGCTCGCTGGGCTCTGTTTTTCTCACGTTTTTGTTTTCATATAACTTACCGGCCAGGCTCAAAAAATATCAAACTGGATGCATTATCACGTATGCATGACAACCCGAAGGACTTATCCATTACTGACACCATCTTGCCCGCAAACAATTTCCTACTCCTGCAAACAGACCTACTCTCCCAGATTAAAGAAGCATCCTCTGAGTCATCTAGGCCCACAGGGATTACTCTGACATCCAGAGATGGATTGCTATGGAAGGGGAGTCAAATTTTTGTCCCTGAGAAGGTTCGGGTCAAGGTCTTGACACTTCTTCATGATCATTCACTGGCAGGCCATTTTGGGGTTCGCAAGACCCTGGAACTTGTGCAACGCACATTCTGGTGGCCCAATCTGAAGGACTTTTGTGAAAAATATGTCAGCTCCTGCCCTACCTGCACCCAGAATAAGACGTCTAGAAATCGAGCTTGGGGTCTGTTAAAACCTTTGCCTGTACCTGATAGACCCTGGAGAATGATTTCCATGGATTTTATAGTAGAGCTTCCATGTTCCGAGGGGTGTTCAGCCATCTTTGTGGTGGTAGACTGTCTAACCAAGATGGCCCACTTTCTCCCTTTAAGGGGAACTCCATCTGCTATTGAAACCGCCCGCATATTCATTAAGGAAATCATCAGACTACATGAAGTACCTGCAAGTATAGTTTCGGACAGAGGGGTACAATTCACCTCACATTTTTGGAGAGCCCTGTGTGAGATCCTAAAAATTGAACTGGCCTTGTCCTCGGCCTATCATCCTCAAACTAATGGGCAGACAGAGAGGACCAATCAGACTCTTGAACAGTATATTAGATGCTTTACTTCCTTCACACAGGATAATTGGGTGTCCCTGCTACCCTTAGCAGAATTAGCATACAACAATGCCAAACATTCAGCCACCGGTCAATCCCCTTTTTTCGCCAATTATGGCTTCCATTTAACCTTTCTACCCGATTTCCTTTCAGAATCCTCAGTTCCGGCAGTGCAGAATACAGTGGATTTCCTCAGCCACAATAATCAGATGTTGCAAGAGGCGGTGTCCAAGGCCCAGGCGGACAGCAAGAGAGTCTTCGATCGAAGAAGAAGAGGGGAGTTGAAGTTACAGCCTGGTGACCAGGTATGGCTTTCTACCACTAATATCAAGTTAGCATGTCCATCTAAGAAGTTGGCACCTAGATTTATGGGTCCCTTCCCGGTTAAGAGAAAAATTAATGAAGTATCTTATGAACTGACCTTGCCTGATTCTCTCAAGATTCACCCGGTATTTCATGTGTCTCTGCTTAAACCTGCTATACCTGATCCCTTCCCTGATAGAGGAACTAGACCTCCTGAACCCGTCTTAGTAGATGGAAGCGAGGAATTTGAGGTTGAGGCTATTCTTGACTGTAGAAGAAGACAAGGACAAAATCAATTTCTAATTAAATGGAAAGGTTACAGCTCAGAAAGTAGCTCATGGGAACCAGACAGCAATGTCCACACCAGGCGATTAGTTTGCGCTTACTTCTCTGCCCACCCTGAGAAAAGAAGGCGTGTGGGCATCCGGAGGCTGCCCTTTGGAGGGGGGCAATGTCAGGGATCTGTCAGCACCAGACCGGCGCATGTGCGTACGCTATGCGCCGGCGCGCCCCTGTTCAGGCAATACAGCAATCTCCAGCTGTTACTATGCGTCAGCGTGGCGCTCAGGCGCACGCAGGTGCGCGGCTCGTGTCTGTGCGCACGCACGGGTGCGCGCGTTCGCATTAGCGCCGTTTTGGCGCCAAAAGGTGCATAAAAGTTCTCCTGCTGCAGGGATGCGCTACTGTTTCGTCTCAGCTCTGTGGATCTGCTAAACCTGTACCTGATTGATTGATTACCCCATTGACCCGGCTTGTCTGACCATCCCTCCTTCTCCAATCCGACCCGGCCTGCCTGACCCTGCTACTGCATCTACCAATACGGTTGCCGACCTTTGCCTGCCTACCGACTCTGCTTCTGCCTGCTGTATTAACCGCCTTGCTACCTGCTGATCCGGACTGTCTGACCCTGCCTGTGCCTGCCGTTTGCTGCTGTGCTATTGCACCCTCAGCTCCTGCTCCAGGGACTTCTGCATCTGCATCCTCAGCGCTGCAGCCTGCTGCTTCCTGTTACCATCTCACCTGCAGTCCAGCCATGCCTGGAGGGATCTCTACTCTGCTCCAGCATCAGAGCCTTTCATCTCAACAGGCACTCCTACCCCACTGTGCTAACGAGACCACTGTCCCCACTCCAGTGGCTCTTGAACCAGCATTGTATGAGAGGTCTTCTCCTACAAGTCAGGCTCACTACCAGGTACCTAACAGTACCCATCTACTAGAAATGCTTTCCTTCTATACTTGGGAACCAACTTACCAGTGGGTGTCCCTAGATGTCACATCCCTATATACCTCCATCCCTCACGCCATAGGCCTCAGAGCTGTGGAACATTTTCTCTCCGAGGATCCTCTCATCAACCCCAGACAGGCACAGTACATCTTGGAAGCCACCAAATTCTGTTTAGAACATAACTATTTTGAGTTTGATCATACATTTTATTTACAATCCCAAGGTACCGCTATGGGTGCCAATTTCGCACCAAGCTATGCCAATTTGACTATGGGCTATTGGGAACTACAGTATGTCCTATATAACAATCCCTTTGCTGCTCATATCATCTACTACGGATGTTACATCGATGATATCGTAATAATCTGGGATGGTCCAAAAGAGAGTGTGGAGCCCTTTGTTGAGCATTGCAACCACAATTCCCTAGGGCTATCTTTCACTCATGTCCAAGACTCCAACAAATTAGCCTTCCTGTACTTAGAACTTTTCCACAGTGAATCCCAAATACATGCCACAAACTTTGTCAAACCAACTGCTGGAAATTCCTGCATCCACTACCAGAGCTGTCACCACCCAAGGTGGATCCAAAATATACCTAAAAGTCAATTCCATAGAATTCGGCAAAACTGCACCAAAGACGAAGACTACCATACAAAAGGCATACTCCTTTCAGAAAAATTCCAGGACAAAGGGTACCCACCAAATCTGGTTAAAAAAGCCTTCAGCTAACAAGCAACAAAACTTCAACCAGAGGCAAAAACTGCAGATGATTTACAACCAACACGATTTACAACTCAGTTCCATGGCTGTCATAAAAGAATGGAGAAAATCATAGCCAAACATTGGTGCATCCTGCTCAGAGATCCATTCCTGGGCCCCTCTCTCCCCCAACAACCCAAGGAATCCTACTGCAAAGCAAAAAACATAAAGAGTAAAATAGCACCTAGTAAAATCAAAAATGCCCCATCCACCTCAATCTCATATATTCCCCTCTTTCCACTAGTGGGAATGTATTAATGCCGGAAAAAATTATGCCTCACCTGTAAATTTGTGAACCACGGGCAAAAAGACTTCACCATCAAAGGAAAAACATATACAATAAAAGAATTCCACAATTGCTCTAGTGAATACGTGGTATACTGCCTGACCTGCCCATGTGGCCTGTTTTATGTGGGCAGGACTATACGCACCTTTTGCCAATGTTTTGGCGAACACAGGCGCTTCATAGAAAAGGGCAGTGACACACATAGTGTCCCTCTCCATTTCCTGAAAGAACACCAAAAATCAACCAAAGGCCTCAAAGTCTGGGTCTTAGAGGTCATTCCCAGAGACCTTCCGACTGCAGAACGTTTTAAACGTTTTTGTCAGCAAGAAACATACTGGATATATTCCTTGAACACTCTTTCGCCAGGGGGACTCAATGAAGAAATAGAGACACACTCCTTATTGTAGCTTGACCCCCGCTATATATATATATTTTTTTTACATATTTTATATTTTTTATCGATATATCCTTTACTAATATATACATATATATATATATTTTTACCCTTGACTATCAATCCTTGTCCCCTTTTTTTTTAGAAATTTCCCACTGGGTTCATTTTCTGTTACCCTGGGATATGGCATAACTTGGGGGATAAAAAACTTTTCCCCATCCCCCTCTACTCTTTTATCCCATAATATGCTCCATTGTCCACCAACAATGCATCCTTATGCATTTTTTAATCCCATTTGTGACACTTTCCTTTTTTTTTTTTTTTTTTACCTATCTTTTATTAAAGTTTTCTTTTTATATAATAGTCGCTTACATAAATCAATGATCCTTTTTAAATAAAACATTTTTTCTTTTGCACATGAAACTATTGACTCCGAACATATTTTTTCCCACTACCAACCTTTAATTGTTTATTTTTTACATCCTTGTTTTCACATTGCGGGTCCGCTGGCTGTTGTGGTTCCACAGCCGCAGACTTCCACCCACATCCCATCAGTCAGATGTCCTGTACTTCCATTTAATTCGCTCTCCTCCTGAGAGCAAACAGGCCAGTAGAAGGAGCTGTGAGCCCCGAGCGCATAGCCTGTATTATCTCCTATCTGTGTCTGGACACTTCCTGTGCATCGCTGACATCACTTCCGGGTTCCAGGGTGGTTAGCGTGGAGCTTCCACACACTGGACACCTCTGTTAAGCCTCTCTTAACCAGGAACCAACATCCCCTGAGGTGAAGGACCGCCAGTGAAGCCTGAACACCAGCACATCCCAGGACAACACAACCCCTGATGGACATTGCCACCCCATCTGAACTGACTTACCAGTAAGTGTATGTATTACACCTTCACCATATAACAGTGTCAGCAGAGTTGGCGCCTCCACGCCCCCCTTCCCTTTTCAGTGCTATGCTCACAGAGGCTATAGACACCCTCTGAGGATGGCTGCCTCCTCTCCCCCCCCCCCCTTTTTTTGTTGTAACATTAATGTTCTATCAGAACCATCATTATACAATTCCATTCCTGACATCACAAGATCTGAGCGCCGGAAAACCTTTCGTCTTTGATGCCATCCTGGAGACGCCTGTAGAACTCCGTGTGGGCGATGACTCCACCATCTGACATCCGGCCATTCTTCCCCACATCCACATACAGGAACTTGTAAGTAGCCGACACCACCGCCAACATCACAATACTATTGAACCCCTTGTAATTATAATAGTATGACCCCGAGTTGGGGGGTGGGACTATGTGGACGTGTTTCCCATCAATTGCCCCGACGCAGTTGGGAAAGTCCCACCGCTGGGCAAAGTGGGAGGCCACAGTCTGCCATTCCTGTGGGTTGGAAGTAAATTGTGGAGTCAAACAAGAAAAAAAAAATAATTTTGCACAAAAACATGGAAAGCAGATTAGACACAAACATTCTTGGCCAACATCAGTATAACATTTATTTTAGGGAGTATTTAAAGACAAAGGTATAAGGTCCACTTATCCGATTCCTCCCCCCTCTCATGGGCCATTTTCAAAATTTTAGGGGGGGGGGAGATGTTTTGGACAGGTAACCCTCTCCACTTCATTGAGAGATGAATGCCTAAATAATGTGTATTACTTTGGCCAACCCCTCCTTACTTACACTATTGGCAGCCCACTGGACAGGTAAGAAGTGTCATAATACAAAGATATAAATACACACTGTACACATTTTAGCACATTTTTACATTCTGCTATTACCTATCAAGATAATAATAGGATACAAAAACTTTAAACAGTACCATTTGAAAGTATTCAGGCAGGCCCTTGCACTACATGCTTCGGGGATGTCACGTACCTGCTTGGAGGCTGAAATGCCAAGAGGTCTCCCCTTGCGGCTGAGTGCAGTACACCCCTGAAGTTGGGTACAGAGTGTGTAGTGCCCAGAGAAGCACAGGTTGCCAGATGGATTCCAGAGAGAAGAGCTGGTGAGCACCAAAAGGACACCGGGTTATACAGGAAACACAGCTGGGCTAAAGTCTATAAAAAACCCTTGTAATACTTGGCAAGGTGTGCACAAGGAACAGTAGTGGAAGCCAGGCCAGGGGTCAAACACAGTAGATCCGGCAAGAGGAAGAGGCAGGTTGCAGAAACAGGGACAAGCCAAAAGTCGGGTATCAGGAAGCAGGCAGGAACAGGTACTGTAGCAAAGTCTGTGATACAAGCCGGGATAAGGTACTGGAGAGGACAACAAGTCGGTAAATCAAGCCAGGGGGTCAAACCAGGAGAGCAGATCAGACTGGTCAGGAACAAGCCGGGTCACAACAGGAATCCAAATAGTAATTGCACAGAGGCTCAGGAACACAGGAAGACTGACAAACCAGCAACTGCAGACACTAGCAGACTTCCTTATATAGGCCCATGTGAACTGCTGGTAGAGATACCGGGTCCTAAAGTCCTTCTCCTGCCAGAGATGCTGGGTCCTAAAGTCCTTCTCCTGCCATAAGTGCTGGTAGAGATGCTGGGCCCTAGAGCCCTTCTCCTGCTGTTGGTTCCTTGACAACTGGCACTATTGCCAGTTCTCCTACAGCCATTTCCCTGACAGGGGAATTCATCCATAAAGCTGACCACAAAAGAGGTAGGTATATAGTGTGTATGGGTTTGGCAAAGTCAGCAGATAGAAGATTGGTATCAGCTGAGTTAGCAGTGGGGGGGGAGGGAGGGTTCCAAATGATTTTGGGACCCCAAAAAAAAACCTCTGACACTCTGCCTGAATTTAAAGCACAAATCACATTTTTACACATTTTAGAGGGTGTTTAGGGTAAAGCACTACTATGGAGTTGTCAAAATACATTGTTAAGTGACTAGACGAGGTGGATATAGGCCCAGGAGAGCATGTTGGGGAGGTAAGTGAAGGCAAATATGTATGAAGGACAAAAATTTAAAAAAAATAAAAACAGCATGCATGGGGACATTCACAGCATATTACAATCATGGTAATTAGGGAATGAGGAAAGAAATACAATATATTTGCAAAACATTAAATACAATAAAATGTGATGTTAAAGGATAAAAATTTTACCTTAATATAGTCCTTCTGCAGGACCTGGATGATGGCAGAACAGGTCTCTGGGATAATGATCCCCAGAGCCTGGGGGGAGATGCCTGTCGAGAACTTGAGGTCCTGCAGGCTTCTCCCCGTCGCCAAGTACCGCAGGGTGGCAGTACTTGGTCTGCTCCGGAGTGATGGTTTGCCTCATGCAGGTATCCTGCCTGCTGATATAAGGGGTTAGCAAAGCCAACAAACGGTGAAATACGGGATCCATCATCTGGAGAAAGTTCCTGAAATCGTCAGGATTATTCTCACGGATCTCACGGAGCAAAGGCATGTGACAGAATTGGTCACGCTAGAGCAACCAATTCTTGGTCCATGAACTCCTCCTCGCCCTGTTCATGGACTGGGCTTGTGTCAAAGTAAGAACTCCAACACCAAGCCCCCACACAGCACGAACTCTACAATGAGTACGTACACGCAACATGGCTAGAAAATGGTCGGCTGGTCAGAACGAAGTAACAGAACGCACTGAAGAACAGCAAGGCCTGTGAAGAGCAACCTGAAAATCAGTAACGAACAGACAAGAACACAATGAAAAATCAATGGGAACTTGCTGCACGCACTGAAGAACAGATGCAAACCCACAAGCACAAACTGAACACCAGAAATACGATCTGTAAACCACAAGTCTGAAAAAGCACGAATCGTCTCTCACCAAACTTTTACTAACACGAGATTAGCAAAAGGAGCCCAAAGGGTGGCGCGCTTGGTATTGAACTGCCCTTTTATAGTCTCGTCATACGTCAGCGCGTTCTTGACGTTTGGAAATTCCGACAACTTTGTGCGACCGTGTGTATGCAAGACAAGTTTGAGCCAACATCTGTCAGAAAAAAACAATGGATTTTGTTGTCGGAATGTCCTATCAATGTCCGACCGTGTGTACAGGGCAATAGTGGTACTTGGGAGAAGAAGGAGGGAGGGGGGGCAGCCAACCTCTCAACTCTTGTCTAGCCAGTGACATATCCAATAGGGTTAGGTTGCCATTGGTTCAGGAGCATTAAATGAGTCCAGGGGTGTATAGGACTCCTAGTTTATGTATTCAAGGGTCAAAAGTTTTGCCTTCGCACACGCTGCCCAGATTTGATCAAATTTCTTGGGGGAATTTCTGCCTAGGTATGTTAATTTATATAGTGCAAGGGCTGTGTTGACCAGTGTTTGACAAAGTTGTTTAGTAGGAGGTTGAGCCTGGTTCCAGTGTAAGAGTATTGCCTTTCTCGCATACATTGTCGTGTAGAAAACAAACAGTTTTTTCCTCTGAGGGGCTTCTAGGAAGTCACAGATACCCAGAAGGAGGGGGATAGGGATATATGGAATGTTTATTTCTCCTATAGAGTTAATGTCAGCCAAGACTGCCTTCCAGAATTCCACTATACTAGGGCAGGACCAGACCAAATGGTAGAAGTCAGCATTCTCTGAGCTACATTTAGGGCATTTGGACATTCGGTCAGGATAAATTCTCGTCAAGCGTGCCAGGGAGTAATAGGTGTGGTGTAAAAATTTAAACTGAATAAATCTATCTCGTGACGATATCGTCAGGGGTAGATATTGCTGAATTCCCTCTTCCCAGTCATCGTCCACTAGCTCTGGAACATCCCTTTGCCAGACCGTGAACAGTTGAGAGACCTTGGATGTGTCAAGAACAGCGAATCTGTTGTATAAAGTAGAGAGCGCTCTCACTCCATCTGAGGTTCGGAGCACTCTCCACTTCAGACACCTCCAAACTCACCGAAGAGGGGAATTGGGAGCGGAAAGCATGACGCAGTTGGATATATCGGATGAACATCTGATTCTGGAGTCCCTAATTTTGTTTAAGGTCATCAAAAGTAGTCAACCGTCCCTGGGACACTATGTCCCCCATAGTCGTAATCTCATATCTGGCCCAAATAAACGGATCCGGGATGGAACGGAAGTGGGGCAGACGGGGGTTACCCCAGAGTGGAGTACTCGGGGACCAGACATGGGGCTTCCCAAGTTTCCGAGCAACAGAATTCCACATTCGAAGGGTTGCACGCATAGGGGGGGGTCACCCGAGGGTTGGACCTGGGGCCCCTGTGTATCCACCTCTAGTGCCACCTCTAGCGTAGATGCAGGGTTGGCTGGCTCCTCAGAGAGCCACCATTTGACAGTGACCAGGTCCGCCACCCAATAGTATTTTATGAATCAGGGAAGTGCCAGGCTACCTAGCGTAATGGGTAGTTGTAGGGTTGTTCTCGCTACTCTAGAAGTCTTGCTGTTCCAAATAAAGGAGGTGATGATACTATCCAATTTCTTAAAGAGACGATCCGGCAGGGCTATAGGGGTCTGTCTGAAGAGGTAGGTGAATTTAGGTAGTACTGACATTTTAATATGATTAACCCGACCTACTGGGGTTAGTGGTAATGATTTCCAGGCCGTACAGCGTTGGGATAGCTGGGATATCACTGGGTCTAAGTTGGGGGCTATAAATTGCTTCAGGTTCCGATGAATTTCAACCCCTAAGTACCTGAACTGGGAAACCCTCTGGAGTTGCGCATCCGTCGGGAGGGAATCTGTTCCAGAATGAAGAGGAAACAACACAGATTTCCTCCAATTAATGTAAATACCCGAGTAACACCCAAATTTGTTAATAACTGATAAGGCCGCCTGCAGGGAGACTCCATCGTCTCTAAGGTATAGTAGGGTGTCATCTGCGTATAAGAACACTTTTTCATGGAGGGGGCCTATGACAATACCTTGAACCTCTGGTGTAGAGCGAAGAAGGGTGGCCATGGGTTCTATCGCGAGTGCGAATAACCCTGGGGAGAGGGGGCAGGCCTGTGTCGTCCCTCTGCACAGAGAGAAGGGCGGTGTCACGTACCTGGTGGTGGAGCCCAGAATGCAAGGAGTAGCCTCTCGTGTGCCTCTGGTTCGAGAGCCCCTGATAGAGAAGACAGGGACTCAAGAGCGCAGGGGGGCCACAAGTGCTTGGTAAGTGTCAGGTGTAGAGTTGATCCGGACCTCTGGTGCAGCAGCAGAAGGACTGACAGGAATACTGGATCCACTGGCAGGAACTCAGGAACAACAGGCAACAGGGAGATGTTCTGTAGTACAACTGAAGCACTGGAACAACTGGTAGATGAACCGGAACTCTTGGCAGGAACACTGGAACTGTTGACTGGATAGAGAAGCACTGCAGCTAGCAGAAACCCATGAACAAGCAGGCAGCAGGGAGGTGTTCTGTAGTACCACTGGAAGCACTAGCAAAGTCAGACAGGCCGGGTCAAACACAGGCAAGCAGAGCAGGTACAAACGGAATCAGGAGAGTAGTCAGGGCACGGACCGGGTCGGCAACAGACAGGCAGGTAATAACTGAAGGATGAGGAAGGAGAATCGTCAGACAAGCCGAGGTCGGGGACTGGCAGCAAACAGGAGAAGTCAGGAACAAGCCGGGTAACAGGAATCAGGTAAACAGGTATACTGGAAGCTTAGGGTCACAGGGAACGCTGTAGACCGGACAGCAAGGAAGCATGCTGACAGGCACCTTTAAATAGGCCTAATGGCGCCAAAAGCTGTTACACTGCACGTCTGCGCGTCGCCGCGTGCACACGTGCACACCCGAGTACCGATCGTACCTGCCCGTTCGTCTCATCGTGTACCCGCGTACACCCGCTCGTATTAGCGCGCACCCGCATGCGTCCGTTCGCGTCAACGCGCCTCCGAACGCGTCCTCCGGCTCTGTTAGTTCTGTTAATCGATCTTCCGCCGACGGCTGAACTAACAGGATGTCTTTCATGACAGGCGGAGAGATGACCGTTCCGGTACGAACCCTGGCTCTTGGAGACTTGTAGATGGCCTCAACCCAGGAGATGAAGACCGAAACTAATCTAAATCTGCAGAGGACCTCCCAAAGATATCTCCATTCCACGGAGTCAAACGCTTTGTCAGCATCTATAGAGGCCACTAACGCTTTCAGTTCCTCTCCATCCCCAGAGGTCAGGACCGTGTACAACCTTCTGAGGTTTATGTCGGTCCCTTTGCCTGGCATGAAGCCCGACTGATCCTCGTGTATTTGAGTAAGGATTACCTCGTTCAAGTGCTTGGCGAGTATCTTAGTCAGGACCTTGGCATCGGAGTTGAGCAGGGAGATGAGTCGATAGGACGAGCAGAGCTGGGGATCTTTTCCTGGCTTGGGGATTACTACTATAATAGCTTGGGCCATAGAGGAGGGGAGGTCTTCCTCTTTCAGGGTTTTAGTGAACACAGCATGCATTCTGGGTGCCGTTTCCTCCATATATTGTTTATAGAATTCGGATGGAAACCCATCCAATCCCAGGGTCTTGCCCGTTTGCAGTGAGCCCAATGCTTGTTGGACTTCTTCCAAGGTAACTGGGCTGTCCAAACTTTCCCTTGCCGACTGAGTAAGGATGGGGAGTGTCACCTCATTAAGAAACTCACAGAGTTCCTCACCTGAATATTATGCCCTGGAAGAGTAGAGTGTGGAGTAGTAGTTTGTAAAGCAGGTATTGATATCTATAGGGTCTGTTGCCAAGGTGCCGTCCTCTCTTTGGACACGGGCCACAGCGCAGACTGGGGACTGTTCCTTAGACAGCCAGGCCAGGACCCTACACGTCTTGTCTCCCTGCTCAAATATTCGCTGTGCTTGGGCCAACTGCCGTTTATTTACTTTGGCTACTCTAAGCAGCATTACTTCCCGGTATGTGACCCTCATATCTTGACCTGTGATTGGGTTGGATGTGAGGGCAAACCGGGACTCAAGGTCTTGGGCTTCCACCTCCTCTAATGTAATCCTATCTTTCCTATGCTCCCTGGCTATAGAGGAAAGGTAGCAGCCTCTAATGTAAGCCTTAAAGGCATCCCAGACACTTCCCAGTGTGGCAGAGCCAGCATTTAATCTCCAGAACTCCTTGATACTTTTAGCCATTTCAATCTCTAGGGTGGGGTTAGCTATCCAATACCGAGAGAGACGCCAGAGTCTGTCCGACTGAGGGGTTGTAGCCTGAATGGAGCATAACAGCGGGGAGTGGTCGGATATCCAATGGGGAAGGATCTTGATCTCCTTAATTTTGGGGAGCATGGTAACGCTAGCATACAACAGATCAATACGGGATAACGTGTTGTGAGATAAGGAGTGACAGGTGAACATACGATCTGAGGGGTGTTCCCACCTCCATAAATCTTCTAGCCCAAACAACTGCGCCCAGCAAGACAAGGCCGAGTCCATAGCAGGGTCTGCAGACATCCTATCAAGGGGGGGGTTCGGGGGGATATTAAAGTCCCCCGCTAAAATAACATTGTCTGTAGGGAATTGGGCAAGGAGGGAAACAATAGTATTCAGCAGTAAAAGGTTAGCAGGGGGCGGTAAACAGACGCCCACTATCACCATTTCGACTGCATCCAGGATTGCGTGCAGCAGGATGTACCGCCCCTCCGAGTCTATTTTAATGTCAAGAAGTTCAAAGTTGAGGGACTTATGTACCAAAATGCTGACCCCACGGGAATAACCCAAATGAGTAGCATGATAATGATGCCCCACCCATGGTCTTTTGAGACTCATGATCCTACCTCCCACCAAGTGTGTCTCCTGGAGGATGCAAACATGAGGTGCATATCTTTTCAAATATTCAATGACCAGAGAGCTCTTAATCTTATTATTGAGGCCTCTCACATTCCATGAAAGGATCTTTATCGGAGCCATATCCTGAGAGGACAGAGGAAATTACCAGGGGGATACTGTGTCGGTCACCCGGAGAGAACGGCACATCCGCATGAACCAAACCCACACATATCCCAAGTGTACACGTGTAGGCTTCATGGCAGCATAGGTTATCATAATATCACCAGATTCCCTGTTGTATGACTGTCTGAAGTAATAAGTAAAGAAACAGACAAAAGTTAAACTGAAAAAACTGAACACCCATCCCGACCCACCCCACACCCCGAAAAGTGAACTACGGTGTGCTTGAGTACCCAAACTTAACCCAAAAAACATAAGTAGGAAAGTCTCCTATGGGGGCAGTGCGTAACAGGTAGCACCAAAGGACTTAGTTCCCAACATTTGGAGCAGGGGGCTCCACAATTTCACTTCCTGGAGGCAATAATTGGTTAAGGGATCATATACAAAAATCTTAGCTGCATAGATTGAGTAATGCTATTCACTTAGAGCAATCTAAGGGTTTAAACTTAGTTACAATCATCCTTTTTAAGGGACCTGGATGGAAAAAAGGTGGATTAACAGCATAAACAAACCAGTGTACAGAACAAAAAGTGAGGGGTATAATCGAGGAGGGGGGAGAGTCCTCCCCCGACTCATCCCCCACCCCAGAGCACCCAGTAGTAGCCGCAGATGTAGATGGAGCCCCAAGTGGGGTGTAATTATATTCTCGCAACAACCATGTGGTATCAATAAGGTGGGGAGAACATTGTCCCTCTCTGCAGCACTGCATCTCCCCTAGACAGGCAATACAGGGGGGAAAAGAGCCAGCAGCCTCCCCAGGGTGTCCCCGGTCATCAGTTACAGCGACATTGTTCCACAGTTTAGTAAGTCCTGACCACAGAGCCTCTGAGGGGGAGAGGGGAGGGATAGTCGGTATCTGGACTGCAACTCCCGGGGCAGCAGGGACCAGTTATAGTCAGGGGAGCAAGTCCCATTTCGGTGGGACCTCCACCTTACATACCACACTCACCAAACAAATATACCCCTTATTCTCAAAAGAGGATATGGAGTTTTTGGCTGCAATTGCAGCAGTCCGTCCATTTGAGAATAGAGTGCCACCTGCAGAGGCACCTGCTCTCCCTGCACCCGTTCCACAGCAGGGTGCAGTGGTGGATCAGGCACTGCCTGTGGTCCCACCAGAACCACAAGTTGCTGTCCAAATAGATCAGCCACCGCCTATAGTTTCACAAATACAACAGCCAACCGGTGCTGCCTCCTCCACTATGGATGAGGAATTACCCAAGACCGAAAAGACACCTACGGAGGAACATAAACCAAAGATGCCCCGCGGACCCCATAGAGAAGATCCTGCCCAAACTAGGAGTGCAACGCAGAAGTTAAAACAGGCTGCAGAGGCTGCACACGCTGCAGAGGGTCAGAGTACAACACACGCAGTTTTAAAACAGGCAGCTGACAGAGAGCAGCCGAATGAAGAAGAGGAAGTAACTATGTAGTTAACTATGCAGAATTTTCCTTTCATGACTTGGGTGACGTTTTGGTAATGAAGTCTATTGATATTGAGGATATTAATCGTAATATCAAACATTGCCCCAAACCCTCCACATCAGCTTTGGGGGCGATAGCTTATTTAAAGAAAGCTTGTAAGGGTAGAAATTATATAAAAGAAGATATAAGGATCATTATAGACAGTTTGGTGGGAACTACCTCCCCTTGGGATTGGACTAAAGTGCCCACCATAAATGTCCTAGAGCAGGGATATGCAATTAGCGGACCTCCAGCTGTTGCAGAACTACAAATCCCAGGAGGCTGTCAGACTTACCCGTATCAGACTGATGAACCCGATAAAGCAGAGGATGGCCTCCCGTACGTATCTGGTTCCTGGCCCCTGATAGAGCACACAGAAGGCACGGGAGCACAGAATGGTATGAGAGCCTGGCGGGTGGTTAGCAGGGATGAGGCCCAGAGTCCTGATGCAAGCTGGCAGGAGATGATAGGTAGGCTGCAGGTCAGCTACAGGTGCAGAGCAGGAGCAGGCAGATACAAAGTCCAGGTCACAAGCAGGTTTGGCAGCAGGCGGTCGGCACGGTACAAAAGGAGCAGGCAGATACAAAGTCCAGGTTACAAGCAGGTTTGGCAGCAGGCGGTCGGCAAGGTACAGAGGGGTCAGGCAGGTTCAAAGTCGGAGGCAGGCCGGGGTCAGATGCAGGCGGATAGCAGAGCAGAGTCCAGTAAACAAGCCGGGTCACAGGGAGATCAAACAGTACACAGGAAACAGGAAGCACGGGAACAGGAAGCTGATGATCGGACAGCACCGCGCACAGCATCCCAGCAACCTAAATAGGGCAACCGACGCCAAACACCGCGACCGCGCACGTGCCCCCACGCCCAGAGTGCCCAGCAAGTGTCCTGAACCGAGATCCTCTCTGACAGTGCCCCATCCTTAAGGGCAGCCTCCGGATGCCCAACCGGGCTAACCTATCCGCATGGGTACTCCGAAAATCCCTTAAGAGTTCTTCAGTGTGCAAGTTGGCCTCCGGTTCCCAAGAATTGTCTTCTGGTCCATAACCCCTCCACTTGATCAAGTACTGGATTTGGTTGCGTCTCTTCCTACAATCCAAATTTGCCTCCACCTCAAACTCCTCCTCGTTGTCGATAATTTCGGGTTCAGGCGGGCCAGTATTGCGACCCGAAAAAGAGTTGGGGATAACGGGTTTAAGTAGGGATACGTGAAAAACCGGATGGATTTTCAATGAATTAGGTAAGTCCAGCTCATAGGCCACATCATTGATTTTTCTCTTCACTGAAAAGGGCCCCATGAACCTGGGACCTAATTTTCTTGAAGGACAAGCCATCCTTAAGTTACTGGTAGACAGCCAGACCTGATTGCCAGGTTCTAGCAACAGTTGTCCTCGCTTCTTCCTGTCATACATTTTTTTGTTGTATTCCTGGGTCTTAGCCATTGTTTCTTGCAATAGTTTGTTGTTGTTGATGAAGAAGTTCATAGTTTCAGGAACCGTGGGAATCGCACATTCAGGTAAGGAACTGGTTAAAAAGGATGGGTGAAACCCGTAGTTCGCAAAAAACTGTGTCTGTTTGATGGCCGAATGCACAGAGTTGTTGTAGGCAAACTCGGCAATAGGCAGGAGAGAGACCCAGTCATCTTGTGAGAAGGCAGAAAAGCAACGAAGGTACTGTTCCAGCGACTGATTAGTTCTCTCCGTCTGCCCATTCGTCTGGGGATGGTAGGCCGAAGAGAATGCCAATTCTATCTCTAGAGACCTACAGAGAGCTTTCCAGAATGTGGAGGTAAACTGAACCCCACGATCGGACACTATACTTGAGGGAACTCCGTGGAGGCGTACAATTTCCTTAATGAATATTTTTGCGGTTTCCAAGGCTGATGGGGTACCCTTCATGGGTAGAAAGTGGGCCATTTTGGACAGTCTGTCTACAATGACGAAGATGGTGGAGTAGCCTTCTGCCAACGGGAGCTCAACGATGAAGTCCATCGCAATCATTTTCCATGGCCTTTCTGGCACGGGTAAGGGCCTTAATAGCCCCCAGGCCTTCGTTCAGCTGCTCTTGCTCCGAGCGCAGGTAATACAGGACTCCACAAAGCTCTTGCAGTTGCTTACCAGCCGGGGCCACCAAAAAGTACGCTGTACCAGCTCTGTTGTTTTCAACACACCAAAATGCCCAGCCAATTTGTGGTTGTGGCAGAGTTCCAGTACAACAATCCTCAGATCCTCTGGGACCAAGATTTTATCCTTGTATCGGAATAAGCCATCTTGCAAGCTTACCTCTCCTTCCACAGAAGGGGACCAATTTCTTGAGGCCTGTTTGATCCGGGATATAAGATCTCCCTGAAGAAGCAGAAAACTTCCAGCAGGGAGAATGGTGTCTGGAGGCAGAGATTCCCTGGAGTCATGAAACATACGGGATAATGCATCTGGTTTGGTGTTCTTGGTACCTGGTATATACGTAATGTGGAATTGAAATCTCGAGAAGAACAGAGCCCATCTTGCCTGTCGTGGTGTCAATCTCTTGGCCGTTCTCAAATACTCAAGATTTTTATGGTCCGTGTAAATTAGAATGGGGTGAGCGGCCCCCTCCAATAGGTAGCGCCACTCTTCAAGGGCAGCTTTAATGGCCAGCAACTCACGATCTCCTACATCGTAATTTTTTTCTGCATCAGAAAGTTTTCATGAGAAGAAGGCTATGGGATGAAGGAGAGCCTTGGCACCTTGCCGCTGAGACAGTACTGCCCCTACCGCGACCTCCGATGCGTCCACTTCCAGGACAAACGGTAAGGCAGGGTCTGGGTGCTTCAGGATAGAAGCGGAAGTAAAAAGTTCTTTGAGTTTATCAAAGGCTGCTTGCGCCTGAGGAGACCAACAGAATCGATTTCCCTGTTTCGTCAGTTCTGTGATGGGGGCGATTATAGTAGAAAAACTCCTTATAAATTTCTGATAAAAATTGGCGAAACCGACAAATCGTTGGACCCCTTTTTTATCGGAGGGAGCGGGCCAGTCCAGAATAGCTGCAACCTTTTGCGGGTCCATCTTAACACCATCGGTAGAGATGATTAGGCCAAGGAACTGAATGCACTGGAGCTCAAAATCGCAGTTGTCCAATTTAGCATAGAGTCCATGCTGCCTGAGCCGGGTTAACACATTCCTGACATGCCTGCGATGTTCTGAAACAGAAGAGGAGAAGATCAGAATGTCGTCCAGGTATACGATAACATATAAATCCAGAAGGTCATGAAAAATGTCATTTACGAAATGTTGAAAGGTTGCCGGAGCGTTGCACAGGCCGAAGGGCATGACGAGGTATTCGAAATGTCCGAACCTGGTACGGAAGGCTGTTTTCCACTCGTCCCCCTCTCTGATGCGAATAAAGTTATAGGCCCCACGGAGGTCGAGTTTAGTAAATATTTTTGCTGAACCCAATCTTTGGAATAGCTCTGGCACAAGAGGTAAGGGATAGCAATTTTTGATGGTCACCTTATTGAGTTCTCTATAATCGATGCAGGGACGTAGCGAGTCGTCCTTTTTCTCGACAAAAAAGATGCCGGCCCCGGCTGGTGATGTCGAAGGACGGATAAAGCCTCTCTTAAGATTTTCAGCGATATACACCTTGAGAGTACCCAGCTCCTGCTCTGTTAAAGGGAATATTCTCCCAAAAGGAACTTCAGATCCAGGCAACAACTCAATAGGACAGTCGTAGGGTCTATGAGGCGGAAGGGTCTCGGCCCCTTTTTAGCTAAAGAGATCGGAAAAGTCTGGTAAGGGATGGGAATCGCCTGCTGCGATTCCGTGTTGGTGTTCAGACACAAGAGTTGACTGGGTTTTGCAGGAGTTCCGTGCAAACAGTGCTGTTGGCAGTAACTGGAAGGGAACTTGACTTCCCCAGAAACCCAATCGATTCTGTGGTTATGCGCCTGCAGCCAAGGCATCCCTAGAATAATGGGGAAGAGAGGTGAAGAAATGGCGTCCAGCTGGAGAAATTCCTGATGACAGGTGTTCATGATGGCTAGCAGTGGGGTGGTTTCCAAGGTGACCGGACCCGAGCTGAGGGTGGAACCATCCGCGAGATAGACAGCAAGTCCCTGCGATTTTGTTCGGAGAGGGATACGATGTTGAGTCGCAAAGGTGAGATCAATGAAGCAACTGCATGCTCCTGAGTCAATGATGACCGGGGTAAGCAGATCCTGTCCTGGAAGCTGGAGGGTAATAGAGAGAGCCAGATGGTTAGCAAGGTTAGGCAAGGCAGGTGCGATCTTAGAAGTAGCTGAAAGAGACTTACGTGTCTTATTTGGGCAAGATCTCACGTAGTGACCTGATTCCCCGCAGTACATGCATAAGTTGTTGACCCGTCGACGTTGTCGTTCTTCGGGAGTGAGGGATGGGCGGAGAAGCCCCAGTTGCATCGGTTCAGAAGTGTCAAGGGCTGGGGCAGCCGGTACCTGAAGGCTTTAGCCTACGGAGCTGGTAGCACTAGGGACCTTGGGGAGGACCCAAGTGGGGCGGAACTGGTTGACTGACCTCTCGGAATGACGCTCTCTCAAGCGCCGATCGATCTGCATGACAGGTTAATAAGGTCTTCAAGAGTTTGGGGTACGCCTACCCGTGCCAGCTCGTCTTTGAGTGAATTGGATAATCCTAAGCGGAATTGGTATCGCAGTGCCACATCATTCCATTCAGTGTCTGAACTCCAACGCCTAAATTCCAGAACGTAGTCCTCTGCAGGCCTGCGCCCCTGTTGTAGGGCGTGTAAGGCGGATTCAGCCGTGGCTTTTAACTGAGTGTCCTCATACAATTGAGACATGGCAGTAAAGAAGGTATCCAAATTATCCAAGCAGGCTGACTTTTGCTCCAGAAGAGAGATGACAAAACCCACCCTGGTTGCTTCCAAGGAGAAGGTGCGTGGTTGCAAGGTGAAGTATAGTTCGCAAGCGTTATGAAATGCTCGATACTTGTTGCGCTCTCCGGTAAACCTTTCAGGTGTAGGGACCCTGGGTTCGGGAGGTAGCATAACCACTGAGGGTGCAGGTGAGAGCCTGGTAGCAGAAGCACCTTGCAGGTTAGCAGGTGAGGATAGTACCTGAACTCGCTCCTCCAGTCTGGTATAACCTTCTTGAAGGCTCTTTACAGCCTGCGTGCGACCCGCCAGGTGTCTGCATAGCTCCTCCATGGGAGATGTCCCCTGCTCGGGCTCGGACATGGCTGTCCGATACTGTCAGACTTAACCGTATCAGACTGACGAACCTGATATAGCAGAGGATGACCTCCCGTACGTATCTGGTTCCCGGCCCCTGATAGAGCACACAGAAGGCACGGGAGCACAGAATGGTATGAGAGCCTGGCGGGTGGTTAGCAGGGATGAGGCCCAGAGTCCTGATGCAAGCTGGCAGGAGATGAGAGGTAGGCTGCAGGTCAGCTACAGGTGCAGAGCAGGAGCAGGCAGATACAAAGTCCAGGTCACAAGCAGGTTTGGCAGCAGGCGGTCGGCACGGTACAAAAGGAGCAGGCAGATACAAAGTCCAGGTTACAAGCAGGTTTGGCAGCAGGCGGGCGGCAAGGTACAGAGGGGTCAGGCAGGTTCAAAGTCGGAGGCAGGCCGGGGTCAGATGCAGGCGGATAGCAGAGTAGAGTCCAGTAAACAAGCCGGGTCACAGAGAGATCAAACAGTACACAGGAAACAGGAAGCATGGGAACAGGGAGCTGATGATCAGACAGCACCGAGCACAGCATCCCAGCAACCTAAATAGGGCAACCGGCACCAAACACCGCGACCGCGCACGTGCCCGCGCGCCCAGAGTGCCCAGCAAGTGTCCTGAACCGAGATCCTCTCTGACAGAGGCATAGCAAGACTCTGATAGCCACAAGCATGACACCCAGAGGCAGAGGCATGATGGGACTTGTAGTTTTGCAACAGCTGGAGGTCCGCTAATTGCAGATCCCTGTCCTAGAGGCACCCACCACCAAGGTAGAGGCTTATTCACTAAACACTGTTGAAGGATGGAACCTTATGTGGGAAGAGCTAGAGAGGGAAATGAAAAGAGTTTTCATTAATAAGTCATCACTCCCTACTGCTGTAGATTGCAAACAAAAATCATCAGAGTCAGTGTTGGAATTTTGGAAAAGATTTCAGGAAGTCTGGACACAAGATGCCGGACTTAACACTCAAGATAAAATGCACAGTTTTTTAATACAGACCTATCTCAGTAACCTTGTCCCTAAATATGCACTCACCATGAGAAAGCAGATTTCAGACTAGGCTACAAAGAGTATGACTGACTTTCAAAAAACATTGACTGAAAAAGACGCAGCGGGATGTTTTGACATCTTTAAACAAACACCAGTACCGACACATTACCAGGATAATTTCTCAGGAAATCAAAGGGGAAACTTTTACAAAAAAAGGGGACAGAACAGAGGGGGTTATAGAGGTGGATATAGGGGAAGAGGATGGCCACAAAGAGAGGACTTCCATCAAAGGCAACGTAAGACAGGGTGTTTTAACTGCGGGGACCCCGGACACTGGAAAGCCCAATGCCCCTGGTATGACCAAGAGTGTACAAATTCAGGGCCACCCGCTGCCCCCACTCCCCCTCAGGCACCAACCCCAGTACAGCAGTAACATGGTGTTAAGTACCCCAATTCTTGGAAACAACAGCAGTCACAATGAAGCTGCCTGGAAGGTAGTATCCCAGCATTTCCATTTGTCTCTCATTCTTATCATGAACAGCCTATAATTTCATTGCTTGTAGACGGGCATGAGGTACCATTTTTGCCCGATAGTGGAGCGACATGTAGTACCATTAGCAAGGATTTTTATAGGGGAGAGTTTGTGGATGCTGAGCCTTCAGTGGGAATAAATGGGATACTCACCAAAACTTTTAAAACACCCCCGCTTTCACTAAGCACCTGTACTGGTGCTGATTGTGATCTCCAACACTGTTTCAGAATTATTCCTGATTGTCCCGTGAGTCTCTTGAGAAGGGATTTGCTGGAAAAATTAGGCATTACAATGAAAATGACTGCAAAAGGAGGGTTATATCTAAAATCTGACAAGGTTCACCTTTTTGCATTGCTCTCACACCCAAAAGAGGAAGATGTCAAATTGAGTGAGGAAGGAGTATGGGCAGTGAATCCTCTTGATGTAGGGCTCATTTCCTGTACGCCCTATAAAGCCACTTTGAAACCAGGAGCTTTACCTGTGTATCATAAACAGTACCCCATATCCAGAGAAAAAGAAGAGGGTATAGAGCCCATTGTGGAGGATTTCTTGAAGAAAGGTATTTTAAAAGAAATCATCTCTCCTTATAACACTCCTATCAACCTTGTTAAAAAGCCGGATGGCAGTTACAGGTTTGTACAGGACCTTAGGGCCATAAACAACTTAGTGGTACCAATTGCCCCAATAGTGCCTGATGTGCCATCATTGCTCACCTCCATACCATCCGATGCTGAGTATTTTTCTGTAATTGACCTCTCAAACGCATTTTTTTCTATCCCTGTGGATGAGGAGACACAGCCTCTCTTTGAATTCCGCTTTAAAAATCAGACGCTGACCTGGTGTAGAATGCTCCAGGGTTATATAGACTCACCTGTTGTCTATTCTATTGTACTCCAAACCACTCTTAGAGCTTGGACACCTGAACATGGTTCAGTCTTGCTGCAGTACGTGGATGATCGCTACTCTTCAGCTTGACAAGGGAGGCCGCCCTGGAGGATGGGGGGAATCTTTTGAAATGTCTTTTTGAAAGTGGTCATAAAGTGTCAAAGAAAAAGTTGCAATGTTGTCAGAAAACAGTTGAATATCTAGGGTTTGTTCTCACAAAAGGAGAAAGAAGAGTCAGTCACAAAAGAGCTGCAGCTCTGATGGGTCTGCCCCACCCAATCAACAGGAAGGACATGCTCACCTTCCTAGGTATGATTGGTTACTGCCGCCAATGGATACCTGACTTCTCTTACTATGACAATCTCCTGAGACAGGCCACAGGTTCATATATGCCAGACTGTGTTAAATGGACAGATGAAATGTGTAATGCTTTTATGTATTTGAAAAATGCTATGGTAACAGCCCCAGGTCTCGGCCCTCCCAATTATAATGTGATGTTTTATTTGTATGCCAGGGAAAATTGTACAACGATGGCAGGTGTCTTGGCTCAGGAGCATGGAGGCATGCTCCACCCTGTTGCTTTTTTCTCAAAGGTGGTACCGGTACCAGTTCAGGGCATGCCCGTGTGTCTCAGAGCTTTAGCATCTTGTGCTATGGTGGTAGAGATGGATGCAACTTTCACTTTGGGCCATGATACTACCTTGTATACTACTCATAATGTGTCCACATTGCTGAGGAATATACATACGCAACACATGTCTGCCCAAAGGTTGAGCGGCTATGAGGTGATACTGTTGTCAAATCCAAAATTGCATATTAAATATGCTTCCCCTAATGCAGGCCCAGCTCCAATTTTAAATGCCCTGCTAGGATTAAAAGGAGAGCAGGATGAGGTGGTGCCACAGCATGACCGCACCAACCTCATCCACCAAGACACATCTCCCAGGTTTGACTTGTCCCCTACTGCTTTGCCAAACGTGCAAAATGTGTATGTGGATGGATCTTGTTCTAGGCCAAATGATCACACATATCATGCAGGATATGCGGTTGTGCAACTTCCAGATGTCATACTTGAGGCCAAACCTATCCCATATCAATCAGCACAAGCTGCAGAATTGATTGCACTCACCAGGGCATGGCAAATATTTGAAGGTCAAGATATGAATATTTACACTGACTCCAAATATGGGTATGGCGTGGTATATGACTTCGGTGTCATATGGAGTAGGCGGGGTTACGTTGCGGCTGATGGAAAGAAGCATCTCCCATTCCTCTCTAGTAGTGTCATTGTTAAAAGCCATTCAGTTGCCTAGAACTCTTGCCATAATACATTGCAGAGCACATACAGGCCAACAAACATGTAGCTAGAGGAAATGCCCTAGCTAGCCAGGCAAGCAGCTATCTCTCAACCAGCTCAAATCCAAATGCCAATGTTAGAGCCTGAACTACCTTGTTTTGACCATGTACTGTCTGACCTACAAGATTATGCCTCAGAAGCCGACATGAGAGATTGGGAAAAAGTAGGTGCATAAATAGATCCAAAAACAGGACTTTTGTGCAAAGAGAAGAAGGTATGTATACCAAAGGAAAGTGCATCACTTTTTATTGCCCAGTATCATGGAATAGGTCACAGAGGCTGGAATGCATCTTGTGAATTACTAGGCAAGGATTTTTACATTTCAGATCTCCCCTGGTTGACAAGGGATTATGTGTCCAGGTGTATTACTTGCATTAGGAACAACCCAAACATTCCAAACAAAGCAAAACATGAACATTTGATATATCCCAGTACACCTTTCACCCACTTCCAAATTGATTTCACACACATGCCCAAGCTAGACAAAAGACAGGAATATCTTTTGGTAATTGTGGACATGTTCTCAAGATGGGTTGAACTTTTTGTAACTACAAAGGAAGACGCACAAACAGTAGTAAAAATTCTCACACAGGAAATTATTCCTCGATGGGGATGCCCACTTCAAACAAACTCAGACAGAGGTCCTGCATTCACCTCAAAAGTATGTCAGGACTTGGTATTCTCCAAATAGAATGGAAGTTTCACATTCCATATCATCCCCAAAGTTCAGGGATAATGGAGAGGGTAAATAGGACCATTAAAGATAAAATAAGGAATGCCACAGGCAGGAGGAACTTTTGTCCATTGGAAGAAGGTTCTCCCAGCGGTCTTGGCCGAGTATGTGAAGAAACTAATCAAAACTTTGGATACAGTTGAGAGAAATGTTGCTCGCACTTCTCCTTTTTCTTCACAGGAACCTACCCATCCTTTTAAAGTAGGAGACACGGTGGTGGTCCAGCAGTTGAATAGAAGCAAGAAGCGGGAATATCCTTTTGGACCTCCTACTACGGTGATTGCAGTGACCAGAACGGCTATCCTGGTAGAAAATTGCCAATCCTGGATCCATGCCAGAGCCCCAAGAGCAGGAAGGAGATCCTAAACACAAGAGGCCCTCAAGCAGAAGTCCAAGCAGACGAAGGAGGAGTTCCTGGAAAAGTAGGTCCGGCCAGAGAAGATGACCTCGCTTATTTCACCACAGACTTCTGGCAAGGCATTTTGCCTCCTGTTCCTGATCACCCTGATAGTGTTCCCCCCCACTAGGATCATCACTAACTGTATCTACCACCCTGAAGATTTGGGTGCCATTAAAACTATTTGTGGGAACACACATACACAGGAGAATGTTACAGTGATACAAGTTAGAAATCAGAGAGACATTGAAGATAATTTTGCTGATAAAATGCTTTTGCTAAAATTTAAATACGCTTATGCTCATAAATAAGGATTTCAGAAATGTTGGATCTGTAGCAAACTGCACCCTAACACCCTTAGGATACCCCTAATGGCTATACCTTTAAATATTACTCCCCTTTTGAGAGGAAAGATTCCCCTTGACCTTTTGAATGTCAGCAGAAGAACTAATGACACCATTTCCTTTCACATCATCAATAGAAGCCATAATCCTACCTGGTGTTTTAATTTAGGGAATTCTACTAGAAATGCTCATACCTGTAGTCAATCGGTTTTGAAGATCTCTGACTGCTATGCCCCTAGTGGTGAGTCCTGTTCCTTATATCAGGCTCATCCAAGTAAGACTGTAGTAAAAACAGATCTAGATAAAACTCTTGCCTGTAAAAATGATAGTAGTAAACCTGTACAGCAGTTGTTTCAGGTTCTGGCAATAGTTACAGCAGTAGATCAAGAGAATGCTGTGAATATGCCCTTCTTGTTTGGTAACCACACATATGTTTGTTGTAGAAAAACTTGTTATCCCTGGATTCCACAAGAGGCCCAAGGCTGGTGTTACCTGGCCTCGCTGGTGCCCATAATGGGGGTGGTAGGCAATAGTGATGGAAGTCATTTACTTGAAGCTAGCATACACCCAAGGTATCCATTAAAACATTGTAATAAGAGAGAGTTATTCATTGGAAAGGATATGGCCTGGGTATGGTTCCCTTCCTGGACAGGATGTGGAATAGATTTGATGAAAAGGTTAAATAATTACTTAGGAATTATTGATGAGATGATGGAAAAGAACTCTGATGACATTTCTAAACTTAATGTTGAAACTAGGGCTATGAGAAAACAACTAGAATTCCATGACTTAGCCATTGAAAGCATGAGTTCAGCCCTTACAGGATTATATGAAATGACTGAGGATTATGAATGTTGTACTTGGGTACACAATACTAGTATAGAGGTACCAGATTACTATGATGTGATAGCTCAGCATAGGAAAGAGGTGGCCAAGCTGCAACAAGAGGCTCGCAACATAGCCCAGACCTGGAGTCCTTTTGGTAATGTTGATTTTGGATTTGGAGGGATATTCTCTTGGATAAGGGATATTGCCATAATTTTAATCATGATTGTGCTCTTTTTCCTTTTCCTTTATCTTGTGTATAAGCTTATTATGTGCCTTATTAATAGAGCCACTCGCATTTCAGATCCCTCATCTCCCAATAAAACTTATCTCAGTATGTATCATCAGAAGCAGGCTGAGAATACCACTATGATAAGGAAGTGAGATCATACATTAATGATCTAAGAGGGGACTGAAGGGATATTTTAGCTTGCTGTCCACCATTTTAGCTATACACCCTTGTATTATGTGTATCCATTTTAGAATAATATGTATATGTGACGTTTATGAGAAGTTAATTTTCATTTTCTTGTAAATGGTCTGATTTCCCCGAAATGATGTACTAAGTCCTTTCCTGTTAGCCTTTTCCTGTTATTAGTTTCTATATGAGTTATTAGGGCGTTATATTGCATGTACTCTATTTTTGCTTGTTTTAAAACATCCTGTATGTTTTATATATTAATGTAAGGGTTGGACTTTTGTTCTGATGTCATTTTGCTTATATAAGCTGAAACACGGAAATAAAATCCTCAGATCATTCTGAGAACTGCATGTATTGACTGCGTGTCATAACTTTTTATCAGAATGGTCTCCAGGCCTGATGGATTTGATGGGGTCTCAAGGTTGAGCAGTCACTCCAAGCAACGACAAATGCTGTGAACATCCATGTAGCAGGGCCGCCTGCACCACATAGAAACGGGGGTGGCCTCCGCGTGTAAAAAGGATTAGTGGCCACGGGGAAGAGATTCCAGCCATCTGGATGCCTCGTCAGGGGAAGTAAAGAATCAAGTCGACTCACCATCCACCCGGAGATGTGCAGGGAACATCATGTTGTATTTGAGTCCCCTGGTGCGCAGCTGGGCCTTGATTTGGTTAAATGTTCCGCGGAGCCTCTGGGTTTCCACAGAATAGTCGAGGAATATCATGATCCTCGTGTTCTCGTGTTGTAACTCTGCCAGCTTCAGTGCCTCTCGCAAGACTAGGTCCCGGTCCCTGAAGTTTAACAGGCGAACGATGAAGGTACGCGGTGGTGCGCCTGGGGGAACTTTGGCAGACGGCATCCTGTGCGCCCTTTCCACCGCAAAGTGAGGAGAGAATGGCGCTTAGGGTAGGATCGTGCAGAGCATCTGTTCCGTGTAAGCCGCCGCATCAGGGCTCTCAGCACCCTTTGGGAGACCCACCACTCTCAGGTTGTTCCTGCGGTTCCTATTTTCTTGGTCCTCAGCTCGAGACTCCATAGCTTTCATACTGACCTGCAGCATGTGGAGGGAGGCCCCATGATCCCGCAGTGTATCCTCTGTACCGCTTGTCCTCTGTTCCACGTCCGACAGCCTTTCTCTGTATTTGTCCATGTCTCTCCTTATCAGACCCATTTCCATCTGCAATTGTTCAATTTTGGTGGTAAGAGTCGATTGGCAGCCTGAGATGGCTTGCATCTGTGCCTGGAATTGATCAGATCCCAGAGGAGGGGGCTCAGGATGCTCCGTCTGGGACGCCATATTTGTGAACAGAGGCATACGTGGGCTCTGAGATGGCGGTGATGCTCGGGAAGCCGGGTACCTCTTTCTCTGTGAACCGGAGGTCCCCTTTCTCATGCCTGTTGTCTGCCCACAGCTCAGCTCAGGGTGATTATAGGTCCTATTAACCTGGAGAAAAACGCCTGGCAGGTGCTGAGCTCCCTTCACTAATGTCCGCTGAGGTCGCCATGTTGACCACGTCCTAGTCATTCAATCTTTTACTTTCACAAGATAGTTTAACCACTTGCCGACCGGGCCATAGCCGAAAGACGGCTACAGCGTGGTCAGCTTATTCTGGGAGGGCGTCCATGGATGTCCTCCCAGAATCTTGCTCTCACGCATCCCCTGGGGCGCGCACCCGGGAACATCCGTTGTGACTGCCGGGTCCTCTGATCATGGATCACGGTAAATAGCCACTGATAGCGGCTGTTTACCACGTGATCACTCCATCAATGACGGAGCGATCACATGTAAACAAACCAGCGTCACGTCCGGTTTCTCCCTCCCCTCTCTGTACAGATCTGTACAGTGCGAGGGGAGAGGGGGAGAGATCGAGTGCTGCAGCGCTGTGGGCTGGATGTGTAGTGCCCACAACACTGATATGTGCCCACTCCAGCACTCATCCATCCATACCCAGCCATCCATACTCAGTCATTCATACCATCCATACCCAGCCATCCATACCATCCATGCTCAGCCATCCATGCTCAGCCATCCACCCATACTCAGCCATACATACTCATCCATCCATCCATACTCAGCCATACATTCTCATCCATCCATACTCAGCCATACATACTCATCCATCCATCCATACTCTGCCATACATACTTATCCATCCATCAATAATCAGCCATACATACTCATCCATCCATCCATCCATACACAGCCATACATACTCATCCATCCATCCATACTCAGCCAGCCATCCCTAATCAGCAATACTCATCCATCCATCCATGCTCAGCCGTGCTCAGCTGTACCCAGCCGTACTCAGTCGTACTCAGCTGTACCCAGCCGTACCCAACTGTACCCAACCGTACCCAGCCGTACTCGGCCATATTCAGCCATACCTAGCCTTTCCCAGCAATATCCAGTCATACCCAGCTGTATTCAGCCGTACTCAGCCGTACCCAGCCATACTCAGTCGTACTCAGCCGTACTCAGTCATACCCAGCAATACTCAGCCGTACTCAGCTATACCCAGCAATACCCAGTCATACTCAGCCATACTCAGCTATACCCAGCAATACTCAGCCATACCCAGCAATACTCAACCATACCCAGCAATACTCAGTCATACCCAGCCATACTCAGCAGTACCCATCCATCCCATCCATACCCAGCCGTACTCAGTTGTACCACGCCATACTCAGCCATACTCATTCATGCTCAGTCATCCCATCCATACTCAGCCATCCCCATCCACGGCTTATCCATCCCCATTCATGCTCATCCATGCCACATCAGTTCTCATCCATGCCACTACAGTGCCTCACAAAAGTGTAATAGGTAGTTAAATTAGATTTGAAACTTATGCCCCTAGAACACCTGACAGTGCTCCCTGCATGTTGGGCCTCTCTATGTGGCCAGGCTGTGTAAAAGTCTCACACATGTGATATCGCCAAACTCAGGAGGAGCAGGAGAATCTATTTTGGGGTGTCATTTTCGGTATGTACATGCTGTGTGTTAGAAATATTGTATAAATGGACAACTTTGTGTAAAAAAAAAAAAAAAAATTCATTTTCTTTACACATTTTCCAAAAACTTGTAGAAAAAAATTACATGTTCAAAAGACTCATTATGCCTCATAGGTTATACATTGGGTTGTTTTCTTTCCAAAATGGCGTCATTTTTGGGGTGTTTCCATTGTCCTGATGCTCCAGGGACTTCAAAAGTGTAAGAGGTAGTCAAGAAATTAAATGTGTAATTTATGCTCCAAGAACGCCTGGCGGTGCTCCCCTGCATGTGGCCATGCTGTGTAAAAGTCTCACACATGTGGTATCGCCATACGGAGGAGTAGTAGAATGTGTTTTGGGGTGTACTTTGTGCTATGCATATGCGGTGTGTGAGAAATAACCAGCTAATATAACAATTTTGTTGAAAAAAAAAAGAAAGAGAAAAAATCTTGATTTTGCAAAGAATTGTGGGAAAAAAATTACAACTTCAAAAAACTCACTGTAAAACAAGGAAGAGGAGGCGCCTCTGGGTGCAGACTTTTAAAACAATTTATTAAATGACAGCAACAGCTGGTAGTACACTCACATTTTTGAAGAAGGTTTCAAGCATTAAAATGTCCCAAAGCAATCTAAGGGGTCCATGGAGTCATCTCTCTCGGCTGGTGGATATGAGGCACTCTGGGCAGTCTAAAGCGCTGGATGTATATGGCCGACAGCGAAGATAGGCACCAAAGAGAGGCTTGGATAGCAACCGATCCAGGCGAGGGATGATGACGTCACATGATGTGCGACGCTTTCCTGAGCTGGCTCGCCGTGAATGGTGTGACGGCGGCGCTCCTTTGTCAAGCTCTTGACAAAGGAGCGCCACAGTCACACCATTCACGGCGAGCCAGCTCAGGCCGTATACATCCAGTGCTTTAGACTGCCCAGAGTGCCTCATATCCACCAGCCGAGAGAGATGTTAATTGTTATCCCATCCACCATTTATTTATGTACATTACTGTATAACTGGAATTCGCTGTTAATTGCTCCGATTACTTGTTACATTCAAAAAACTCACCATGCCTCTTACTAAATACCTTGGAATGTCTCCTTTCCAAAAAGGGGTCATTTGGGGGGTATTTGTACTTTTCTGGCATGTTAGGGTCTCAAAAAATGAGAGGCATCAGTACATCAGGTGTGATCAATTTTCAGAGATTGGCACCATAGCTTGTGGACTCTATAACTTTCACAAAGACCAAATAATTTACACCAATTTGGGTTATTTTTACCAAAGATATGTAGTAGTATAAATTTTGCCCAAAATTTATGAAGAAAAATTACTAATTTGCAAAATTTTATAACAGAAACGAAGAAAAATTCATTTTTTTTACAGAATTTTCGGTCTTTTTTCTTTTATAGCGCAAAAAATAAAAAACCCAGAGGTGATCAAATACCACCAAAGAAAGCTCTATTTGTGTGAAAAAAAGGACAAAAATTAATTATTTGTGTAATGGTTATTCAAAATGTGAGAGCACCGAAAGCTGAAAATTGGTCTGGTTAGGAAGGGGGTTTAAGTACCCAGTGGTCAAGTGGTTAAACACACTTCACAGGACACTTTTATTAATAGTCTACTTGGTAATCAATGCAATGGTCCAGGGCACAGTTCTAAGTGTCATGGTGCTTTAACCACTTAAGCTCCACCCTATAGGAGTTTTCATGCTACAGGGCAACACCTCTGCACCGGATCTAGGGTTGCCACCTCATCCCCTTAAACCCGAACAGATATTACACAGGTTCTGAGGCTGATTAAGGTGGTAATTAAACTCACTTGGTGCCTTTACTGCATTATATTAGCCTCAGAACCTGTGTAATTTATATGTGTTCGGGTTTAAAGGGATGAGGTGGCAACCCTAACCGGATCATGTGTATATATTGTCGGGATCCAAGGGGTTAACAGGCAGCTGGGAGACAGTTTAGTCAACTTTAAAAAATGGCTTTATTCAGCAAAAAAAGGTCAAAATAATTACAGACTTTGTCTTCATGGGCAGCTCAACACAACACAAGGTGCTCTGCTCATCAGTATAACAGTCTTTTATATCATGTTGGCATCCCAGCCAAACAAACATTGCAAAGTCCCAGTTACAGGCCAGCTCTCCCAGCAGGTTCAAGACTTCCATCGAGTCTTGAGTCTTCTCAGAACTGATAGCAAAACAGCCACCCCCCCCCTCCCCCAGCCTCTCTGACTAGCTGCCTAATAAACAGGCCTGAAAGGGAAGTACTTGCCCTCTTCCACTAACCCTCTCTTAATCTAACCCAGGCGGACTCTTTACAATATACGTGATTCAGCTCTTCCAAGTAGTGGGCATGAATCCGTGGGCTTGCTCCCGCTGTGACTCGATGTTCATTCGGTACAGAGGCAGAATGGTGATCTGTCTATGTAAACAAGGCAGATCGCTGTTCTAACAGTAGAGAAGGCATAGATCCTGTGTTCCTGCAAAGCAGTGACATGGATCCCATGCCTTCACCTAGTAAATGCACCTCCCCCACAGTACATAAAGTAGGTATTAGGGGGGGTTTTGGGACCTTAAATGAGGCCCATGACATTCTATAGCCATAAAGTGCCTTGCAAAAGTATTCACCCCCCTTGGCATTTTTCGTGTTTTGTTGCCTCACAACCTGGAATTAACATGGATTGTTTGAGGATTTGCATCATTTAATTTACAGAACATGCCCACTGTTTTGCAGAAGAATATCCCTGTATTTAGCACCATCCATCTTTCCCTCAACCCTGACCAGTTTTCTAGTCCCAACTGCTGAAAAATTTCCCCACAGCATGATGCTGCCACCACCATGTTTCACTGTGGGGATGGTGTTCTTTGGGTGATGTGATGTGTTGGATTTGCGCCAGACATAGCGTTTTCTTTGGCCAAAAAGTTCAAAATTTTAGTCTCATCAGACCAGAGCACCTTCCTCCATACATTTTGTGAGTCTCCCACATGCCTTTTCTCAAACTTTTGTTTTTTGCTGAAAGTAATGACTTTCTTCTGGCCACTCTGCCATAATGCCCAACTCTATGGAGCGTACGACTTATTGTCGTCCTATGTACAGATACTCCAGTCTCTGCTGTGGAACTCTGCAGCTCCTCCATGGTTACCTTAAGTCTTTGTGGCGCCTCTCTGATTAATGCCCTCCTTGCCCGGTCTGTGAGTTTTGGTGTGTGGCCATCTCTTGGCAGGTTTGCTGTTGTGCCATGTTCTTTCCATTTGGTTATAATAGATTTGATGGTGCTCCTAGGAATCATCAAAGATTTGGATACTTTTCTATAACCTAACTCTGACTTGCACTTCTCAAAAACATTGTCCCTTACTTGTTTGGAGAGTTCCCTGGTCTTCATGGCAGTGTTTGGTTAGTGGTGCCTCTTGCTTAGGTGTTGCAGCCTCTGGGGCCTTTCAAAAAGGTGTATATATGTAATGACAGATCATGTGACACTTAGATTGCACACAGGTGGACATCATTTCACTAATTATGTGACTTCTGAAGATAATTGGTTGCACCAGAGCTTTTTATGGGCTTCATAACAAAGGGGGTGAATACATACACACCTGCCAATTATCATTTTTTTGTTTCTGAAAAATTGTTTTATGTATATATTTTTCAAATTTTACCTTACCAACTCAGACTATTGCGTTCTGATCCATCACATATAATTCAGATTAAAAAAAAACATTGAACTGAAGGCTGTAATGTGACAAAATAGGTAAAAAGCCAAGGGGGGATGAATACTTTTGCAAGGCACTGTACGTCTCCATCCCTGATTCTGAAATTTAAAATAGAAAAGGTTTGGGACGTTAAATGAAGCACGTGACACATAGCTGGTAAAGTGGTCAAATGCAAGATAGCAGATTTATTCTTTCATATACATACAGATATCATGATGGCATTTTATCATTATAATTCATATATACACAGATGTCATGTATAACACATTGCAGTATAAAATATAATTGTTGAGGGCTGGCTTGTAATCCATATAAAATAATATTAAAATCATTAATGATTGCAAAAAGTTCCTAATAATCTAAGCTGTAAATGTATGATTATAATGAATCTCAAAAAACTTGGCGTGTGCAGTTTGTGGAATTCCACTCCACTTCTTCAGGAGCGGATGCAAGGTGTGTATAAGTCATCTTCAGATTCAGCATGCAGTGTTGCAAATTGAGGGCTGCCAGGGATGTGTCTGTCCCGGGAGCTGTGGCAGTGGGCAGTGGAAAAACAAGGTACACACGTGCAAACCCCCCAATGGCAAATTCTGGTGATCCCACATGTTAGCAACATAATCCAGGTGTGGTGTGCAATGTCCTAAGAGAAAAGAGACCGTACACAAAAACACAGGCTAGGCATACAGTTAACCGTTTGATCACCTATGATGTTAACCCATTTCCAGATATTAGTACAGTGACAGTGCATAGTTTTAGCACTGATCACTGTATTAGTGTCACTGGTCCCCAAAAAGTGTCCAAAGTGTCTGTCAGTGTCAGAATGTCCATCGCAATATCGCAGTACCGCTATAAGTAACTAATCGCCACCATTACTAGTATAAAAATTAATGAAAATATTCCAGGGTGAGCAGAATCCCCTCCTTGGCAGTTGTTGACAGAGCAGGTGTCCCTATTGGAATGTTTCTCCTTGGTTCCTGTTCTGGTGTCAATTAATAATTTTAGATTTCCATTTCAGTCAAGGTGACATTGGTCACCAGGACAAATAGTGAGGGTGAATCTACCCAGCAGGTTCACAGACAGCAATAAAAACCTGGAACAAAACCTTAATATTGAGAGAACACAAAAAATCCAACGTGTTTTGGTGGCCTCAAAGATCTCCACCTTCTTTAGGGCAAGAAAACCAACACAAAAACAGCAGTTCTAGTCCTTTCACAATCTATTTAAAACTAAAAAGAAAGTTTTGGCCTTGGGTACACTTTAAAGGTAAATCTTGATGGGGTGCATCAACCACTGGATTCCTTGGATACTCCCAAGAGAGAGAACATCTTGCAATAATTCAACACACAAAGGGGTGTTCTTAATACTATTTCCTCTTGTGGACCCCAGGTACCCCAGTCTGCACTGCTCCCTGACAAAATTTCCTGCTGTGTTGCTGTTCAGCTGGAAGTTTTGTTTTTCTCATCCGTTCTTGTGTGCCTCATCTCCTCTGGAATTTTTTTCACCAAGAACATGTAGCAGAATACATTTTGGCCTAAATTTATGAACCATTTAGATTTTTTAGATATTCAGTCTTTTTTTGTTTAGAAAAAACCCAGTGGTGATCAAATACCACCAAAAGAAAGCTCTATTTATGAGAAAAAATATATATATAAATATATATATAAATTTCCTTTGCGTACAGTGTTGCATGACCACGCAGTTACATAGTTACATAGTAGGTGAGGTTGAAAAAAGACACAAGTCCATCAAGTCCAACCTATGTGTGTGATTATATGTCAGTATTACATTGTATAACCCTGTATGTTGTGGTCGTTCAGGTGCTTATCTAATAGTTTTTTTAAATTATCGATGCTCCCCGCTGATACCACTGCCCGCTAAAGAGAATTTCACATCCTTACCGCTCTTACAGTAAAGAATCCTCTACGTAGTTTAACCACTTCAGCCCCGGACCATTTGGCTGGCCAAAGACCAGAGCATTTTTTGCGATTTGGCACTTCGTCGCTTTAACTGACAATTGCAATATAAACACAAAAATAGCGACAATTTTGAAAAAAACGCAATTTTTTTAAACTTTTTGCTATAATAAACATCCCTCAGTTTAGGCCGATACGTATTCTTCTACATAATCGCAATAAGCATTTATTGATTGGTTTGTGCAAAGTTATAGCGTCTACAAAATAGGGGATAGTTTTATGGCATTTTTATTAATATTTTTTTTTTACTAGTAATGGCGGCGATCGTGACTGTGACATTATGGTGGACAGATCAGACACTTTTGGCGCTATTTTGGGACCATTCACATTTATACAGCGATCAGTGCGATTAAAAATGCACTGATTACTGTGTAAATGTGACTGGCAGTGAAAAGGTTAACCACTAGGGGGCGCTGCAGGGGTTAAGTGTGTCCTAGGGAGTGATTTTAACTGTGGGGGAGGGGCTATGTGTGACACAACACTGATCACTGCTCCCAATCACAGGGAGCTGTGATCAGTGTCCTGTCACTAGGAAGAATGGGGAAATGCTGGTTTACATCAGCATTACCCGTTCTTCCTCTTCGTGAGACGATCGCAGGTATCCCTGCGGACATCGAGTCTGCGGGACCCGCGATCACACTCACGGAGCTCGCGGCACCCACAATGCCACGTCTTAAAGGGCAACGTACAGGTATGTTAATATGCCTGTACGTGCCCTTCTGTCGACGTATATCGACGTGAGGCGGTCGGCAAGGGATTAAGGTTAAACCGCTTTTGTTCTAATTTTAGTGAATGGACGTGTGTCTTATTAAACTCCCTTCCGCGGAAAAGATTTATCCCTATTGTGGGGTCACTAGTCCGGTATTTGTACATTGAAATCATATCCCCTCTCAAGCGGTCTTTTCTCCAGAGAGAATAAGTTCAGTGCTCGTAACCTTTCCTCATAACTGATATCCTCCAGTGCCTTTTTTAGTTTTGTTGCCCTTCTCTGAACTCTCTCCAGTTCCAGCACATCCTTCCTGAGGACTGGTGCCCAGAACTGGACAGCATACTCCAGATGCGGCCGGACCAGAGTCTTGTAGAGTCGGAGAATTATCGTTTTATCTCTGGAGTTGATCCCCTTTTTAATGCATGCCAATATTCAGTTTTCTTTGCTTGCAGCAGCTTGGCATTGCATGCCATTGCTGAGCCTATCATCTACTAGGACCCCCAGGCAGTGGTGTATTTAGGTTTTGTGCTGCCCTAGGCCTGACTAAACGCATGCACCCCCCTAATTTAAATACGACCCACCCCATCCTGCCGAGGCCACACCCCTTCCTGTTTAAGACCCACCCTATCATCTGTAAACAACACCCCTTCCTCTTTAGGCTCATTTGGCACCTTTCAGGGGGGAACGGGTACCTGTTTCTGACAGGTACCCTTCCCCACTTCCGGGAGACTGCACTGTCCCCTCTGAAGTTTGCCCCCCTCCTCCTTCCTCCGCTGGGCCATTCAGAAAGTGCAACGCGCTTCGCACATGTGCAGTAGGGAACCGGTCGGTTTCCCTTACCATGAATGATAATGGCAAAACCCGAGAGCCAATCCGAAAATCGGCTGAGGTGTCGACATCGCTGGATCCCTGGACAGATAAGTGTCCTAATATTAAAAGTCAGCAGCTACAGTATTTTTAGCTGCTGAGTTTTAATGCTATCACGGGGGGGGGGGGGGTCTCACTGTGCCCCATCAAACGCAGTCACTGTGCCCATCAAATGCAGTCACTGTGCCCATCAAATGCAGCCACTGTGCCCATCAAACGCAGCCACTGTGCCCATCAAACGCATCCACTGTGCCCATCAAATGCATCCACTGTGCCCATCAAACGCAGCCACTGTGCCCATCAAACGCAGCCACTGTGCCCTCAAACGCAGCCACTGTGCCATCAAATGCAGCCACTGTGCCCCATCAAACGCAGCCACTGTGCCCATCAAACGCAGCCACTGTGCCCATCAAACGCAGCCACTGTGCCCTCAAACGCAGCCACTGTGCCATCAAATGCAGCCACTGTGCCCATCAAACGCAGCCACTGTGCCCATCAAACGCAGTCACTGTGCCCATCAAACGCAGCCACTGTGCCCATCAAACGCAGCCACTGTGCCCATCAAACGCAGCCACTGTGCCCATCAAACGCAGCCACTGTGCCCCATCAAACGCAGCCACTGTGCCCCATCAAACGCAACCACTGTGCCCCATCAAACGCAGCCACTGTGCCCCATCAAACGCAGCCACTGTGCCCCATCAAACGCAGCCACTGTGCCCCATCAAACGTAGCCATTGTGCCCCATCAAACGTAGCCATTGTGCCCTCAAACGCAGCCACTGTGCCCATCAATTGCAGCCACTGTGCCCCATCAAACGCAGCCACTGTGCCCCATCAAACGCAGCCACTGTGCCCCATCAAACGCAGCCACTGTGCCCCATCAAATGCGGCCACTGTGCCATCAAACGCAGCCATTGTGCCATTAAACGCAGCCACTGTGCCCCATCAAATGCGGCCACTGTGCCATCAAACGCAGCCATTGTGCCATCAAACGCAGCCACTGTGCCCATCAAACGCAGCCATTGTGCCATCAAACGCAGCCACTGTGCCCATCAAACGCAGCCACTGTGCCCATCAAACGCAGCCACTGTGCCCTCAAACGCAGCCACTGTGCCCTCAAACGCAGCCACTGTGCCCATCGAACGCTGCCAGTGCCCATAACATTGATATACTTTATTAAATCACTGTACCTGCTGTCCTGGGGGTTTCCCTCATGCTCCTCTCTCTCCTCCTGACGTCACAGCCCCAGGGCCGAGGATAAGATTCACTGCAGGAAAGCAGTGCAGGGGAGGGTAGGTGGAGCTTAAGGCTCCACCTGTCACCTGTTGCATATGGGGGGCGCGAGTGACACACGCCGCCCCCCCGCATGAGACAAAGCCCCCCCACCCGTCTGACTGATTCCCGGCTCCCGCTGCCGCCTCCCGCACACTTGCAGCCCACGGCGGCCGGCTTTCTGTAGCGGCGCCGCGATGTATGGGCGTGCTTGTCAGAGAGTAGGGGGCGTGAGATACACGCCCCCACCCTCTGCCAAGCACGCCCATACACCGCGGCGCCGCTACAGAAAGCCGGCCGCCGTGGGCTGCAAGTGTGCGGGAGGCGGCAGCGGGAACCAGCAGCGGGAGCCGGGAATCAGCCAGACGGGTGGGGGGACTTTCTCTCATGCGGGGGGGCGGCCTATTTTGCCGCCCCCCGCAAAGTGCCGCCCTAGGCCTAGGCCTTGTCGGCCTAGGCCAAAACACAGCCCTGCCCCCAGGTCCTTTTTCCATCCTAGATTCCCCCAGTGTATAGATTGCATTCATATTTTTACCACCCAAGGGCATTATTTTACATTTTTCTACATTAAACCTCATTTGCCATGTAGTTGCCCACCCCATTACTTTGTTCAGATCTTCTTGCAAGGTTTCCACATCCTGCAGAGAAGTTATTGCCCTGCTTAGCTTAGTATCGTCTGCAAATACAGAGATTGAGCTCTTTTATCCCATCCTCCAGGTCGTTTATGAATAAATTAAATAGGATTGGTCCCAGGACAGAACCCTGGGAGACCCCACTACCCACCCCTGTCTACTCCGAGTACTCTCCATTAATCAGGGCCGTTTTTAAGGCAGTGTAAAAGAGGCAGCTGCCCTGGGCCCTGTCATTGTTGTGGGGCCCAAAGCAGATGCCTCATACTTGGCAACTATCCCATTTTAAATTCCCTTGTCCCTTGAGGTTTTAGTCCCATGCTGTGTCCTGATATCTCGGTGTGAAGTTCTGTTACTAAAGCTGCCCAGCCCTGCCCTCTTGCTGTGTACAGATGACTCACCTGCCCTGTGTTTATATGTAAATAGCAACATTGAAATGTAAATAGTGACAGCATTCATATGTAAATAGCAGCAGACCAGCAGGATTAATATGTAAATAGAGGCAGTATTCTTATGTATATCATGCCCCCTTGGAGGTCAAATCCACTATCACCTATACTAAATGCTGCCCACTGGGGAGGTAAAGGGGCATGCTTGAAAGTCCTGCCTACAGCTGTGGTCATTAAGCCTGTTCTGCAAAGGTAAGCAAATTAGTGGCAGGAGGGTAGTGTGGGTTGTGCAGAGGTAGACAGTGAAGGAATTACAGTTTGGGGTGCACAGGTGAGCAAGGAGGGGATGTGTAGAGGTAAGGAAGGTGGGTGCAAAGATGAGCAGAGGAGGCAGGTAGAGTTAAAGAGGAGGGGGAGTGGAGAGGACGGGGGAGGTTTGGGGTGCAGAGGTTAGCATTGGTTTAAGGATGCAAATGTTTACTGACAGTGTGGATAAAGATGTAGGTCATGTGTAGGGCAGCCCATTCATTTCAATGGGCTGCTCTATGCGCTACAAATGCGGAAGAAGGTCCCAAACCCTTTTCCAAAATCAGTGGGCAGTATTGATGTACAGTAATCTCTGCTGATGTACAGCAACCAATCAACAAGCAGAAATTATGTGCTGTAACCTCTAGCAACCAGTCAGTGAGTGGTAATGATACACTGTAACCTCTGGCAACCAATCGCAATCGCTGTCTGATCTGATTCAGTAAACTGATTTTGAGTCTAGCTGCTTTTTCAATATTAAAGATGGCCCTCTGCAGTATGCATCCATCGGAGCTGTACAGCAGCCGCAAGTCATGTGACCGGCCTGAAGACAGCTCAAAATAGGTATTTACAGCGCTCGTTTTTACAAAATACTAATGCAGTGTGCTCTGCCAGGCTCTAATAGAGGGTCTGGCAGTGTTTGTCTTGTATGGGTTAACAAACCCTTTAAGGGGTTCTCCTTTTGGAAATGAAAGATGATGTATTAATCTATAAGATTTCTTTTCTTTCTTAGGGACAATACCCAAAGGAGAAATCATAAAATTAATGAAAGGCGTGGAACCTTCCATTCTGCCTTCCCTAACTTCTTTATTAATTTTTTCCAAAACAATGTCTGCAAAATTCTCTACTGATTTAAGGTTGTTAACCAAAGTACAACCCTGACCAGAGAAGGTAGGTAACAAAAAACATCCTGAAAACCCTCAATTAGAAGCTAGGCCCTCAACCTGTCTGCAAATGCCTGGAGCCACGGGAGCATGTCTTGCCATCTCACTGGGGTTGATGTTTTGGGAACATTCCCTTGCTGTTGATTAGCTGTGGACATTTTTTTAAAACACTTAGATCAGGGGTCTCAAAGTACCGGCCCGCAGGCCATTTGCGGCCCGCGGACCAGTTAAAAATGGCCCACAGGCAGGGCCGATCCAGGATGTCTTTTTGCGCTGACAGAGGGGGAGGCGCTGAAGAGCTTTACGTCTCCATCTGCTCTGTCCTCTCCGCTGCACGCTGCTACAGCCCAGAGAGAGAACAGAGCGGAGGAAGGATCCGCCCATCTCCCCGCCCACCTTTTTTTTTAGAGGGTTTTTTTTTTAGAGTGTGGGGGGATTTGTGCAGTGTGGGGGTTAATGCTGGGGGTTAATAATGGGTTTGCTGACATCAGTGTTGGGGGTTAATAATGGGTTTGCTGACATCAGTGTTGGGGGTTAATAATGCGTTTGCTGACATCAATGCTGGGGGTTAATAATGCGTTTGCTGACATCAGTGCTGGGGGTTAATAATGCGTTTGCTGACATCAATGCTGGGGGTTAATAATGCGTTTGCTGACATCAATGCTGGGGGTTAATAATGCGTTTGCTGACATCAATGCTGGGGGTTAATAATGCGCTTGCTGACATCAGGGGTTAATAATGCGTTTGCTGACACCAGTGCTGGGGGTTAATAATGCATTTGCTGACATCAGGGGGTTAATAATGCGTTTGCTGACATCAATGCTGGGGGTTAATAATGCGTTTGCTGACATCAATGCTGGGGGTTAATAATGCGTTTGCTGACACCAGTGCTGGGGGTTAATAATGTGTTTGATGACATCAGTGCTGGGGGTTAATAATGCTTTTGCTGACACCAGTGCTGGGGGTTAATAATGCGTCCGCTGACACCAGTGCTGGGGGTTAATAATGCGTTTGCTGACACCAGTGCTGGGGGTTAATAATGCGTTTGATGACATCAGGGGGTTAATAATGTGTTTGCTGACATCAGGGGGTTAATCATGCGTTTGCTGACATCAATGCTGGGGGTTAATAATGCGTTTGCTGACACCAGTGCTGGGGGTTAATAATGTGTTTGATGACATCAGTGCTGGGGGTTAATAATGCTTTTGCTGACACCAGTGCTGGGGGTTAATAATGCGTCCGCTGACACCAGTGCTGGGGGTTAATAATGCGTCCGCTGACACCAGTGCTGGGGGTTAATAATGCGTCCGCTGACACCAGTGCTGGGGGTTAATAATGCGTTTGCTGACACCAGTGCTGGGGGTTAATAATGCGTTTGCTGACACCAGTGCTGGGGGTTAATAATGCGTTTGCTGACACCAGTGCTGGGAGTTAATAATGCGTTTGCTGACATCAGTGCTGGGGGTTAATAATGCTTCTGCTGACACCAGTGCTGGGTTAACAATGCGTTTGCTGACACCAGTGCTGGGGGTTAATAATGCGTTTTCTGACATCAGTGCTGGGTTAATAATGCGTTTGCTGACACCAGTGCTGGGTTTAATAATGCGTTTGCTGACATCAGTGCTGGGGGTTAATAATGCGTTTGCTGACATCAGTGCTGGGGGGTTAATAATGCATTTGCTGACATCAGTGCTGGGTATAGTATATTATTGCTGGTATAGTTTATTGTTTTTTGAAGTTTTGAAAGTTTGCATGCGGCCCCCATGGGATATGAAAACTTGTCATGTGGCCCTCTGCCAATTTGAGTTTGAGACCCCTGACTTAGATACTGAATGTGCACTGCTCCTGCACAAAAGGCACACTCATGCCTGTACTTGCACGAGTTTGGCCATTTGCACTGGCCATCATTGAAGTTGTAGCAGATTCCTTTCTTATAAACAGAATTGGTTGAGGTCTGAGCACTGGGGTTCCGCTTGGCATAAACTGGCCTTTGAGGGAGAAAAAGGTTTAGCCAGAGGCAAACGTCTTTTACTCCCCATTTCAAAGAAGGATGTACTGACAATTTTTGACGAAAAGCCTCATTGTAGTTATACCAAGCAGTACCACCAAAATTCTTAAACGCCTCAAGGATAATGTCCAAATGCTGGAAAAGCCCAGCGCTTTTTTCCAGAAATCTGGATGTCACAGGGGGCTACCGAGTCCTCAGCCTCTCGGACTGCATTCACCCCGCTGATCCATTCCTCCTGGGTACGGACTGTGGACTTTTTCCAGCAAATTGGAAGTAGGCGCCTTGCTGCATTTAGCAGATGAGGCAGCACGCTTTTTTTATATTGGATGAGTGAAGTCGGGGGGACATGCAGGAGAAAGTGCATTGGAGAGAGAGGAACCTCTTTCCCTATTATGCTTTTTATTTGGTCTCGTATGTCTTTCCAGAAGGGTTTGATTAGGGGGCATTCCCACCATATGTGAATAAGCGTACCTCGGGGGCCACAGCCGTGCCAGCATAGTTCTGAAGCAGATGGATAGATACGAGCTAAGTCTGCCGGTATGTGGTCATAGTTGCCAACATTGTAAAAATATTTTAGGGACACTTTTTTGGCTGTAGGCAGAATCGCATTATAAATAGTGGCGGGGCATGCATTTGTGGGCGTGGCATAGTTGAAATAAAAACTGTGACGCGAAGCGCCAACAAATGAGCGTGGTTTACGTGGGAAGGTGGGCGTGGCTTAAATGGACATGGCTCAAATGGGGTGTGGTTAGAGTCTGAGATGAATGAGGGATGGAGAGGAACAGGGGGAAAGGGGGGGACAGGGAGGAGGGGACAGGGATGGAGGGACAGCTGCCCCAGATCCTACACCACAATAGAAATGTGTATTCCAGAGTTTAACAATCAGCAGATAAAGATACTTCAAACACCTGGTGTTAGCGCTTCAATCATCCCGGCACCATGATTGTTATGGTGTCAGGATGATTGAAGCGCATTAGTTCTATTATTACTATTATTACATTGTAATATAAAATGAAATCATTCAACTCACCATAATGCAGAATCAGTGGGAGCCCTGAGCGTGTCACCTGCCACGTTGCCTGCCACCAGATGCCAGCGGAGCCTTCCTCACATCTGTGTCCCCAGCAGTAGAGCCCTCCTTACAGCTGTGTCCCCATCAGTCCTCCTTACATCTGTGTCCCCATCAGTCCTCCTTACATCTGGTGCCCCCCTGTGACATCCAAACTATACAGACCCCCCCCGTGACATCCAGACTATACGCCCCCCCGTGACATCCAGACTATACAGCCCCCCCCCGTGACATCGAGACTGTACGCCCCCCTGTGACATCCAGACTATACAGCACCCCCCTGTGACATCCAGACTATACGCCCCCAGTGACACCCAGACTATAAGGCCCACCGTGACATCCAGACTGCCCCCCCCCCGTGACATCCAGACCAGCCCCCCCGTGACATCCAGACTGGCACCCCCCTGTGACATCCAGACTATACGCCCCCCCTGTGACATCCAGACTTTACAGCCCCCCGTGACATCCAGACTGGCCCCCCATGTTACATCCAGACTATACAGCCCCCCCGTGACATCCCGACTTCACGCCCCCCCCGTGACACTCAGACTATACTGCCCCCCCGTGACATGCAGACTATACGCCCCCTCTGTGACATCCAGACTTTACAGCTCCTCTGTGACATCCAGACTATACGGCACCCCCCCTGTGACATCCAGACTATACAGCCCCCTCTGTGACATCCAGACTATACGGCCCCCCCGTGGCACCCAGACTATACGGCCCCCCCTGTGACATCCAGACTATACGCCCTCCCTGTGACATCCAGACTATACGGCACCCCCCTGTGACATCCAGACTATACAGCAACCCCCACCCCCCGTGACATCCAGACTATACAGTCCCCCGTGAATGTCCCGAGAAATTTGGGACAGTTGGCAAGTATGCGTGGTACCAGCGGGACATTATCTTAAAGTTTGTTTCTTGAGTTTTGGAGTCCATAGAGGATGAGTGGGTGAGGTAATACAGGTGAGTTAATTGCATGTCCGTGAGTTCCTGCCCTAAGTCATTATCTCACCGCTGCATATAAGCGGGTTTAAGCTGAGGGGCAGCAGAACCCAGAAGTCAGTATAAATCCGACACCATATGAAGGACAGGGTTGTCATTGATGAAGAGGCACTCAAACGGAGTGGGGGAGGAAGAGTCCCTAATTGTGTGGCCATGTGTCTCAAAGAAGTCGTGCAATTGTCTGTATCTCCAAAAAATCAGTTGTGGGCCCTGATGTCTGACTGGTAGAGCCTCGTAGCTCATGAGCTTGCCATCCCTCATGACCGTGACATCCAGACTGCCTCCCCATGACATCCAGACCAGCCCCCCATGACATCCAGACTATACGCCCCCCCGTGACATCCAGACTATACAGCCCCCCCGTGACATCCAGACTGGCCCCCCCTGTGACATCCAGACTATACAGCCCCCCCGTGACATCCCGACTTCACGGCCCCCCCGTGACACCCAGACTATACGGCCCCCCCGTGACATCCAGACTATACGCCCCCCCTGTGACATCCAGACTATACAGCCCCCCTGTGACATCCAGACTATACAGCCGCCCTCCCACTTTGGGCGCCGCAGCACTCTCAGGGCTATTCTGGGTTTACTTGCATTCCAGATAAAATCGGACAGCATGCTGGACAAACAGTCAAAAAAGAGTCTGGGTAGGGGGATTGGCAGCATCTGTAAGTAGAAAAGTATTCGGGGCAATACGTTCATTTTTATAATGTTCACCCGGCCCAACCATGTAAAAGCGGTCTGTGTCCATTGCAAGAGGTCTTTTTTGACCACGGTTAGCAGCGGGGGGGTAATTGGCTGCATACAAGGTGTCAAAGTGATCCGTGAGTCGCACACCCAAGTATCACAGTGACTACGTGGCCCAGACGAAAGGGAAGGCAGCTTTAAGGTTCGTGACCAGGTGTGGGGGCGGACAGATGGGGAGAATTTACGACTTTGTGAAATTGATTTTGAAGTTGGAGAGTGACCCAAAAAGCTTCAGTTCCTTCATTAGGTTGGGCAATGAGAGCAGGGGGTTTGAGAGGTGGAATAAGACATCATCGGCGTATGCCGAGAGCTTGTGTTCCATATTTCCAACCTGTAGTCCCTTAATGTCCTGATTAGCTTGCATGGTGCGGAGCAATGGCTCCAGCACTAAGGCGAACAACAGGGGCGAAAGGGGACACCGTTGTCTCGTGCCGTTCCTAATGGGGAAGCGAGAAGAGAGGGTCCCGTTCACTTTGACCTGTGCGCAAGGCGTGGAGTACAGGGCCAAGATCGACGTCATCATTCGTGGGCCTAGACCTAAAGATCCAAGTACCGCTTTCAGATAGGACCAGTCAACACGGTCGAAAGCTTTTTCTGCGTCTGTAGAAAGAATTAAATAGGGCTGTGGGTCTAAGAGGGGCCAATGAATGAGATGGACCGCTCTAAGGGAATTGTCCCTAGCCCCTCTGCCTGTTATGAAACTCGTTTGGTCTGGGTGGATAATCTCTGGTATGAGGTGTTTAAGTCTATTAGCCAGGATTTTCGCTAGGAGTTTTATATCTAAATTGAGGAGAGAGATGGGGCGATAGCTTTGGGGGACAGCGGGGTCCTTTCCTTCCTTCGGGATCACAGTGATATGAGCCAGTAGAGCCTCAGAGGGGATATCTTTACCCCCTGCTATAGAGTTGAAGTATTTGCACATAGGAGCCGCCAATTGGGAAAGGAAGGTCTTATAATACTCCTTAGTAAACCCGTCTGGACTGGGACTCTTCCCATTGGGCAATGACTCCACCGTTGCCCCAAACTCAGGTATTGACTCTTTTAAACAAGTCTCAGGTATTTTTTGAGACCTGGCTAACTGAAAAGCAGAAGAAACAGATGTATCTAAATTAGTTTGAAGAAACTGAGCGCCATTAGCAGAAACCCCACTAGAAGGCGCCTGGACCTCAGCAGCTGAAACATCTAATTGTTGAGTAATAGGAGCTGGCATAGCCTGTTCTTGACTAACTTAGCCAACAGCTCAGTTATATAAGACAATAGAGGAAGAGAAGATAACTCACCAGCACCCTGTTGTTGTGGTACAGGACCCAGGGGATGAATGGATGGACCGAGAGTCGAGATGGAGCTACCAATCCCACTGCCCAATTGGGCAATAGGAGCTGTAGTTATTGCAGAGGCTGCCACTGACCCCGCTCTGATTTCTGTCTGCGTCATTCGGTGATTCCTCTTCAGGTTGATTCACGAACGTAGCGGCTCCTCCTCCGGCCGTGCCCATCGGGCATGCCTCCAATAGCTCAGCTCTTCTAGCCGAAGGTGATCAAGGCAGTGAAGGGGAGTGTCTTCGCCGCGGAATGCGCCTCCTCTTTGCCGGCCCACTCCTAGGGCTGGAGGTGAAGCCGCCACCCCGCCGATGACTCGGAACTTCCTCCCGTGGCTCTTCTACATCTTCTTCCGGAGGTGGCAAGGACTCCCAGATGGACTCTTCTCCCATTACCTGTCCTACTTTGGCCACCGCATTCCAATAGCGGCTGATGCAGCTCCCACCAGAGCCACCTGACCCGTCGACCGAGGTAGGTCCAAGCACCTCCAGATCCACTCTTCACCACCGTCTGCGCCTGCCCGCTCAATCAATTTGGACATTTTCACTTAGGGGTGTACTCACTTTTTTTGTCAGCGGTTTAGACATTAATAGCTGTGTGTTGAGTTATTTTGAGGGGACAGCAAATTTACACTGTCATACAAGCTGTACACTCACTACTTTACATTGTAGCAAAGTGTCATTTCTTCAGTGTTGTCACATGAAAAGATATAATAAAATATTTACAAAAATGTGAGGGGTGTATATCAATGTTGCTGTTAACTTTTCTGCTCACTAGCAAAAGCTAAAGAAAAAGTTTTCTAAATCCCAATTACCTAAGCCACCTTTTCTAATTACCGTATATACTCGAGTATAAGTCGAATTTTTCAGCCCTTTTTTTTGGGCTGAAAGTGTCCCCTTCAACTTATACTTGAGTCACCGCCGTCTGTCTGCACGATCAGCATGTCATGCAGGCAGACGGCGGCCGGCGTGTGATGATAGTGTTCGGAGGCTATTCCAGCTTTCAAAAGCCGCGCCTCCTGCTCCTCTGTGATAGGCTGAACAGCTGTCAGTGTACAGCCTATCACGGACATTCTCTCATCCTCGTCCGTGGTATGAGAATGAGAGAATGTCCGTGATAGGCAGTCAGCGGTCAGCCTATCACAGACGAGGAGGAGGTGCGGCTTTTGAACTGTGGAATGGCCACCGAACACTATCATCACACGCCGGCCGCCGTCTGAGGGTGGAGATCGCCACAGGGAGGATGGAGATCACCACAGAGAGGCTGCACAGGACACAGGTAGGTTGCACATGCACACAGGACACATGCACACAGGACACATGCACAAAGGAACACAGGACACACATGTACAGGACACATGTACATGTACAGGACACATGCACAGGGTACAGGTAGGCTGCACAGGACACAGGGAGGCATGCAGCTGCAGATGGGCATTGTTGACCCTCTGCATTTCTCACCCTCGTCTTATACTCGGGTCAATACGTTTTTCCTAGTTTTTTGTGGTAAATTAGGGGCCTCGACTTATACTCGGAACGACTTATACTCGAGTATATACGGTAAAGATTATTTTAAAGCATTACAAAAATATAAAACACAAGGTAATCCAAACCAATTTGTTCATCACTATTGTCTACTTAATCAAATATTTTGCTGTAGTTGTCAACTGGGTTTGAATAATGTAACAAATCATTAGCAAAAAAATACTGATGGAGAAAAATGCAAATCTATTCAGAAATATAGTATTTACAATCTGTGGTCTTCATTTCAACGAATGTAGCTCCCTTGGAGATATAGAGTATAAAGCATGAGAACAGTAGAAAGGGGAACATTTCTCCCATTAGGGTCTTTGAGCCTAGAGACATATTTGCATGCTGCTAAATTTTTGTTTGCTAACTCACCTGAAGGGTGAATATGGTGAATCCCTGAAACAAATTCACCGGGGTGGGGGGCACCTATGTTCCACCATATACCCTTCCCTAGCTGACACCATCTTCTAGATACTGGGGTTAGTAAAATAGGGTATGATGCTTTGGGGGATACCTCTCACAGTAATCTGAATGCTGAAAAAGGTAAGAAATTAAAAGGTGAAAAAAATACATCTAACCCTTCAAATTTAAGAAAGTTAAGCAGTAATGTAAATTTGGCAAAGGCCAGTGAACGGGCAAATGATAAATCTACTAGTTTATTTTCTGAATGAATGTGCCAGAGAATGTTCGCCACAACTATTTACTTTATGCATGCATTGTAAACCTTTAAACTGTAATTATTGGCTGCTGAGTACACTGGAAATATATTAAATAATAAACACATTTATTTATGATTTATAAATCATTTTTTTAAAACCACATATTCATGTAAGCAATGCAAGATAAAATAAAATTTGATGTAAGTAATTAATAGTACCACAAGATGGAGATATTGTGCCAATAAAAAAAACAAAAGTGAAAGCAGGTGACCTTTTTCTTACTCTCAGTACTCAGTAATGCATGTTGTAAATTAAAATTAGCAGCTGCTAAATTCGTTTTTCAGTAAATGATTGTGGGCAGATTGATTTAAAATGTAGCCATATGTTTAACTAAACAGATTTGTCCACCCATCTCATAGCAGTCATGCACTGCAGGAACCTTGTGCAGTCCTCCTGGAGATTCAGTTGACAGGTGAATAAGGTATATGTGCACTCAAAGCTGTATTCCCTTTCATTGACTGAGAAACAACAGAGATATTGGTTGCAAAATCCAATATCCTGGAAGATTTAGGGTCCATTCCCACTAGATGTGTTACCACAATTTTTAAAATGTATGCTAATACAAGGATGTGTACAAAATACGGTATGTGAATAGGAGCAGTTCACACTGGTGTATTGCGCCATAATTATATGTCCTGGTTCTCAGTGAAAACAAAAGTTCTTCAAAAATACTTTTTTCAGCACAATGCAACATATGGTTAACAAGCGCCAGCACGATGGGCACCAACACACAGGAAAAACATCAAGCCAGCACAAGTTTGCCTTCTCTGCCCTGCCATAGACTGTTTGCATTTTCAGGGAAGTAAGGGGAAATGTGTATGTTAAAACACAATGCAGCAGGTCTACGCACATCAATGCACGTGCATTTATCTGGGGGGTGGGGGGAGGGCTGAAAAAACTTCATAAGGTCACACCCAAATATTTAAGTCCTCTCTCAGCCTGCACCACTGGCAATAAACGTCCTGATTGTTGGCCAGGGGGACACAAATATTCAGAACGTGTAATAGGGGCATAGGTAAAGTTGATCCGGAGAATATGCAATTGCCTCTTGGGGGATTAGAAAGGATTTTTTTTCCACCGCTGGAGCAAATTGGATCATGCTTTATTGGGGTTTTTTTGTCTTCCTCAGGATCAGCTGTGGGTATAAGATTGTGCATATGGAGGTTTTCGATTTGTGTGTGTTTTTTATTTCTCTGTGGGTTGAACTGGATGTCTTTTCCAACCCATTTAACTATGTAACAGCAGCAGGCAATGGAAAACAATACTAGTGGAATTGAGGGAAATCAAGTGAATCCAGTCCCTTTAAGGTGTACACTTGAGTGCAATTGAGCTCATTTGAACAGACCCTGACATGATTTATCTGAACAGATTTTGTCACTGTGTGACTCCTCTAAGGTACCTCAGTAGATTTGAGCTTACTGTTTTAAGGTAGTATAAAACCTTTTTTTCTCTCCTCTCTTTCCTTCTTTCTCTCTTTTTGGTTGGGATAGAATTTAGTTCATATTTTTGTTAATAAATGAAAGGATATTTGTATTTACGATATATTCTGTACACTATATCTAATTTACTATATGTGTAATTTGTTTCTAGTACTGATCCAGTTATCAATCATATCTATATGCGAGATCTGACATTCTGAGGAAGCAGGTCATCCTGCGAAATGCGTTGACCTGCATTGAATGATCTCTGAGGACTCCCATGTTACAAAGTCTTCACCTGTTTCTTTTTGGGAAAACATGTGGTAGAATTGGCATCCTATTATAAATTGCATATACAGTTTTATTTTAACAGTTTTTCAAATTGATAGAATAAAGACATGTAAACTTTTTAATCTATTTGGTTGTGTATATATTTGACTATTGGAGGGGTATTCATAGTCCCACTATATTTTCCTCTTTTTCAAGTTGTTTTTTATTAGGAATGATGCCCTCCAATGCTTTTGATTAAATGACCAATACCACTCCCACATATATATTGTTTCAATCTCAATTTAGGCTGATTACAGCCAAGCAACACTACATTTAAATAATAACTCCTGCTTAGAGAAGTGTGGCTACACATGCATGTGATCATCAAGAACACTTCATGGCATCCAATCAGGGCCATCTTTAATATTGATTGGACCCTGGGCAAAAAAATTTTTTTGGTCCCCCCCCTCCATGTAGTTTCGCTCTCCACCTGCTTTGAGACATACAATAAAAAGCAGCTAGACTCAAAATCAGTTTACTGAATCAGATCAGACAGCGATTGTGATTGGTTGCCAGAGGTTACAGTGTATCATTACCACTCACTGACTGGTTGCTAGAGGTTACAGCACATAATTTCTGCTTGTTGATTGGTTGCTGTACATCAGCAGAGATTACTGTACATCAATACTGCCCACTGATTTTGGAAAAGGGTTTTGGACCTTCTTCCGCATTTGTAGCGCATAGAGAAGCCCATTGACATGAATGGGATGCCCTACACATGACCTACATCTTTATCCACCCTGTCAGTACACCTTTGCATCCTTAAACCCCTGCTAACCTCTGCACCCCAAACCTCCCCCATCCTCTCCACTCCCCCTCCTCTTTAACTCTACCTGCCTCCTCTGCTCATCTTTGCACCCACCATCCTTACCTCTACACATCCCCTCCTTGCTCACCTGTGCACCCCAAACTGTAATTCCTTCACTGCCTACCTCTGCACAACCCACACTACCCTCCCGCCACTAATTTGCTTACCTTTGCAGAACAGGCTTAATGACCACAGCTGTAGGCAGGACTTTCAAGCATGCCCCTTTACCTCCCCAGAGGGCAGCATTCAGTATAGGTAATGGTGGACATGACCTCCAGGGGGGCATGATATACATATGAATACTGCCTCTATTTACATATTAATCCTGCCGGTCTGCCGCTATTTACATATGCATGCTGTCACTATTTACATTTCAATGTCGCTATTTACATATAAACACAGGGTCTGCAGGTGAGTCATCTGAACACAACAATAGGGCGGAGCTGGGCAGCATTAGTAACAGAACTTCACACCGAGATATCAGGACACAGCACGGGACTAAAACCTCAAGGGACTAGGGAATTTAAACTGGGATAGTTGCCAAGTATGAAGCATCTGCTTTGGGCCCCAAAACAATGACAGGGCCCAGGGCAGCTTCCCTTTTTGCCCTGCCTTAAAAACGGCCCTGCATCCAATGTGTAGCCCTCTTTAGGAGGGGGTATGACAAATGACCCTCCCCAAACAGGATATTGCGCTAACCCTGTAGGCAAATGAGGGAACGAGAACCTTGGCTAAGTGGAAGAATGGGTTTTATAATAAAATTGGCAGTGCCTCCACCTAGGACAGGGCCTCTGTTAAAAGAGGGGATTCCCTTCCAGGGAAATTAAGCAGGTATCTAATGAAATTAACTGGGAGCAGAGGAACTACTGTAACCAGCATATAACATTAACCATATGTACAGATGTAAGCCAGTATGGAAATAATACAAACTTATATATAAAAACAAGAAAATAGTACCTCCATTCAATGTACAAACAGGTATCCCCAGCAAAGGCCCCATTAGGAATCCTAATGGAATTATGCTCGTATACTCCCGTATTAAGTGTTAGAGATACCTCAAGATGAATATTGCAGCAAAGTTCAGTTGCAGGGACCCTTGAGGATGATCATGATGCAACATTTGTCTTGGTGTCAGGAACCTGAAGGTCTGCAGTGATAGGGAGACCCTCTAGCTATTATTCAACCAGCCTGGAATGCAGCTTCTCCCACACAGAAACCTTGGTGTGGCACTGGAACTTGCCTATCTACTCTGTGCTTTAGTCACTAGTAGTTTCTGATCTGTTATGTAACCGGGCCTCTAACTACCAGAAGTGGCCATCAGATGCTTAACCTGACTGAAGCCTATGCTGGTCATTGAGCCCTGAGCTAGAACTAGCTATAAAATCCCACCCCAGAAAGGACAGAGTTACCTAAAATAAGAGGAGCTGCATATAAACTCTACTGCAATAAACTGGTTCACCTACTAATATACTGGAAGGTGACCACTACACACATACAGTATCACAGACCTAGCTATCTGGCATGTGGGATAATAACAATAGGAAAGAGATAAATCGGTCACAAGGATTTAGATACCAACTCAAGAAGCTATGGGCAGCTGCATTTAAACTATTAGAACATAGGAATCCTTGTCTTATGCCGCGTACACGTAATCAGAATTTCGGCCCGCAAAAGACCGATGAGAGTTTTCTGTCGGAAAATGCAACCGTGTGTATTCTTCATCGGTCTTTTGCTGGCCGAATTCCAGCCAGCAAAAGATTGAGAGCATGCTCTCAATTTTTTGGTCAGAAAAAGTTCCTATCCGAAAATGCGATCGTCTGTGGCAATTCCGATGCACAAAATTCCTACGCATGCTCGGAAACAATTCGACGCATGCTCAGAAGCATTGAACTTCATTTTCTCGGCTCGTCGTAGTGTTGTACATCACCACGTTCTTGACGGTCCTAAGTTCAGTGAACTTTTGCGTGACCGTGTGTATGCAAGGCAAACTTGAGCGGAATCCCGACTGAAAAGCTGTCATATGTTTTTCCGATGAGAAGTCCGATCATGTGTACGCGGCATTATAGTGGCTGCTTCTGGTCTGTGTGAAAATACAACAGCAGTAGCAGCCCTTGTGTGTATAAAGTTACTCCACTACCCTTTTCTGGGGTTTCTGACCCAGACACACACAGACAGGAAGTGATGTACATACATAATCTCTGTGAACATTAAGCAGCAGAGCCAATTACAGACAGAAAAGGGCAGCAGATCCCTACAAATACATCAATGATCATAATGTCACTGAAATAGTCTGCCCTCTTTATAAAGAAAGTCCTGTCCCTATGGTAAAGTACATTATCAATTATAACAAGAAGGTCTCTGTGGCTAAACAAATCCTTGCAAATGAGTGGCGGTGAAAAGAAGCTGCCACATAAGGGCTAGCATACAGCAACCATGCCAACCAATACCAGTTAGGTTGACTGAGATAAGCAAATGTACTACTAGTACTGTGTGAATAGGATCCTGCTTGCACCATTTATTATCATTTCAATCATGCTGCATGGACCCAAAAACTCCAAAAGATGAGATCTTGTTATATTAGATAAACTCTTGTCCATAGCAAGAAATACCTATATTACAACACACGTCCAAGCAGATTTCCAATATCTGTAATCAGGAAGCACAAGCACTTCTCAAGGCACTAAATGACATATATGTTGTGGTTTTCTGTTGTAATTATATGTTTTTATTATTATTGCTAGCAAATGGGCACAGGAGCCAAAATAGAGGTATGAAAAAGACATGGATGAGTGAGTTTGGGGTGGAGGAACTTGACTGGCCTGCACAGAGTCCTGACCCCAACTTGATAGAACACCTTTGGGATGATTTAGAGCGGAGACTGCGAGCTAGGTATTCTCATCCAACATCAGTGCCTGATCTTACAAATGCGCTCCTGGAAGAATGGCCCATAGACACACTCCTAAGACCCCTTTCACACTGTGCCACCATCGGCGTCAGCGGAAAAGCGGCGCTATTTTTAGCACCGCTTTACCGTCGTTTTAGCGACGCTATTCGGCTGCTAGGGGCGAAAAGGGGTTAAATCCGCCCACAAAATGCTGCCGGAGCGGCGTTTTGCCAGCGGTATCGCAGCGCTGCCCCATTGCTTTCAATGGGGAGCAGCGGTGGAGGAGCGGTGAGTTCACCGCTCCAAAGAAGCTGCTGGCAGCACTTTTTCTGATGCCCTGCCAGCACACCGCTCCAGTGTGAAAGCCCTCGGGCTGGAGTGAATGGAGCAGCTGTGTTAGGGTGGTTTGCAGGCGCTATTTTTAACGCTATAGCATCTGCAAAACAATCCAGTGTGAAAGGGGTCTTAACCTTGTGGACAGACTTCCCAGAAGAGTTGAAGCTGTTATAGCTGCAAAGGGTGGGCCAATTCAATATTGAACCCTACAGACAAAGACTAGGATGCCATTATAGATTATGTGCATGTAAAGGCAGGCATCACAACACTTTTGGCAATATAATAGATAGATAGATAGATAGATAGATAGATAGATAGATAGATAGATAGATAGATAGATAGATAGATAGATAGATAGATAGATAGATAGATAGATAGATAGATAGATAGATAAACTTCAGGTGGGTTACCCTCTTCTCTTTAATCCTTGTTCAATCACAGCACTGTCAAGGTGGACTCCCAACCTTCCACCATAAATGAATAAGAAAAAACGTGGATCGATGCTTGATGCAAAAAGTGTCCTTTACAGAAAAGCCTGACGAAGAGCGACTCGTGCTCGGAACTGTACAGTGGCTTGCATTTAAAATTATGTGACTGAAAAATTTCCAGTAAAGGACACTTTTTGCATCAAGCATCGATCCACGTCTTTTCTTATATTATATATATATATATATATATATATATATATATATATATATATATATATATATATATATCTGTCTATATATAGATATATATATATATAGATATAGATATAGATATAGATATATAGATAGATAGATATCTATCTATATAGATATATATATATACAGTCAGGTCCATAAATATTGGGACATCGGCACAATTCTAATCTTTTTGGCTCTATACACCAGCACAATGGATTTGAAATGAAACGAACAAGATGTGCTTTAACTGCAGACTTTCAGCTTTAATTTGAGGGTATTTACATCCAAATCAGGTGAACGGTGTAGGAATTACAACAGTTCGTATGCGTGCCTCCCACTTTTTAAGGGACCAAAAGTAAGGGGGACAATTGGCTGCTCAGCTATTCTATGGCCAGGTGTGTGTTATTCCCTCATTATCCCATTTACAAGGAGCAGATAAAAGGTCCAGAGTTCATTTCATATGAAACAAAGCAGAAGAAATCCAAAAGCAGTTCATCAATGAGGACAGACCGATAATATAACTAAATATCTTTATTGATTATCCCAAAGAATTAATTTACAAAAAATACACTCAACTCCAAACCATGATTAAAAATAAGACCAATGTCCTATAAAAACACTGGTGGCCACCGATTCGATATACACACCTACACACAGTGCTCTGACAAAGCTTGGGATCAAGCAAAACGCGTAAGCATCTAGCCATCATGCTAACGCTGGTTGGTACACTGGGCTCCGTACCATGATCACGATCCACCTCTGACCACACACAGTCATTTCTCCTGATGTGAGCTATTCATCTTTGCTTCGGGACTTGGCTCTTCATTCCGTCTCCGGATACTACCAGTCCGGATGATTTGAATTTCAAGGCACATCGTACGTTCCAGTTGGAACAAAAACTTACTGACAGCAATATATGGACTTTACAATGGACACATTTCCAGTGGGGCTATTGCTGTAAGTCGGGACCTCCATGAGATCTGTATCCAAGTACACAAGACGTCAAACGGTGGGCTGTTTTACTCCAACATAAAGGAGTCATATCGCACACTGCTCATCACGTTTGTTTTCCTTGTGAGACATTAACGCAAGGTGATTCCTGCCCTCAATCCCCACTACCATTTCCATTGCTGTACATATTGTTGTCTTCGAGCCATCATACCCCCAGCTATCACATCAAGGAAACTCTCGTCAATTTTTAAGCACAAGCACCTTATATTTGGAAGCATGCCCATGGGACCCTTTTCTTACTATTTGACAATAACCTAATTTTTGAATTAATTAACCACAATTTTTGTGATAGACCCGGGTCCCAGATATCTGTCTGTGTATGTGTGTGATGAGTGTCTGAGAGGTGTGTGTATCGAATTGGTGGCCACCAGTGTTTTTATAGGACTTTGGTCTTATTTTTAATCATGGTTTGGAGTTGGGTGTATTTTTTGTAAATTAATTCTTTGGGATAATCATTAAAGATATTTAGTTATATTATCGGTCTGTCCTCATTGATGAACTGCTGTTGGATTTCTTCCGCTTTGTTTCATATATATTCCCTAGTTCAGAAGACAACCACCCCCTGATTGTTGAAATTTATTGTTGTTTCCAAACCAGGGCTGATGATAAAAACAGGTTTTATAAACAAGTGGGCAATAGATAAGTCCGTAATTAATTTGGCTTGACCTGTACTAAATTGGAGGTATCACTAGGTTTCCCCGCCTTTTTGTTTTGTTATCCAGAGTTCATTTCAAGTGTGCTATTTGCATTTGGAATATGTTGCTGTCAACTCTCACTATGAGATCCAAAGAGCTGTCACTATCAGTGAAGCAAGCCATCTTTAAGCTGAAAAAACAAAACAAACCCATCAGAGAGATAGCAAAAACATTAGGTATGGCCAAATCAACTGTTTGGAACATCCCTAAAAAGAAAGAACGCACCGGTGAGCTCAGCAACACCAAAAGACCCGGAAGACCACAGAAAACAACTGTGGTGGATGACCGAAGAATTCTTTCCCTGGTGAAGAAAACACCCTTCACAACAGTTGGCCAGATCAAGAACACTCTCCAGGAGGTAGGTGTATGTGTGTCAAAGTCAATAATCAAGAGAAGACTTCACCAGAGTGAATACAGAGGGTTCACCACAAGATGTAAACCATTGGTGAGCCTCAAAAACAGGAAGGCCAGATTAGAGTTTGCCAAACAACATCTAAAAAAGCCTTCACAGTTCTGGAACAACATCCTATGGACAGATGAGACCAAGATCAACTTGTACCAGACTGATGGGAAGAGAGGAAAATAGGGAGAAGGAAAGGAACTGCTCATGATCCAAAGCATACCACCTCATTAGTGAAGCATGGTGGTGGTAGCATCATGGTGTGGACATGTATGGCTGTCAATGGAACTGGTTCTCTTGTATTTATTGATAATGTGACTGCTGACAAAAGCAGCAGGATGAATTCGGAAGTGTTTTGTGCAAAATTATCTGCTCATATTCAGCAAAATGCTTCAGAACTCATTGGACGGCACTTCACAGTGCAGATGAACAATGACCTGAAGCATACTGCGAAAGCAACCAAAGAGTTTTTTAAGGGAAAGAAGTGGAATGTTATGCAATGACCAAGTCAATCACCTGACTTGAAACCCTATTGAGCATGCATTTCACTTGCTGAAGACAAAACTGAAGGGAAAATGCCCCAAGAACAAGCAGGAACTGAAGACAGTTGCAGCAGAGGCCTGGCAGAGCATCACCAGGGATGAAACCCAGCGTCTGGTGATGTCTATGCATTACAGACTTCAGGCTGTAATTGACTGCAAAGGATTTGCAACCAAGTATTGAAAAGTGAAAGTTTGATGGATGATTGTTAACCTGTCCCATTAGTTTTGGTCCCTTAAAATGTGGGAGGCACATATACAAACTGTTGTCATTGCTACACTGTTCACCTGATTTGGATGTAAATACACTCAAATTAAAGCTGAAAGTCTTCAGTTAAAGTACATCTTGTTTGTTTCATTTCAAATCCATTGTGGTGGTGTATAGAGCCAAAATGAGACAATTAGAATTGTGTTGTTGATGTCCCAATATTTATGGACCTGACTATATATATATATATATATATATATATATCATCCATGTGAATTCAACCTAATTGTTCCAGCAACTAATTATGTTACTATGTTTCCTAATTATATATATAGTTAGCATTACATCATTATATAGTTACATACTGTAATAGGTGAGGTTGAAAAAAGACACAAGTCCATCAAGTCCACCCATGTGTGTGTGATTAGAAGTATTACATTGTATATTCCTGCATGTTGCGGTCGTTCAGGTGCTTATCTAATAGTTTTTTTAAACTATCGATGCCCGCCACTGAGACCACCACCTGTGGAAGGGAATTCCACATCCTGGCCGCTCTTACAGTAAAGAACCCTCTACGTAGTTTATGGTTAAACCTCTTTTCTTCTAATTTAAATGAATGTCCATGTGTCTAGTTAAACTCCCTTCCACAAAAAAGTTTTATCCCTATTGTGGGGTCACCAGTGCGGCCGGACCAGAGTCTTGTAGAGCTGGAGAATTATCACTTTATCCATGGAGTTAATCCCTTTTTTAATGCATGCCAATATTCATCCTAGATTCCCCCAGAGGTTCTCCCCCTAGTGTATAGAATGTGTTCATATTTTGCCACCCAAATGCATTATTTTACATTACACCTCATTTTCCATGTAGTTGCCCACCCCATTAACTTGTTCAGGTCTTTTTGCAAGGTTTCCACATCCTGCGGAGAAGTTATTGCCCTGCTTAGCTTAGTATCATCCACAAATACAGGGATTGAACTGTCCATCCTCCAGGTCGTTTATGAATAAATTAAATAGGATAGAATACATAACACATATATATGAGTTGGGGTTTTTTAGCAGAAAAGTGATATTCAACCCAAGTAACAATGATTTTCTTAAAAATTAGTGGTTCTTTATTTATGTCATAATATCAAAAAGGGGATATATGGCATGAACACATAGGAGTCGTAAAAAGCAATTCTGGTCTTGACATAAAAAGCATATCTCATCAACAAAGGAAAAACTGCACATGAACTCAATTTATATTTAAAACCATAAAACTTGTGTAGAGTTTCACATGATATCCCTCCGCGTTTCGACCTGTTTGGGTAAGGGTCTTCTTCAGGGAAATTTTATTCTATGCGAAAAAGAAAAAGTTTATGAGTTATGCTGTCTGTAACTGTATCATTATTTTACATGGTTATTATGTACTGTTATAGTAGAGTTGGCTATGTGCATTTACCACTTCTTGACGAGAAAGTTACATTCCATAGCCAGACGAATTGCTGTTCATCTAAAAGCACTACAAGCCCTGGCGATCCCGATATATCCTCACATTGTTCTCCTGTCCTCCACGGAAGCAAAAAAACCCAGCCTCCAAACGACTTGCAAGAAGTCACCCCTTTGTAGGACTGGGGGGAAAAAGGGGGTTGGGGGGGACACAAGGGCACACGCAATTTTCTAAATTGCAAAATTTAAAAAGGATTTTATTTAATTTACAACGGCCTCAAGGAATATCATAGACAGATCATTAAAGGCCTAATAATACATATGCAGAAATAGCGGTGTCGTATCTGATTAACATAAGTTATCTAATACGCATATAACCAAAAAGTGTATATGCGCACACCTATATGCCCGAGCGATAATGCTTTTTTATATATGTAAATGTATTAGAATTAATCATTTTTTCAAATAGACATGATCTATTGATCAGCTTGAAGCCAGAGTGGGCGCATATAGATCCACATAATTGGTTATTATTATTGGTAGATTGATTGGTTACAAATTTATAATTAAGGTATTAATGAAATAAATGTGTGCTAAAAGCATGTTGAGGGTGGGCAAGTGAGAGGGTGTGGGTTTTGTGTGGTGACTGTTGTGTTGGCGTGTGGGTTATATGGTGTTATAAAGTGTGGGTGTAGGTCAAGTGATATAAGAGAAAAGAAAATGTGCTGGAAAAAATTGCATTCAATAAAAAGATGAAAAAATAGTGATGAATGTTGAGTGACACTGGGTCAACGTGAATAACAATGTGAGCATGAGTAAAGTGATGATCAGTGAGCAATAAATAATGTAAAGCAAAAAAAAAAAAAAGTGATAAAAATAAGAAAACTTAATAAGGTGAGTATAAAAAACAAAGGTTGTTAAAGAGCCTGTAAAAGACATGCTCGTAACTATTAAATGTGTAAAAACCAGTGAATCAAAAGTGACATGTTGATTAGATGATTAAAAAAGATTTTTTTACCTTGAATCATTTAAGGAGTGAACAAGCTCCAAAGTGGGCAATATTGTGTAATATCACGGCTGTTAGAACCTTTACAGGCTTCTGTATCTATAGAGCTTCAGAGTAAAAGTACACAGAAGTTCCAATTAGTCCTAATATGAATGTTAGTTGGATGTAAAAAACCAAGCAAAAAGGCCTACACAGTGATTTATCCGTGTTACTTACCTCGAAGAGAGATTTACCAGTGTGTCAGTGTGTTGAGCAGCGTCCAGGGATCTCAGATGGATCAGCTGGAGGCTGGGTCATATATATTACGATTTAAATGGGATGATTATCATTAGCTGCCCCAGCGCTCGTCCCCTCCCCTTCCCTATTAATCCCTCCATATCCATGCAGCTATATCAGCCATATATCCCCTTTTTGATATTATGACATAAATAAAGAACCACTAATTTTTAAGAAAATCATTGTTACTTGCCTTGAATATCACTTTGCTGCTAAAAAATCCCCTTGAGGGATCTTCTATTCAATATAAATCAAATAGGATTGGTCCCAGCACAGAACACTGTGGGACCCCATTACCCACCCCTGACCATTCCGAGTACTCCCCATTTATCACCACCCCCACCTATTCCCCAGATACAACCATATAAAACAAACACCCAAACCAGTTTATTTGGCCGAAATGGCCGCGGCACTTTATTGGTTTAACAACATATTTATATAACCAAATATAACTGAAACACTTTATTACTAATACCATAAATCACATAATCTCTGCCCAGTTTTTGGAACTTGGGCAGCTTCACTGTATCAACACCAAATATATCCCCCCCAGATTCCGGGGTGACCCAACCACATAAGATGCCGTGACGGGAAGGCAGGGAGCTCTTCTTCTTTCTTCCAAGATCGCTGCAGAGGACGCCCTAGACCCTCTGCAGCCCTTAAATAAACTTCCCTGGGGAACAAGAAACTTCCCTGGATATCCATTGGATATCCCTCACCTGTACCTGAGCTAATTAGCTGGACAGAACCGCCTACTCTTACCCATATCACCTTAACCCCTTACTACCTAAAAGGGGGCTAGGTGGCCCCAGTGGCCCCAAGATAGCGGGCCCCAATACTTTTGCCCGCTTTTAACATGGGACTGTAGGCCACAACCGCCCCCACCTATTCCCCAGATACAACCATATAAAACAAACACCCAAACCAGTTTATTTGGCAGAAATGGCCGCGGCACTTTATTGGTTTAACAACATATTTATATAACCAAATATAACTGAAACACTTTAATACTAATACCATAAACCACATAATCTCTGCCCAGTTTTTGGAACTCGGGCAGCTTCACTGTATCAACACCAAATATGTCCCCACCAGCCGGACTTGAGCAACAAGCCCGGCCTACCCCACATACGCGGCCATCTCAATGCTGTTTTGCAGCCCCAGGTTAAAGATATCAGCACCTACATCTGAAAGGTGGACCCCATCCTGTCTATACAACCCCGCGAAACCACCTTCCAGATCCACGTGCTGATACACAAAACCCCCCAAGGACGGTATAAATTTAGCCATCCCCCGATTCACCCCCTTCCTCATTTTTTCCATCACCCTGTGCAACGGAGACGACAGCCAACTCAATCGTGGCACTATCTCCGAAAACACAATGATTGTATCCGGGGAGGTTAAATGAAAATGGGACAAATCCCTCTTAATCGAGGACAACAAGTCTAGAGTACGGGTGTTACCTAAATCATTCCCACCTAAATGCACTAACAGTATCGAGGGAAGTGGCCAAACCTGGCACAACTGTGATAATTGAAAATAAAGCTGGTGCCACTTCATGCCTCGTACACCTTTCCAATAAACAGTGAAGGATTCCGGCTGTAACGACAGATTAGTCGAATACCCACGTTGAGCCGCACGCTTCCGTGCCCAGTATATGTAGGAATGGCCCAGAATCCAAATAAAATGATGAAAACCTATAAAATCAAAAAGAGGTTAGGTCTGACATAACATTTGAAACAATCTGACTTCCATCTACCCAAACCCATAATGGCCAAAGCCTGGAAACCCTGAGCGGCTGCGTCAGATGCCGCCCCTATCCTAAAGGAATGAGAGGAAAACTTCAAATTGTCTAGCCCTAAATGTGCCACACATCACTTTAGTACATAAGAAAACTGATACTTGGTGACTGGGGACAAATCTAAATGAAATAAAAAATGACCACCCCCCCCGGATGGACCACCACGAAACGGCTGACCACCACCACCGGGCACAGTGAGCTATCCTCACATGCTACCAAAGTAACCCATTCCCTGTGACCCAGTTGGTCCCTTTTTGATTGACGCAGGAAAAGGTATGCCCTCCCTTGCTCCACTAAAACATGCTCAGCCAACATCCCCCGAGAACACCTCTTGGAACCCGGAAGCAATTCCGAGACCCGAAAATGCTCCAAAATATGCCAATACAAAGTCTGTTTGAAAAAGCAAGGCCTCATAACCTGTAAAGCATATTACCGACATAGCCTCACAAATCCGCCTTAGTAATTCAACACTAATGGGCCTCCTCCCATCCGGGGCAAAATGTTGTTTCCTGTATCCCTTCAGTGCCTGCTTGACTTGAAAGAAAAAGGATACCCCCGCTAGCGTCTTTGCAATGTAGCTGTAGGAAAACTGCTGATCCATCAAGGTAACCAGAAATGCCAAAATAGCAGATTCAGATGGCGCATCCCAAGCAAAACCGGCACTACCAGTAAACGACACCCACCTCCTCCAAGCAGTAGAATAATCCACCCATGTATGAGGAGCCACTGATTGTCTGATAACATCCCAAACCGGTGTTAGATCAACTCCCACAGGTAGTCTGGGCACTGTGTGCCCTCCTCGTCCGCCTCTGGAAGCAACCGACAGAAACGCTGCATCTGGAAACGGGAGAGAGAGTCAGCCACCACTTTCTGGCGAAAGGACTCGTCATAAAAATACCAGCCCAATCCGCCAAAACTTTTATAGGCCTCTAGGACATGATCCATATGCTGAAAAAGGCCTCCGCTCAGCTCAGGCTGTTTTTCAACCAATACTCTGGAAAAAACAAAAAATGCCTGCAACCAATTATTAAACGATCAAGCAATAGGCCTGCGCTTATCCTCCTCCTGCCTATCCTCCCCTTTTTTTTTCGTTTTAAAAATAAAAATCCTTTGATGCCGAAAGAAGGGATAGCATATCTACAAAATCCCCAGCCCAAAATTTTTCCTTCACTGACCCCGGTAGATGATAACCTAAAGGGGACATCTCACATGGCAACACTTCCTTCATACTCACCTCAGGGACTGACAATCTCGGTGTCTCCCTAGTGCAAATCAGGGCTGTGCACAGTGCTACCTAACAAACTGTGTGACACGGGAGCAGCGACATTAGAAACAGGAGCAACATGAGAAGAACAGGAGGTAGAGCCCAGGGAGGATGCAGCAGCAGAAGCAGGTAAACCCACCGAAATAGGAATACCAGCAGAAGAAAGTGCAGCAGAAATAGCAGATAGGTAAACCATTACATCAGGCAACACATTATGCATTAAAGACTCACTCTGCCCCACCGGGGCTGGCGCTGAAGCCGATACTGGACCTGGAACTAGAGCTGACACTGGAGCTGGTACTGAAGCTGGCACCGGACCTGGGACTGGTGCTGGTACTGTAACCAATACTGGACCTGGCACTGAAGCTTGTGCTGGCGCTGTGACAGGAACTGATGTTGGTGCTGCTGGACCCCAAGATGGTGCTGCAGCATGTGCTGATGCCGCAGGATCTGTCTGCACCATGCTGAGTAGTGTGCCTGGAATCAGGCTGCTCTGCATAGCCAGCAGCTGAGAGGAAGCTGCCGCTTGATGTCCGGCGCCCACAGAGACAGGCGGCGCCATTCTTCAAATTCCTCCTCTTCGAGGTTGCGAGTTCCCGCCCCTCCTCTTTGCAGGGGATTGTGACTGGTGCCTCCTCTTCTGCCCAGACCACCGACCGGGCTCCAACGCCCCGCTGACTACCTCCGCACTGGTAGCAGATACACTGCCCTCGTTCCCCTGTCGTTCCGGGGGCAAACTCCGATGTATGGGCCATCTAGGGGAAGGCTGCTCTGCTCCGCGCCCGTCAAGCTGCTGTCCATCCTCCTCCACGACCGCCTCGCGCAGCTCATCTTCCTCCTCCGCTGGCATCTCCAGGCAGCCCCGCAGCCAGGCTTCACCCTCTCGGCTCTCTGCTCTCTCCACGAAGCCACGGATCAGGGCTTCCATCACAGGCAAGTGCAGCTCTTCTTCTTTCTTCCTAGATCGCTGCAGAGGATGCCCTAGACCCTCTGCAGCCCTTAAATAAACTTCCCTGGGGAACCAGAAACTTCCCTGGATATCCATTGGATATCCCTCACCTGTACCTGTGCTAATTAGCTGGACAGAACCGCCTACTCTTACCCATATCACCTTAACCCCTTACTACCTAAAAGGGGGCCAGGTGGCCCCATGCCTAAGAAAGCGGGCCCCAATACTTTTGCCCGCTTTTAACATTCTCTGTTTTTTACTCCTTCTCTTACTTCTTGGTGGGGGGTGGCGGGGAGTTGGGATGAGTGGCAGTGCTGGCGGGCATTTGGGATGAGTGGCAGTGCTGGGAGGAGTTCTGATTAGCCAACTTAGGTGCTCTTGATCAAGGTCATCTGCTGATCTGCCCCAGGCAAATCGTCATTCAACCCCAGAGGGGGTCCCGACCCCAGGTTGACAATCACTGCAATATTGCCTTCTACCTTTTGATGTGTTTTCATTTTCAAAGACCATGCTAAGTTATAACTTCAGCTCTGGTATTCACACATTTTTTGGTTTCAGTTTAAATTCTTTTTTTTGTTGTAAATGTTATAAATCATTAGAAACTGCATAAAATGTGCATTTTATAGTCATTAGACCATGCTGTATGCACTACATTGTAGTCAGCAGTAAGCATATTGTGCAACTAAATCTCATTATTATCTTTTAGGGTGTTTCTGGATTAAGCATAACATGTTTTCTATTGTGTTTTAGAGGAAAGATTAATAATTGTCTATCCATTGTTAGTTTAATAAAAAAAAAAAAACTCAATGCACTTTACCATTGTCAACCTCAACTGCAAATATTTTTTTATTATGATATTCTTTCTCACACAAGGACTGAAAATGACAACATAGACATGTCTTTACAATGGTGATATATTGTGCTCAATTAAAAATGAGGAAGTAACATTTATTCTTTATACAAATGTACTGATCTTAAAGCTCAATAAACTCAGGGCTAATTCACCATTCGCCCCACCTGCCCATGTCACATTTTGAGGAAGTGAGACGTTTTCTGGATCGGAGAATATCCACAATCTATTTATGCATGTAATAGACATTTAACTTTGTTCCTCATTCTAAAGTGTTAAGGATAGTATATGATAAGAGAAACACAAAGAAACTTTTGCAAATTTACAAAAATGTAGCTGTTCATGTGGGCATCTTTAGGAAATATTATGAACAGCCTCGTCATATATGACATTTCATTTAAAGAATTAAACTATAATCAAACAGATGTCCTGGAGAATTTGTCATATACTGTATGTTATGTCTGTGTAAGAAGGAAGCTACTAAAATAGCAACTTAACATTAATTACTAATGTACTGAATCACTGTGTTTTTGTTGTATATGTGCCCAAGAAAATGTCCCCTTAAAGCAGTAGTAAACGCTTCATAAATTTGCATAGGTGCATAATGCCATAATGTGATGGTATGCATTGACTACTGGTTCATTATGACAGACTTGAATAAGGACAGGATGGTTGAAACATGTTGGCCAGTTTGGGGCTGTATTACTCTGCATCAGTAATAACTCATCATACTGCTGATATATGCTTTTCTTTTGGACTGGTCGTTTGTGAGGTTTCAGAAAACGTTTTGGCAGAGCACCGGCTTTAGAGCTGATTTGGATTGCCTGTAGGGTAGCAGCACTGCATTCCTTTGTATTCACATTATGACAGACTTACCTGTCAATCAGAGCCCTTCAGCCCAGTTGCACACTGTCACTGCTACAAGTGCATTCATATTTACACAGTTTTTTTTTTTTCGGGCTCACACTCTCCAGCTGCTTGAATAGCCAGGCCGCGATAGTGTCACTCCCGTGCATGTGCAGGGGAGTCACGATCGTGGCACAGCACTCTCTGCATTGACGGCACTCTCAGTGTACCCTGAATGCAGAATGAACCTGTGCAGTAATGTAAATGGCTCCTGCCGATTGTGAATATTTCCTAAACTGTTAAAATACTGTGTTTACCACCATTTTAAAATCTATGTAGGTTGTGCTGCCAAATATACTGCTGACATACAGTATACTAGGTTTATACAATCCACATGGATCTGTGTATTTAATAGGATAATCCACCCAAAACTCATATACCAGTTTTTGGAAGATGCTTGGAAATGTAGCCACCCAACAGTTTCTTACATCTCTCTAGACTCTTGATGCCAAGATTATTGTGCTTGAGTTACCAGGTCACTACATGCTTTCCATTTTCATCACATGGGTATCCCTCTCTACTTCCCTCTTCTAAATTTTAACTTTGTTTTATGGATATTGCAATAGGAGAAGTAGGAATGACCATAGTTAGATGGGAACACCCAGCACTCAAAGTGAGGTAGGAAGAGAGCCAAAAGCCATTATTGGGCAATTCACCACCCAAACTTGAAGTGATCTTAGAAATCAGGATTTGACTTACTTCACTGTTAACTGCACGATAAGGCCTTTACTCCAAAACACATTTATTCCTGTATTCATTCTTGACCATAGCCACACTTTTAGGCTCAAAGAAACTAAAAATGACAGCTGTCAGTATTTTTTTTAAGGATTACTGAACTGGATGTTGGCACTGTGTTGGACACCACGCTATACAAAATCATTTTTAATTAACCATGTGTATAGTATATTTTTATCAGCAACTATTAGTGAAATATCTTCAACAACAACGTAACCCGTATTGTAGTTACTTTTATATAGCAGATCATAATGACATTTTCGTGTTTTTTTTTCCAGGTACACGAAAACTAGTTCATAAAGGTGATAAGGGCTTAAGTCTGGTGCACAGCAGTGAAATTTCAGGGAAGACAGTCCCAGGATCTCCCATACTGAGTCGTATTACAAAGGGCAGGCGAATGGAGTGGCCAGAGTAAAGATCATAACAAGAGGAAAGAGCTATCAAGGGAATCAGTCACTTTTCACTGAATGGAAAAATAAGCAGGGCAATTATTTCACATCAGCATATAGAAATTTTACAGGAAGACCTGAATAAAATAATGGAGTGAGCAAATACATGGCAAATGAGGTTTAATGTGGAGAAATGTAAAGTAATGCACTTGGAGACTAAAAACATAAACGCAAATTACTCACTAGCGGGCAAACCCCTGGGGGAATCAAGGATAGAGAAAGATCTGGGGGTCCTAGAAGAAGACAGATTGAGCAAAAGCATGCAATGTCAAGCTGCAGCTACCAAAGCCAGCAGAATATTAGCATGCATAAAAAAGGGGATATACTCCAGAAATAAAACAATAATCCTGCCACTTTATAAAACTCTGGTTAGGCCAAATCTGTAGTATTCTGTCCAGTTCTGGTCCCCAGTCATCAGAAGGGATGTGTTGGAGCTGGTGAGAGTCAAAAGAAGGGCAACTAAATTAATAAGGTGCCAGGAGGACCTCAATTACAAGGAATGACTACAAGCACTAAATGTATTCTTCCTCACGGACAACAACCTTCTCGACCCCCTACAGTCCGGCTTCCGTCCACAACATTCTACTAAAACTGCCCTACTAAAACTTACCAATGACCTACTAACTGCTAAAACCAATGGCCATTACTCCATACTCATACTCTTATGCCGCGTACACACGGTCGGACTTTTCAGCTACAAAAGTCCGACAGCCTGTCCGACAGACTTTCGACGGACTTTCGACGGACTTGCGGCGGACTTTCTAACGAACAGACTTGCCTACACACGATCACACAAAAGTCCGTCGAATTCTTACGTGATGACGTACACCGGACTAAAATAAGGAAGTTGATAGCCAGTAGCCAATAGCTGCCCTAGCGTGGGTTTTTGTCCGTCAGACTAGCATACAGACGAGCGGATTTTTCGACCGGACTCGAGTCCGTCGGAAAGATTTGAAGCATGTTTCAAATCTAAAGTCCGTCGGATTTGAGGCTGAAAAAGTCCGTTGAAAGTCCGGAGAAGCCCACACACGATCGGATTACCAGCCAGCTTTAGTCCGTCAGCGTCCGTTGGACTTTTGTAGACGAAAAGTCCGACCGTGTGTACGCGGCATTAGACCTCTCTGCTGCCTTCGACACAGTTGACCGCCTGCTCCTCCTCAGCAAACCACTCCCTTGTCCTCTGTGATTCTACTTTATCCTGGTTCTCCTCCTACCTATCTCAGCGCACTTTCAGTGTCACTTGCAACTCCATCTCCTCTACTCCTCTTCCTCTCTCTGTTGGGGTGCCCCAAGGCTCTGTCCTTGGGCCCCTCCTATTCACACTCTATACCTTTTCCCTGGGCCAGTTGATAACCTCCCATGGCTTCCAATACCACCTCTAAGCCGATGACACCCAGATCTATCTCTCCACTCCTCAACTCACCCCCTCGATCTCCTCACAAATCTCAAACTTACTAAATGACACCTTGGTATGGATGTCGCAGCACTTTCTCAACTCAATCTTTCTAAAACTGAGCTTGTAATATTTCCTCCTTCCCGGTCCCCCCCCATGACTTTACCATTAAGATCAACAGCACAACCCTTGGTCCCTCCACACATGCCAGGGTGGTGGGTGTAATCCTTGACTCTGACCTCTCCTTCAGCCCCCAAACATCCAATCACTGGCTAAATCCCACCACCTTAACCTCTGCAACATCTCCAGAATTCGACCCTTCCTGACTAATGACACCACAAAGCAACTTATTCACTCCTTGATTATTTCCCGCCTTGACTACTGCAACTCTCTCCTTAATGGCCTACCCTTATTCAGTCTATTATGAATGCTGCTGCTAGACTAATACACTTCACTAATCAATCTGTGACTACTGCCCCTCTCTGCCAATCCCTTCACTGGCTTCCCCTACCCCACCGTATAAAATTCAAAATGCTAACCACAACATACAAGGCCATCCACAACATCGCCCCCAGTTACATTACCAACCTCATCTGCAGATATCGCCCAAATCGTCCCCTTCGCTTCTCCCAGGACCTTCTGCTCTCTAGCTCCCTTGTTACCTCCTCTCATGCTTGTCTTCAGCACTTCTCCAGAGCCTCTCCCATCCTCTGGAATTCGCTGCCCCGGTATATCCGATCAGCCCCTAACCTGTCCACCTTTAAGAGATCCCTGAAAACTCACTTATTCAGGGAAGCCTATCCCACACCCACCTAACAACCCCATCAAATCATTCCCCGCATCTATTACCTTTTGTACCACCACCCCCTCCCCTTTAGAATGTAAGCTCTACGAGCAGGGCCCTCCTGTCCGTTCTGTATTGTACTGTAATTGTGCTGTCCCCCCTCTACATTGTAAAGCGCTGCGTAAACTGTTGGCGCTATATAAATCGTGAATAATAATAATAATAATAATATTATTCTTCCTGGAGAAGAGACGATTGAGAGGAGACATGCTAGCAATATACAAATACTTCAATGATAATCCCAGCGTAGGAAAAAACTATTCAGTCTTAGGGAGTGTAAGAGGACACGGGGCCACAAAATGAGATAAGAGGAGAGGCGGTTTAACCTTTAGCTGCACAGGGGGTTATTCACTGTCAGGGTGATAAGGATGTGGAACCCTCTTCCACAATTGGCAGTGTCAGCGGGGAGTATTGATATTTTTAAAAGACTCTTGGATGTGCATCTTAATGAACACAACATACAGCGATATGGGAAATGATTATCGACACTGACACACATACACCTTCAAAGGTTGAACAGGATGGACTATTGTCTTTATTCAACCTTACCTACTATGTAACCTAACCTACCCATAAAGAGAGTCCCTAAATCTTGAAACCCCCCACACACACACACACACACCTTTGTTCTGATGCAAACTTATCTCGGTTTACTAGTAAAATTATTGAGCCGGCAACTCTGTAGTCCATATAGCAATTTTAAAAGTTGGTTATAAAAAGTGACAAGCAAAACATCTGACGCGTTTTGGCAACAGCCTTATTCATAGCATCTCAGTTTACTCTAGGCTCCTCTGCACCGAAAACCTATCACTCCCAAGCTAAAGTCGTATGGTGTCAAGATACCAGTACCATTTAAGGGTTTAACCTAGGTTCACACTAATGTAGTGTGGGAAACCCCGCAATCCCTGCATATTTCCTGCACCGCCCTTGCGATCTGCAGTGGGTGTCAATGCAATCTTAAGAACACCCCAAACCCAGGTCACAAACACAGTGCATTTGCCGGCACCAGATTGCACCAAAGTCATGCATGCACCAATTTTGTAACCGCACTTCAACCAGATCACATGGTACTTTGGTGCAATGCGGTGCAATTTGAGATCATTCAAATGAATGGGCTCAAATTGCACCTCACTGAATAGCATGTGAATTGAACAGAATTGTGGCGTTGTTCCTGTGCGATTCACATGCGGTTCATAGTGTAAACTGAGGCTGGTGTTCAGGCTGAGCTTGGAAATCAGTGTCTCTATTTGCATACTGATACTTAAAGCAGATTGTAACATCAGCAATGTGTATGTAAGCCCAAGGTCAAAATGTAATATATTACCGCTTACCAGTCTTTATATTTGGTGGCTCCATTAGCTTTTATTTCTTTATTTTCACCTGATGCTCAGTGTACTGTATCTAGGGAGGAGCAGCGTTGTCACCGAGTACAGGAACTGGGTTAGGACTATAGAACACCATCGCCTCTACTTGCATAACGGAGACAAACTATTCTAGAGTTCACAGAGAGAATTGGGAACAAAACAAACTAATTAAAGTCAGCAGGGAGCACAGGAAGTTATCAGCACACTGGATTTCTGGCAGGAATAACAGACATATCTTGCAGTTGTAGAGCAGAGAAAAGAAAACACTTTAAATAGTATGTTTAACTTGTCAACATAACAGGAGATCATTCTTGGGGTTTACTTTATACTTTAAAGCAAAAAAAAATAATAATAATAATAACAACCTTAGGACCTCAGGTATATAATCGTATAGCATATATAGTAAGTCCCCTATTACTCCTATAGCATACTTCACGTGCACAGTTTTACACTTTTCCCCCCACTAAAGTTATGATAGTGGTATTGTAACACCCTGACCCCCTGGAAACATGGTAGTAATCCCTAGTGACAGGGAAGGTTGACATTTCACCTGATGGTGCAGATTACTTAGGCAACAGTGGGATGTGAACAGATGGAAACCTGTCACTTTAAGTTACAAACAAACAGGATTCTCACTCAAAACTCCTAGGAGAGAGGGATAGAAAGTTCAGAACACCTGTAACTGACCTGCAGATTCAACCGCACAAAGTGACACCAGTACAGAAAAGAGTCATTAAGCTGATTCCAGCTATCTGTACCTTCTTAAAAGCAGACATCTCCATTAGCAATCAAATATTTCCAAGTGGCAGAAGCAGTAGTCTTGATGATTCCATCTTAATGCTTTTACAGGCTCTCCACAAGTTCCTCACTCATGTGGCAAAGTGACCTCTGGTACTTCATCATTCAGTGACCTCTGGCTCCCAGACCGCAGAGCCTCAAGCACCAGGACTCACTGGACAGGCAGACTTCTTCTGCTCCAACCATATATACAAGCCTCAGGCTTTAGGCCTACCCACTCAGCTGCTCCTCACACACCCACCCCAGACTAGAGCATGCACCAGTGGCCATAAACCTCCTACTGATTGGCTAGGGGAAGTATGGATATTCATAAGTCAGTTTACTATTGTTTTACATACCAATACCAGAGGTACCAGTGACACCTGCTGACAGAAGGAAGAAACCACAGCTTCACTGAATTATGGGGAAAACCCAAATGAGTAAGTAGACTATAAATCAACTAGGTTGTCTACCACCCAGCAGAACTACATTTGACTAATATCCCCTGTTTAGGACAGGGTGGCTACAGTATTCACCCTTCTGAGATTACTTAAATGGGTCATAGCAGGGACTGGCCGAATTTTGTTCCACGTATGTGCAAGGTGGTTGAACAGAAGTCCATCTACCAATAAACTTCTGTACAACCGCCCTGTTGGATTGTTGCCAATTGAGCAGTGCTGCCAGCGATATCCAGCAGCGCTGATCAGTGTATTCTGATGGTGGGGAAATCATAATATCAAAACTCAGCGGGGAGGATTCCCCCATCCACGTTGAGTATGTGGATGGGGGAATAGAGTCAAATGTTTCTTCATTCAACCCGCTGGTTGAAAATGAAAAAAAAAACGGAGCCATCTATGGGCTGCTTAAAGGTTAAAAAAATGGATATTAGAGCTCTGCTTCATCCCTCTACCAGTTTGTAATTGGACAGAAAAGAACAGCAATACAATAATGAGGTCCTCCCCATAGTCTTCTTTCCTGTTGGTATGTTTTGGTTAGTCTGACAAACACTGTGCAAAGCCCCATAAATCTTCCAGTCTTTTTTGCAGAGTTTACAAAATGCTTTTGTGTCATAAAATGATTATATTTTTTATTTTATGGCCATATGTTATGATAATCATCCAAATAAATCCAGGCCCACATTCATCCCTTTTGGAAAGAAGATGAAAGCAATTTGTTCTGAATGGAGATTGTAGGAAAGACACAGGTACTACAGTCCTGCAATATCTCCCGAAGCATCTGCTGACTTGCAATACTGATGTTCTTTCAGGTAGTATAAAGGGGTTCAGGGGACATGAGTTAGCAAGAACAATCAGAATTGAACCACCCTGCTTAAATTTTTTAGGCATCCAGGAAATAAAGCTTGATTTCAAATTCGTAGAAATAATAAAATATCTCACCTAAGCATTTCAAGAGTGGAATTATCATTTAAAGCCCAACTCCAGGGAGTTTTTGAAAGTCCTATCTTTAAGTAGTTACAGAGTCTCCTTGTTTTCAAGCTTTTGGAGACCAAAAAGGATCAGAAAAAGGCTTAAAGTGGTTGTAAATTTCAGATATAATATATGAAGAAAGCATATCCCCCTATACTGCGTACTTGTCTCAATCCAGAGTACTAAATGTCATTTCTGTCTGCTGCCCCATTTCTCTGCTATCTGCAATTCTGAAAGTTATTCTAACACCAAGAGAAAAAAAGGTGACAGGGGAGGGAGCCTCTGCTTCCTGTGTGCTGTGTGAAGGGGTCCCTTCCTTCCCTCCAATCAGCTCTTCGAGCTCTCCTCACTGTGCTCTGCAAAGTGTAATTTCAGCTCTCCGCCCCCTGTTTTCTGACAGCTCAGACAAGCTTTATAAATTCCAGACTTTGAACAGATGTAGAGAATAGAAGACTTCAGATAAACAGGTACATCTTATGTAGGAGGATTTGTTTAATCTTTGTGTATCACCTGAGGTCAGTCACTTCACTGGGTATATGTAAGGGTTTACAACCACTTTCAGCTGGCACTAGTTTGTTCGAAATTTGGCTGGTTCAGTGGGGACTTTTCAATCCATCTATAGCTGTTCCCATTCCAGAGAAGTCGATTTAATGATCAGTGCTGTTCAAACAGCTGTCTGCCATGAGTTCTGATCTGGGTTTACATCTATGCGGCTGCGCTTGATACGTTTTTCAGGTACGTATTGCAGTGCATTTTGTATTTTTAAACCAGTTTTTTTATGCCTTTTTGCATGCAGTTGTAATGCGTTTTGCGTGTTTTTTTTCTTTTTATATGCACTGTAAACACACTGTATATAGCTGGTTGCTAAGGAGGGGGCCGGGAAGCCGGCCGCCGCATCCTTAAAAACCGACGAGTCATCAGCTGTCAGCTGTTCCCCAATGACAGCTGAATGTAAAAAAAAAAAATTACTGGCAAAAAAAACGGTGTGGGGTCCCCCCCCCCCAGGTCCATACCAGGCCCTTTGGGTCTGGTATGGATTCAGAGGGGTTTAGTATGGATTCAGACGGGACCCCCCCAAAATCCATACCAAAACCTTATCTGAGCATGCAGCCTGGCTGGTCAGGAAAGGTTTGGGCGAGTGCCCCCCCCCCCCAACCATACCAGTCCGCATGCCCTCAAAAACCCCCCGACCCTTTCCAAAAACGCACCGGCCACAAAACGCATAGATGTGAACTTGTACCATAGGAAATCATGTTAAATGGACTGTAGTGCGTTTCTGCAAACTGCAAAACGCACTAAAAAAATGCATAGGTATGAACCTAGGGTAAGGGAAGATCTGTCATATACATAGCAGCACATAAAACTTTTTTTTTTGTGATCGGATCTGTATTTTATCTGCCTGTTTTACAATTGTGTTGCTTCTTGTACAGTATAGTATTCTTTTTACATATCTGCCTACCACACATGTGACAATCTGATTGTACATTCTATTTTAGATCTACCAACAATTATATAGTGCAAAAGCCTGCCTGATATAAATCAATTTGGATAGATTGGGTTGGTTATCACATTACAACGTTTTGGTAAATCTAAAGTTGTTTGTATAGAGATTGTATCGTCAAATTTTAATGTGTATGGTATGCCTAAAATTGAACTATAGGCAAACTACTGAGTAAAGTGGTTCTAAAGCCTTAAAAGAGAAGTATTGGATTTTTAGTTTATCAAGAATCAAACTTATCTAGGTGGATGCAGCATTGGTCCGCCGGCACTAAGACTGAGAACTGAGCGATTAAAGGTTGCTGATCGCTTGGTTCTCAGAGCTCCGTGAGTAAAGAGCTGGTGACTGGTCAGTCACCTACACTCTGCTCTGCACCCCCCCATGCGCACTGTAGCGCTAGGCTGTGGAGGGGGGCAGGAGCGACTGGCTCAGGGGCCAGTTCAGGGTTGTGGGCGGATTCCGACCATATTGTCGTGATCTTGAGCTGGACCGGCTCTGTGAAGTCAGCCGACAGCAGGCTTCAGCTCGCTGTCTGCTAAAAATAGGTCACAGGAGTGCAGTTTGTTTTGCACTCCTGTGATCCACAAGAGAGGTACAGCCAAACAAACTTTGGCTGTACTTCTCCTTTAAGGTTTTTCACCTTTTTCACCTATCTATGCATTAAGGTGAAAAAACTTCTGTGCTGCAAAATCCTCCCAGCACCCCCTTATACTTACTTGAACCCGATCGGATTCAGCGATGTGGATTAGAGCAGTGGCTCTCACCACTGTCTCCCTCCTCCCTAGGCAGATTGATAGCAGTGGAAACCACTGGCTCCCGTCCGGTTCAGGAGCATGCATGAACGGGTGCCCCCATGGAAAGCGGCTTTCTATGAGGGCACTTGCTGAGGAGGGGTAGCCTGGAGCCCCCTTGGTCGATCGCAAAAGAAGAGGATCGGGGCTGCTCACTGCAAAACCACTGCACAGAGCAGGTAAGTATACCATGTTTGTTATTTTAATTTAAAAAAAACAAAGCTTTAATGTTGCTTGAAGAAGAAGTATCTATCTAGCCAGCATCCTAGCAAACACTAGCCCTTTAATAACAGCTTCCCAACACAAAATGGCCCACTCTGTGCACTGGTGTCTCTCTGTATGCCAGCTCAGACCTGGTTTTAATCCTCACCAGTTAGCTAATATGAAAACCGGCAGTAATTCTTGAATCTCTAGTAACCATAGTGAGCTGTTATTAAACGCTTCAGCCCTGAAAGATTTTACCCCCTTCCTGACCAGAGCACTTTTTGCGATTCGGCACTGCATCGCTTTAACTGACAATTGCGCGGTCGTGCAAAGTTGCACCCAACAAAATTGACATCCTTTTTTTCCCACAAATAGAGCTTTCTTTTGGTGGTATTTGATCACCTCTGCGGTTTTTATTTTTTGTGCTATAAACAAAAAAAGAGCGTCAATTTTGAAAAAAAAAAAAACACAATATTTTTTACTTTTTGCTATAATAAATATCCCCCAAAAATATATAAAAAAAAATTTTTTTTCCTCAGTTTAGGCCGATATGTATTCTTCTACATATTTTTGGTAAAAAAAAAAAAAAAATTGCAATAAGCGTATATTGATTGGTTTGCGCAAAAGTTATAGCGTCTACAAAATAGGGGATAGTTTTATGGCATTTTTATTATTCATTTTTATTTTATTAGTAATGGCGGCGATCTGGGATTTTTATTGGGACTGCGACATTATGGTGGACACATCAGACACTTTTGACATGATTTTGGGACCATTGTCTAGTATACAGCGATCAGTGCTATAAAAATGCACTGATTATTGTGTAAATGACACTGGCAGGGAAGGGGTTAACCACTAGGGGGCGATGAAGGGGTTAAGTGTGTCCTAGGGAGTGATTCTAACTGTGGGGGGGATGGGCTTCAACTCACATGACAGCGATCACCGATGACAGGGAGCATTGATCTCTGTCATGACACAAGGCAGAACGGGGAAATGCCTTGTTTACATAGGCACTTCCCCGTTCTGCAGCTCCGTGACACGATCGCCAGTAGACCGGCGGACATCGAGTCCGCCGGTCCCGCGGGCATGGTCACACTGTACACGGCGGGCGCACGGGCGCCTGCTATCCCCGCCTCTTAAAGGGGACGTACAGGTACGCTCATTTGCCCACCGCTGCCATTGTGAAGACGTTTAACGGCGTGCAGCGGTCAGCAAGTGGTTAAAGTTACTGTTGTAAGAACTACCTGAATTTGCTGCATGTGTACTGCTACAGGGACTGTTGCAAATGCATGCCTGAATTTGGCACAGGTAGTTTTAAAGGGAACTGCCACCAGAAAAGTGTTGATAATTTTCTATTGATGTAGCACTGCCCCCCCCCCCCCGTGGGGATTGCTGAGTATAATCTTCCCTGGGCCTCCCTCTGATTATCCTGCAGCCAGACATTTTCACACAACCACCCTTAATGGTCCGTACAGACGATTGTGTGACGTACACGCAGATCATCCTACTTTTTTCACTTAATAGTCGCAAGTAGAAATTGAATAGATTACTAAAGTCACGAAAATTCTCGTATGACAGAAAAAAAAAATCGGAAGTGATTTCATGTGTTGTAATGTATTTGTATTGTATTTTCAGAACCGAACAATCGCCCGTGGGACTATAAGTGAGGTGTCCATGGTGGTCATAAGGTCAACAAGATGCGTAAAGAGGATAACAAATTTTATTAGTATGAACATCATCCAATATAAAACATGATCATAAATAACAATTCATAAAACAAGCAACATAGCATAATGGTCCTCTAAACATAGCCATATGATATAATATCACAAAGTATACATAGTACAGATATACATGATACATCTCTAACCCGATGCGTTTCGCGAGCTCTACTCGCTTCATCAGGGGCTGATGTGTACATCTGGTGTCTGTAAAGAACAAATTAGATATGTGTTGAGGTATAGGTTATGATTGGGACAAAAGCATGAGGCCGAAAATAGTAATCCCATACTTACTGGTTAGACAATTGGCTTCAGAGTCTGATCCCAATCGAGGGTCAGCGGGAGACATCTCCCCCGGGAGCTGAAGGGACGGAGACCACAGCAAGGAGGACCGAGGCCAGACGCAGGGCAGGCATGGCAAGGAGATGAAAGAAGGATGTGAACCAAGGTGTCACCCATAAATCTTGCAAGACATACTGGCTGTAAGGGAATATATGGAATGGAATGAGTATATGGGTGTGCATGTAGATCTATGTCAGAAACGATAACATGAGTAAAGGTCCTGGGAGTATAAAGTTGTGTGCTAGAGTACCAAGAACACAAAAGAGGGCATGCAGAAGATGGGGAAGTCTTCAGAAGCACGCTCACTGTAATGAAATAAATATATATATCGAATAATAGTAGGTCTATAGTTGTAATTGAAGACTGGGATTGTGTACGTGAGTACAAAAATTACAGGAATTCTTTGCAGAGCATGGGAAAAGAAAAAAGGGGGGGGGTTAGGGGGTAATTGAAAAGAATAAGGAAAGGTGTGGGGGAAGGTAAAGGAAAGAAAATAAAAAAAGGGGAGAAAAAAAGAGCTAGTGTGGCAGACTATGGAAGTGGTAAAGTGATGATGAGGGAAAAAGTGAGCTGGGATGAAAAAAGGAGGAAAAATAAAAAAGTGAAATGATATGGAAAAAGAATGTATAGAAATTGCTATACCACAGTGTGCATATAAAATAGAATGGAATGTGCTCACCTACCAGTGTGGTGAGATCTCTAGCCAATGTGTGAGGGAACCAGGAAGAAAGAATATGCCATGCCAAAACCCCCGCCTAAATACCCGGACATCCACCGCGGCCTCCGCCCCTAACGTCATGCAAACTGGCGGTGAAGGGGAGGGACGGCATTGTATTTTCGGACGACAATTGTACTGACTAAACAAAAATTGTACGATCTGAAATCGTACGAGGAAAATTTTGTGCTTGTCCGATCGAATAATATTGGATGAATTGACGTGATCGGCTCTTGAAAGCTCTGTACTAACGATCAGATTATCGTACGATCGCGTCGAAAGCAGTATTTTTCACCCGATTTTTGGATAGTGTGTACGGGCCATAAGGCTCGTACACACTAGAAGAAAATTGGGCAAACATTTTCGTCCAAATAATTTTCGAATAGTGTGTACACAACTTTTGACAGCCGATTCCAAATTTTCGTACATAAATTCCCGAAGGGACAAACTCCAAAAATGTTCTCGTACAGGAACGGAATGAACGATTTTCATTTAATGTGTACCGTTTTCGTACAATTTTCATCCAAGAAAAATCAGAAAGGAAAGACTGCGCATGATCAGCAACAATAAACAACAAAAAAAGGCCTTTGTCGTACGAGAATATTCGCAAGAAACATCGAGAAAAATTGGACAAATGTTCGCCAGATTTTCTTATAGTGTGTACCCCACTTAACACTCTTCCACTTGTTATCTAATGACCAGTCTAGGATATTTGGTATTTTTATATTTATTGGTAAACCTTGGTTAGGAGAAGGGATTAGTGGGATACTCCAACTGAAACTATGCACATATGAGGACAACTCTCACTTGGCCTCAATAAACTGGATTGAATAGCAGACTCTCTGTTGAACCACACTCAGGGGGGGATCCAGAGTCTAGCCTCGGGAGGGGCATTGCCCCTGCGATGACTGTGCGATGTGAATTCAGCCATACAAACTTATGGCTGAAATCGCATTGCATTCGCACCAAAATGGTGCAGGAGCCTTTTTTTTGGTCTGAACTAGAATCGGATCGCATGGGTGTATACACCTATGTGATCTGATTCCTGTACCGTTTGACAGTTCGCACTGCAATCTGCGAACCGATCTGGGGTGTCATTAACTTTGCATTGACACCCGCAGTAGTTTGCAGATGTCAGTGTGAACTACCAGCAGGTGATATGCGATGCAGGTACCAGCACTGAAATCGCGCTGGTTCCCGCATCACGTATATGTGAACCGGGACTAAACCTTCCTTGTTGCAAGGTACATATATGGGCCAGCAGTGTTGGGTCCCTAATCACTTGTCCATCTGCAATCTGCTTCCGCCTGATTATTTCAGCAGTAGAACATCTCTGGAACTTTCCAGAAGCACCTAAACCAGGAACACCACATATGTCTTAGCATGCTAGCATGCATCTGTCCTATAGGAAGAGTATCAGACCTCAGGACTCAGGCCAGCCCTCATATACTTACAAGACACTGGAGGAGCAAAAGAGATGAGCGGGGATTGCAGCATCACTCACAGTCAGATGCTTTATTCTCTCTTCACGCCATGCTGGAGCCTGGAGAAGATGGAGGGTGGAGGTGGGTGGAACATTCACACTTGGCACGGGCATGGCAGAGGAGGAAGAAGGCTCCACTCTGAATGCTGGGGCCTCACTCTCCTCCTTCTTGGCTTGGATGTGACGTCACTCACTGGATGCTAGGTGGCAGGTGATAGCATGCAGTGTGGCAGGCAGCAGAGGCCAGGCCAGTGGCGCAGCGCTGTAGTCTCTCTCTCCATCGGCACCGCTGCTGGCCTGCTGCTGAGACTGTAATATTTTCGGGGGGGGGGGGTTGCCCCGTTGCCCACCCACTTGGATCTGCTGCTGACCACACTATGGTGGATTGGAAGAATAAGTTCTTAGTTTGCTCTGGCAGCAGACTCAATGAACTATAATTCTTCAGGACATTCACCGGTATCCCCTTTTGCTGACACCTGTCCATTGACTTTACTAGCTTGAAGGGATGGCCCTCACAGAACAGGCCCCTAGACGCAGACCTGTACTCACAATAACCAAGAACAGATCCTCCTAGATGCATCTCCCTCCTAGTCAGCTCTGCAGGACATCTGCGTTGCAGCTCCTGTGGCTCCAGCCCTAAGGCCGGCCACCTGAGGCCACATGACAGCCTGTACAGAAGAGGGGCAGCAGCCCCCTCACTCCAGGATCCCGCTCTCCAGCCAAAAACCCCATGCACATGTGCCCTAGGCATATATACAGTCACCGAGCATGCCTTGAGGCACCTTCCTCTTCCAATGGCCAGGGCTGTAACTTTACCTATGCTCCCATTTGTCAGGTTTCCTACCACCGTCCAATAGGTCTCGTCCTATTGGACCAGAGTGAAACATCCAGACAACATGAGCAGCATCTAAGCAGACCCTATCAATGGATCCCTGCTCCTTGGTAGGCAGAGAGCACCTGAATTTACCTAACAGTCCCCCTGTTCCCTGGCAGGGAAACCCAAAAACTATACACTCTCTAGCACCTACCTAGGGGGTGCTACATCGAATTTCATAGTATGTGTCAATTTTTTTGGAGTTCAAGGATCTCTATATATGGTTTCTGAAATCCTCAAAATCCTTATAATTGGAACTGCTAAATATAGTAGAGAGTACATTATACCCTATATATACAGCACACCATATTATGAAAGCTGGCAACAGTAATTATGCTTACGGGATGGGTCAGTGTTTATGGCAGATCGCTGTAAATATTTCATCTCCAAGCATCATACGTCAGGTCATTTTTTTTTCCCAGCCCACGCTCTTGAATGAACTTTCACCCCATATGGTTGGCATGGAAACTCTGTTTACACAGTAACCTGGCTGGATCAATCTCATAGATAGGTGCCTCCAAAAGGGAAAGATATACCAACACGCATATAACTGTTGCTTAGCAACAGTTAACATGAATCGTCTTCTCTATGACTTAAAAAGATCACTTAACCGAAAAAAAAAAAAAAAACAATAATAAAAACAAATCTTTACACAAGTATAGAGATGTACTGTTCTACAAGTTTTGTTTCTGCATAACATTACAAATAGAATATGTTAAAGCATTTGCAGAAAAAGTAAAAAAAAAAAAAAAAAAGTGTTTGCTTCATTTTTTGCAGTTTGTATCAATGTTTCTATTTGGGTATTTTTAGAATAGTTCTATGCAAATTAACTATGACTTACACTAGGAGTCCTGTTGTCAATCAATATATTGGAGAGGATTCTAGGGAATGTAGTTTCCCTGCAAATCAGAATATTACAGACTGCATTGAAGATTAAAAAAACATACAGGAAAACAAATCAGTAACTCCAGCCTAGATACTTAAGAAATACACAAGTCTCATAACAAATGGGCAATAATTGCAACATATTATTTAAAAGCAGAAGTAGGGATAGTAGATGCTACAAAGTAATCAAATCCCATATGGTGCAGTGACACACGGGGCTTATACGCTGGACGGACTCCGCCAGCTCAGCGGGAGATCGCTCCATTGATCCCCGCTGAGCAGGCGGATGACAGGTCTGTCTCTGCTCACTGTGCAGGGACAGACCTGTCAGAGTCCCGCTGTTCTCTATGGGGAGATCAGATGAAAACAGACAGCCTGTCTGTTTTCATCCGATCACATCCGCTAGACCAGTGGTTCTCAACTGCGGTCCTCAGGACCCACTAAAATGCCAGGTTTGCAAGATAACTGAAATACATCACAGGTGATATCATTTGCTGCTCAGTGATTGCAGAATTCTAGTCTGCATCTCCCCAAGGTAATACTTAAAATCTGGCCTGTTAGTGGGTCCTGAGGACAGGAGTTGAGAACCACTGCGCTAGACGGATGGCGAAATATATCGACATCCGTCTATTCTGATCAGATCGGATGGCAGGTGGGTGTTAGCAGGCACATCTCCGCTGACATCTGCCTGCCCATTCAAGCCAATGGGTGGCCAGCTTGGATCCGCCTGAAGAACGGACAGGCGGATCCGAGTGGGCCGATCGTGTGAAAGAGGCTTTATAGGCAAAAAGTTTTTTATTATGGATAAAATAAGGGACCCCTGTCAGTTTCATTTTTTTTTTTTTTTTATTTGTCATCTGTGTCCCATTGGGGAGGTTTAACCTCACTTCCCGTCCCATAGCCAAAACAGGAAGTGAGAAATAATAACCACAAATTAAAGGAATTCCTTGGGAACCCCAAAGTCACCAGAACTAGTGTCCCCATTGGAAAATTTCCCCTTTATTATTTTTTGGTCACTTTCAATGATAATGGTAAACAGGACAAATAGAAAGAGTGAATCTCCCTAACAGGGGGCACAGACTGCAATAAAAGCCTATTAGGCGTTCTAATCCATCTTCACTCTGTCCAAAACTAAAAATAAAGTTTTGCCTTTAGTTATACTTTAAAGCTCAGCTCTGAGATAAAACTGAGTTTTTACCACCCCTACATACTACTCTGCACTAACCTTTGCTGAGAGTCTTTTTACCCTCATACCTGGTCAAGCCAGCAAAACTCACCCCCATCCAGGTCCCTTCTGCTGCCAGTTCTGCTGCAAGGGACTGCTAATCCAGTGCTGCAATGGTGCCCTGAGACCACCAGTCTCCTATCAAATCCCATAGATTATATCAGTTCTCTTTTATTTTCTGAGAGGACCCCGCCAGGAGCCATCCAATAATAAGTATCCATGTCATGCAGACAGTGACGTAGACACCTAAAGAAGAACCTCAAGCACAAAGTAAACAGAAGAGGAGAAGACTTTGGTTGCAGCATTCCATGATTATGGGTTAAAGTAGGACAGGTTAAAGACAAAACTCTTAATTTTAGATACAGTAAGGGAGGGATATAACCCATTTAAGTTTTTTTTTTCACCATCTGTGTCCCATTGGGGAAATTTCCCTTCACTTTTTGTCACATAACTAAAACAGGAAGTGAGAGGAAATCCCTCCAAAGTAAAGGAATCCCTGGTTTCTACCAGGGTAACCAGAACCAGTGTCCCTATCCAGGAGCAGGACCTTAAAGAAGAGTTCCAGCCTGAGGGAAAAAATTAGAAGTCAGCAGCTACAAATACTGTATCCGTCCATCGGCTCTGGGTGCAGGCGCCGGCATCTTCGCTAAGGAAAACAGGAAGTGAAGGGTTTCGGCTTCACAGCCTGTTTCCTAGTGCGCATGCACGAGTCGCGCTGCACTTTCTGAATGGTCCTGCTGTCTTCTGGGACCTGTGTGTCTCCCAGAAGGCAGCAGGTGGGAAGAATAAGGGGCCAGAAATTTTGTAGATCGCCGGACAGCGATGCAGCGATCTTACCCGGAAGTGGGAGCAGGTCAGCAGGGGCCCATCCATAAGGGGCGCAGGGGCGCTGCCCCACAATACTTTATGCGCTGACCCCCCCATCTCCATGCAGTGCACCGGATGCATAGAGTTCTATGAGATTTTCTTTTTCCTGAAGCACATGATTCGAGCTGGAGGCTCTAATTGACTTCAAAAGGAGTGAGCTCAGGAAGCACAGCACTGCGCCTCGAGCCCACCCACTTGTGACATTAGCAAATGTTGATTTACTATTGTCTTCCTGCTTCTCCTCCCAGTCAATCAGGACAGAAAGCGGGTCATAAGACTGGATTGGCCAGGAGGAGAAGCCGGGGAAGCAGCCCGCAACCTGCATGGGGTAAGTGCGGCGCTGGCATGCGGGTAAGCGAGCTGGAGGGTGGGTGGTTTGTTTGCCGCTCCCCCCCCAAAAAGAATGGAGCACCAGCCGCTACTGGAGCTGGTACCTGGTTGTGACAGGTATCCGCTCCTCCCTAAAAGGTGCCAAATGTAGCAGCGGAGGGAGGGAGGAAGCAAACAAGCGGAGCTTCCCCTTTTGGGTAGAGCTCCACTTTAAAGTGTAATTATGGGCAAAATAAAAAATTACATATATGATGCAATCTGTCACCAGCATTAACACAGCATTTTTTGTTTTTCTGAGTTTCCTGCAACATAGTTGTAGTACTGTTGATTCTGTCCATACATTTTTGAAAAACGCTATGAGTTATTTTACTGCTGATCTTAAAGTGTTAGATAACATTTTGTCAACTGAGCCCACTGTCAGGATTTATGTGAGAGGTAATTCATATCTGGAAGTATTACGCTCATACATGATTTTACCTGAGGCTAGGTCCCCTGCTAGTACATTGTATTCTTACAGTGGGTCTCTCCACTGTCAGAATACACTGATCAGCAGCTGTAGCCACTGATCAACGAAAGTTTTCCAATGAGAATGACCACACACAAATGGGGATGGCTAACCAGGGATTGAAAATTCACCAGCCCTTATTGAACTGGCTGAATTTCGATCTGTCAATACCCATTCCTCCTTGCCTCCACTCCTACCCTTGGAGTTACTTATGACCCCAGACTCCACTGGTGAAAAGAAAAAGCACAATTTCTGTAATTGAAGGTTCAGCTGATTACCTTATTCATTACGACCGTCAAATACAGGTTTATGTTCCGTTATGATTAACCTCAACACACCCAACAATAACATTTTTGGATAACCATCTCCTTTATCTAATGATCTGTAACATATCTCCTTAAAATCTATTCTTGAACACTCTTACTTTTGTAACACACCAAGAGCAACTAATAAATAAAATGATGTTTTAAAGCTATGTTTCAACTACACAGATATGGACCTTAAACTTGACTCTCAGACATTATAAAAATGGTTAAATGGCTACTGTCTCACTAGTGCTTCTGCAAGCCATGAAGAACAGGATGCCAGGAATTAATTAGTAGGACTGCCAGGGGCAACTATGGAATTGACAGAAACCATGCAAGGACAAAAACATCAATAGATCCTTCATTTTCCTAATCTGCCGGTTGCTTAAAATGCAGCTTGTGTTGGGGAAGCTGCCTTCAAATTATTTATTGCGACATTTTTTATAAGACTGCTAACAGTTCATGTATTTTCAGTAAACAATAGCGTCTTATGGCTGCTTCTCGCTCTCTCATGACACTCATTGAAAATATAAAGGATAGCATTGTTTCTGCCTTATTATATTCCCTGTCCTGTTCACTGCTAAGAGACAAATTCTGTGCAAGGTCATTCATCAGAAGAGTTAACCTTATCACACAATTAAGCACTTGTATGCAACAATTTGTTGTGCAATATTTAAAACATGGTAGTTGGTGGGAAAAAGCTGAGAAATATACTTTATATAATGTCACATCATTTTAGGTTAGTTTCATCCTTCTAGGCTTCTCCATAATAAGAGAGAAGAATATCACACCAGGAGCAGGCATTGTGAAGGAAGGGCCAAAAGGATAAATCCAACACAAGGCCTTCTATGCCCCACTGTAGCTGTTGCTTTTGCTATGGGGGTAGATTCATTGGTGAATGGAAAGCACACCTCTAGGCTAACAGTTATGCCACGTACACACAACCGGTTTTGCCGTTAGCATAAACTCCGAATGTTTCTCCGATGGAACTCTGACGGAATTCCATTCAAGCGGTCTTGCCTACACATGGTCAAACCAAAGTCTGACTAAAGTCCGACCATCCAGAATGCGGTGAAGTACAATACTTACGATGGGACTTCAATAGCCAGTAGCTAATAGCTTCCGTCACGTACTTGCTTCAGAGCATGCGTCGTTTTTGTTCCGTTGGAACAGCATACAGACGATTGGTTTTCCCGATAGGAATTGGTTCAGTCGGAAATATTTAGAACATGTTCCATTTCTAGGTCCTTCAGAATTTTCGAAAAACAAAAGTCCAATGAGGCCTACACACCATCGGAATAGACGATGAAAAGCTTCCATTGGAGTTTTTCTGTCGGACATTCCGCTCGTGTGTACGCGGCTTAACTGCCACTATTTTATGTGCTATAGGGAAAATGCTGTCGGGTCCACCACGTCGCCAGGGTTATGGCAAGGCAATAGAGAAAATGTTTTCATGTCAACCAAGCCAGCCACCAAGATTAGAGAATCTTGGATCTCTGCACAATATTCTTATAGTATGGTAACATAGCAAGTAAAACTAAAGAAAACTAAAATCTATAAAGTTTAACTTATTCTAGTTTTTAGTGTTCAAAAAATGTGTTTGCTTGCATAGATTTTCAATGACCCACATGAACACATATATAGACTATAGGTTAAAAAAAAAGATACCATCATGGGTCAGCCATGGTTTGCACCAGTGTGGCTTTGAAATCGTGCTACTTCAGTGCAATTTCAAAGCCATATATCAGTGCGATTTGGATCTCGGATTTCATTGTGGCTTACAAATTATTTTACCAGACGTCAATTCAAGTCGCAATTAAATTGCAGAAAAGTAGTACAGGGACCTTTTACGAAGTCACTGCGACTTGAGTTGCAATGATGTGAACGATTCCATTGCTGAAAATAGGGTGCAACTTGTCGTGCATTTTTGAAATTGTCAAATTGCATGAAAAATCGCACTGGTGTGAACGAAGGCTCAAAGTGTGATGGATCATTTCACAACAACTACACTCATTGTTCTGGAAAAAGCAAGCAAATGGGTTTTGGGACTTTAAATGAGGTGCATGATAACAGGCACCTCCATCTCTAAATCAGAATTAAGAAAGGGGGTTTTGGGACTTTGAGTGAGGCACAAGACATGTGGTAGGAGAAATTGAAAATTGTTTAATAGGCATATAAACAAGCATACCTCAGACATTTGATACATTGTTGAACGTGAGTATTTTTTTTCTATATACAAGGCGATGGCATACAAAAAAGAGGAATTCATATATATATTATATATATATATACATGCACATCTGAAATCGCATAGTATCCCATGAAAGTAACTAGTATAAAAAGCCAAATGCTTATTGAGTAATGGATACAAATGGGTTATAGGATACAAATGAATAGCAGTGGAGGTCAGGCTATGTGTTGATAACATGATGACATTGATAGGCTCAACGCGTTTCGTGGCCAGTTGCCACTAATCAGGAACAAACATATAGCATATCTGAAAACAACTTAAAAAGGTACCAAAGGGTTGAATGTTTTGCCCGGATAATAAGCATTTGGCTTTTTTATATGAATTCCCCTTTTTTGTATGCCATCGCCTTGTATATAGATAAAAATACTCATGTTCAACCATGTATCACATGTCTTTGATTTATGCTTTGTTTATATGCCTATTAAACAATTTTACAATTTCTCCTACCACGTGTCTTGTGCCTCACTCAAAGTCCCAAAAACCCCTTCATTGTTCTGGAAAAAGGGCATCTGTGTCAGAAACCACAAATCAGACTGAGACAGAAGTACAGTTAAATCACACTTGTTTAATAATAATAAAAAAGGGTAAACAGAGTAAACATAGTCAAAACATAGCCAGAGTTCAGGAACCGGAACTGATAGTCAGGCAAGCCAAAACGTCAGGGAGCCAGAGATGAGCCAAGAAGAATCGAAAGCAGGATCTGGAGCCAGAAGGAATGTCAGCCAAGCAAGTCTTTAACAGGAACACAGGCGAGCGCTTCTAGAGATGTGACCAAGGCGAAGGCAGAAATCATCTGGGCTGGACGGCTTAAGTAAGCAGGACTAATGAGCAGGGTATCAACAACAAGTGAGTCACTGTAGAGAGATAGGAGCTGGCAATTAGCTGACATCTGAGTGGCCAGCTCAGAGAAGGAAGGGCTGAGCCCAGCCCTGACAGTACCCCCTCCTCAATGACCCCTCCCCCTCAGAGGACCACCAGGCTTGAGGGGAAAACGTCTATGGAAGTCATGGAGGAGGACAGGGGCAAGTACGTCCGAGGATGAGACCCAAAAGCGTTCCACTGGAACGTACCCTTTTCAATGCACTAGGTACTGTATGCGCCCACGGAACCTACGGGAGTCAACAATGGACTGTACTTCATACTCCTCATGGTTCTCAACCTGTACAGGGTGAGGACGAGGCACCAAAGTGGTAAAGCGGTTGCAGACCAAAGGTTTTAATAAGGAGACATGAAATACATTTGAGATACGCATATTAGAAGGAAGGTCTAATGCGTAAGCCACCGGGTTAATTCTGCGAAGAATACGGAAAGGCCCAATAAACCGAGGTGCGAACTTCAGAGAGGGAACACGAAGTCGGAGGTTGCGAGATGACAGCCAGACCCTGTCCCCAACCTGATAGGAAGGCGCAGGCAGGCGTCTGCACCTATCAGTAGCATGTCGCAAAGCCTCCTGGATTTGTGCCCAAGTGGAACGAAGACCACGGAGATGCTCCTCTAACGCAGGAATACAAATGATTCATGCAACATGGAAGGTTGGAAACCATAGTTCGCCATAAACGGGGACAATCGGGAAGAAGAATTCAAGGCACTATTGTGAGCAAACTCCGCCCAAGGTAAGAGGTCTGACCAGTTGTTATGATGGTCAGAAATATAGCAACCTAGGAATTGCTCCAAGGATTGATTGGCTCGTTCTTCGGTCCCATTAGACTACAGGTGATACGCAGAGGAGAAAGCAAGCTAAATTCCCAACTATGCACAAAAGGCTTGCCAGAACCAGGACACAAACTGACTACCTCTGTCCGAGACAATCGCCTTGGGTAGCCCATGTAAGCAAAAGATCTCCAAGCAAAAATGGATGCCATTTCCTTAGAAGTGGGCAACTTCTTAAGTGGAGTACAATGAGAGATTATTGAGAACCGGTCAACCACCATAAGGATAACAGTTTTGCCCTGAGAGATGGGTAACTCCACAATGAAATGCATAGACGGGTGAGTCCAGGGCCTCTCTCCATTGGGTATGGGTTGTAGGAGGCCCACTGGAAGGTGTCGTGGAGTCTTACTCTGAGCACACACGGAACAGGCAGCTACGAAGGCAGTTACATCAGCACGTAGACTAGGCCACCACAATAGTTGGAAAATGGCAAGGTTTCTCAGGAGGAGCATGAACCTGAGCAGCAAGAATTTTGTCACCCAAAGGAGAAGTGAGACTGGTGCGGACCGTAGCCAGAATACGATCAGGAGGAATGACAGGAACCGGAACTGACTCCATTTTGAAAGTGGAGGAAAATTGTCATGACAAAGCGTCAGCCCTTACTTTCTTAGTACCGGGTAAGAATGAAACAATGTAATTGAAACTAGACAAGAAAAGAGCCCATCGCGCCCTTCTGGGAGAGAGGCGTTACAAAGGCCAAAAGGCATTACGAGGTACTCATAATGGCCTGTTCTGGTATAAAATGCAGTTTTCCACTTGTCACCCTCCTTAATCCCCACAAGAATAAAATCCCCACGACAGTGTATGCCCCTCTCAAATCAAGCTTCGTGAAAACCGTTGCTCCCTTGAGGCGGTCAAATAACTCTGTAATCAACGGAATCGGATAGGCATTCTTAATCTTGAAACGATTGAGACCCCTATAATCAATACAAGGCCTCAGTTCACCATTCTTCTTCACAGAGAAGAAACCAGTACCAGCAGGAGACGAGGATTTGCGGATGAAACCTCGAGAAAGTGCATCTGCAACATACTCCTACATGGCATTATTCTCCAAGACCAACAAAGGGTAAACCCAGCCACGAGAGGGTATGGTACCAGGTTGAAGATCAATTGCGCAATCATATGACCGGTGTGGAAGCAAACGACCGGCTTGACCTTTGTCAAAGACATCTCTAAATTTGCGGTACTCCTCCGGTAGGGAGGAGAGAGAAGAAGTGCACAGAACCTTGGCTACCTTCTGGAAGCATGTCTTACTGCATTGTGGTGACCAGGAGAGAACCTCAGCACAGAGCCTATCAAAGGATGGGTTGTGCCTCTGTAACCAAGGATAACCAGTAATCAGCGGAAACTTAGGTGAGGAAATAACTTGGAATTGGATTATCTCATGGTGAAGAGCCCCTACGGCCATGGACAACGGAACAGTCTCATGAGTCACATGGGCACGCTGTGGAGGTCTCCCGTCAAGAGCAGAATCGAGTGCTTCGAAACAAAGGCAGCATCAATGAACAGGCCTGCAGCCCAAGAGTCGATTAGAGCCTGTATCTTGACGGACATCTCAGCCCAAGCCCAAACCAGGGGCTTATCCTTCTGGATAACTGGGGACAATACAACACCCCCTAAGGATTGTCCGTGACAGGACCACAAGGTCCAGGCGTTCCCTGAACGGGTAGGGCAAGACTTCAAAAAGTGACCTGCCTGGCCACAATAAAGGCACAATCCCTCCCTCCTCCTAAGGGTTCTCTCATCTGCAGAGAGACGCGTGAAGCCCAAGTGCATGGGTTCATCTTCACTGACCAACTCGGTACCAGGAGGCATGGGAGGTGAGAGAGGCAAGGGTGGGATTGCAAAGCTCAGAGACAAATATGCAGGAGGCTTCCGCAAGCGCTCCTTAGAAGAGAGTCTTTCTCTGAGTCTGGAGTCAATGAGGATGGCAAACGTGGTCAACTTCTCCTGCTCAGTGGGTATATCTCGGGCTGCTATCTCATCCTTGATGGCATCCGAGAGACCATGAGAAAAAGCGGCCACGAGGGCCTCATTGGTCCAAGCAACCTCTGCTGCCAGAGTACGGAATTCAATGGCGTAATCGGCAACAGTACTTTGTTTGATGGACACGAGGCACTTGGCAGCAGAAGCGGAGCGTGCGTGAATGTTAAATACCCTTTTAAAGGAAGCCACAAACTCAGGGTAACTCAAGACAACAGGTTTTTGCGTCTCCCATAGAGGGTTTGCCCAGGCCAAGGCTCTCTCAGAAAGCAAAGATATCACGAAACCTACTTTGCTTCTGTCTGTGGGAAATGCCTGGGGCAGCATCTCAAAGTATATCTCAACCTGGTTGCGAAACCCTCTGCATTGGACTGGATCGCCCCCAAAGCGATGGGGAAGCAGAGTGGAACCAGACATACCTCTTATAGAGGTAATACTCGAGGCAGGTGCCTGCACAGAGACTGGAGCAGCAGCAGGGATGGCCTGCAACACAGGTTGTACCAGAGCAGCCACAGTGGGAGATTCCAGGTGAGCCATGCAACTCAGGAGCGTTTGTAACGCAATGGCAAACTGATCCATGCGGTGATCCTGCTCATCCAATCTGGAAAAAATATTACCAACAAGTGGATTGACTGCATCTTCTGAATTCATGGCCTTCACCTACTGTCAGAAACCATGAATCAGAGTGAGGCAGAAGTACAGTTAAACCACACTTGTTTAATAATAATAGGAAAAAGGTAAACAGAGTAAACGTAGTCAAAGCATAGCCAGAGTTCAGGAACCGGAACTGATAGTCAGACAAGCCAAAACGTCTGGGAGCCAGAGATGAGCGTAGTAGAACAGCAAGCAGGATCTGGAGCCAGAAGGAATGTCAGCCAAGCAAGTCTTTAACAGGAACACAGCGTCTCTAGAGATGTGACCAAGGCGAAGGCAGAGATCATCTGGGCTGGACAGCTTAAGTAGGCAGGAATGACAAGCAGGCTATCATCAATAGATGAGTCACTGTGGAGAGATAAAAGCTGGCAAATAGCCGACAGCTGAGCGGCCAGCTCAGAGAAGGAAAGGCCGAGCCCAGCCCTGACAATCTGTAGATTAGACTGCAGCGACTATTCCGTTTCCCAGCTATTGTGTATGAAAGTTACATGCGTTTCTGAAGACACAAGTTTTAAAGGAGGGATGATGGGCTTGGTGGTTTGGCATGCAATGGTTGGTAACACATGTAAAAAATTGCTGCATGATTTGGATGATTTCAAAGGTGTGGCATTTTCCTTATGGATTTGGCACTAATGTCTACACCAGGGACTTCAGCTGATACTTCAGTGATAGGGCAGCATTCATAGACAGTCACCTACTGTGCAAGAAATATTGACAGTAATGAAGACTACCAAAAGGTCTGACTTTTGTCCCAGAATGACTATCATTCTACTGTCCAATCCAGCCATTTTAAACCATGGTTCTGTGGAACCCTTAAAGGATTACATTCTTCTTACTGATCACCACCGTAGGGGGCATTTTCTCTACTAACCCCAGATTACCTGGTTTTAGTAAGGATTTCCTGAGACCTGAAAAATATTTTAGGGATCCCTCTAGAGAATAAAGGATGAGAAAAGTTGGTCCGATCCATATTTACATTCACAATTAACAAAGTAGAGGAGAACATTTTGCATGTGCATTCATTAATAAAATTCAAATGAGGCATAGTATTTCTAACAGATAAAAAATCTCATCAATAATGAACACCTTTGCAAAATGTCAAATACTGTTCCGCAAGCACCAAGTTAGGGATGAGTTCATGCATGTTTGAATACTCATCCATACCCACCTGAGCTATCTTGCCAGGAAGCTGTCACTGTGGACCACCAATCATAAGCGGCCAAATCATTCCTCACCCTGCAACCAGGCATATACACTCCCATTGTATACAGGGCTGTGGGGCAGGGAATGCCTTCAACGCTTATGATTGGTGGTCTGCAGTGATAGCTTCTTGCCAGGATAGCTCAGGTGGGTTTGGTGGAGTATCCAAACATGCCTGCGCTCATTCCTACTTGCCACAACATCACATAATAATATATGCTTTATTTGTGAAGCATTTTTATATTACATTGATAGTTTGATGGTGTGATAACTGAAAATAGGGAACAGTAGGATTAAAGTTACTGCAATCAGTCTTGTCAACAATATTTTTTCATTGCATTCCATTTTAATTGAACTTTCTGTAGCATAAAGGTATTGATTATATAATTATACTTTTTTTTTTGTAGACTGACAAGGTAAGTAGAAAACAGCAAATTACTTCTAATGCCGCGTACACACGAGCGGAATTTCCGTCAGAAAGAGTCTGATGGGAGCTTTTCATCGTATATTCCGACCATGTGTATGCCCCATCGGACTTTTTCTGTCGAAAATTCAGACGGACTTAGATAGAGAACATGTTACGGAACAAATTACTATCGGAAAAACCACTCGTCTGTATTCTGTTCTGACGCACCAAAAACGGCGCATGCTCTGAAGCAACGAGATGGAAGCTATTGGCTACTGGCTATTGAACTTCCGTTTTCTAGTCCCGTCGTACGTGTTGTACGTCACCGCATTCTGGACGGTCGAAATTTGGTGTGACCGTGTGTATGCAAGACAGCTTGAGCGGAATTCCGTCGGAACTCCGTCGGAAAAACCTTCAGAGCTTATTCCAACGGCAAAACCGGTCGTGTGTACAGGGCATTACAGTAATACAGAATACAAAATACAGGTATATTTATAAAGCAATGAATGTGACATTCCTCAAACATTCACAATATTTGGTGAATGTCATATTTATACATTTGCCCCATAAAGTGTCAGATATTTAGAAAGGAGGAAATATCATACATGTCAAATAGTTTTGTTTTTTATTATTTTGGATAGACTAAAGCCTGGTACACATATTTTTTTTTTCATTCAACCAAGCAGGCTGAACGAAAAAACGAACAGATCGCAGTACTAACACAAGTGATGATCGACAAAAGCTGGTTGTAAGATTGGCTTCTGTCAGACAGGGGCTGTACAGACGGGCCGAATGTTGGACAGTTTATACTGTACCAGCTGCTTTTGGCCAATATTCAGCCCGTGTGTATCCGGCATAAGGAAAGGTTAGAACCTCTGTCAGGATTTTAGTATTGTCAGTGTCCTGTTTAGGGAGATTTCTTATCCCGGTGACATGGGAAGAAGGTGGGAGGGAATGTCCCTAAATTAAAGCGGTTGTATACCTGCACAGAAATTTTAAAAAATAACTAAAACCCGTAAGGCAAAGGCATAATGAGCTAGTATGCAGCGCAATACTTACCGGGTTGTAGTGTGAATCAGCCCTAAAGACACAGAATAATAGACATGTGCACTGCCAAAAAATTATTTCGTTTTCATTTCATTTGTTTTTTGTTTTTTTCGGAAATTTCGAAAAATCAAAAAATTCGTAAATTCGTAAATTTGTAAATTCAAAAATTCATGAATGCAAAAATTCGGAATTCGAAAATTCAGAATTTGGAAATTTGGAAATTCGAAATTCAGAAATTCGTAAATTCGAAAAGTCGTAAATTCGTAAATTCGAAAAGTCGTAAATTCGTAAATTCGGAATTAGAAAATTAGAAAATTCAAAAATTCAAAAATCTGAAAATAAGAAAGGAAAATCTGAAAGTTAGAAAGAACGAAAATCCAAAAATTTGAAATAATGACTAACTAATAATAACCAACTATTAAATTATAGGTATTGGAATTTCCTTTCAAATTTGGCTATTAATGAACATAACAAATACAAACTTATCTGAAGTTACAAATTATCTGAAATAAAGAATGCCGCATCTAAACAAATGGAATGAAACTAAATAATAATAATAATAAGTTTTTATTATTATTATTATTGTTATTTATAATTATTTGTTATGTTCCATTCGTTTAGATATGGCATTCGTTATTATGGATAATTCGTAACTTTGGATAATTTCGTAATCGTTCTGTTCACTAACAGCCAAATTTAAAAGGAAATTCCAATACTAATTTAATAGTTAGTAATAGTTAAGTTATTAAGAGTTAGTTATTTTGGGTTTTTTAATTTTTCATATTTTTGATCATATTTTTGTTCTTTTGAATTTTCGGATTTTCATTCTTATTTTTGGATTTCCGAATATTCAGAAAAAATTTGGAAATTCGGATATTTATCTAATTTGTCTAAATTTGTTAAAAAATGAATTTGGAACTAAACGAATTGCACATGTCTACAGAATAAGCAACTTGCTTGCCAGCAGTAATTTGTGTAATTTTAAAGCTGCCCCTAAATGTTAGGGCCATTTTGGGCTTAATAAGGCAATGACCTAAACTCTATGGGACACCTGCAAGCAAGGCTCATGTTGGCAAACTGGACAGGTTATAAAACATAGTACAAATGCTACTGTTTTCCCTGAAAACCCTGTCCCATCTCCAATCAATGTCATAGGACTAAACACATACGTTACTGTACCTAATGCAGTGAGAAGCTCTGGTCATGAAAGGTGCCTGAAGGTGCTCAGATCATCTCACTGAGCACGCTCTAGTTTCTCTGGCCAGCTGTTCGATCCACTTCGTTTTTAGACGTCAGTCAGAGAAAGGGACATACTAAAAGGAATGACAGAATGGAATGCCCATAGACTTTAACAGGGAGATGGAATGCCCATAGAGAGTAATGGAACAAAGTGGAATGCCCATAGGGAGTAATGGAAAAAAAAATTATATTTCTGACAGACTCTTTAGACATATCATCAATTTCTTTTTTTAAAACCTACTTTTAAATATCAGTGGCCATATTTAATATGAGATTAGGTGGGATTATTGTTGTTTTTTATAGCATAACAAAGGTGAATGACAGAAGGGAAAGTAGAGTATAATGGGAAGTAAAATCTAAACTCATTTGCAGGCAAATCTGAGAGACATAGCAATTTATCCTTTACCACAGCTGTTCTTCAAGTAAAGTAGCAGATTATAAGATTGAGATTATTTGGGATTACAGCTGTTTTCTACGGAATGACAAACATATGACAGAATGGAATGCCAATAGAGTATAATGGGAAGCAAGATGTGACCTGGAGTCAGAACCATTGGTCATATCAGATCAATCTTTAGCAGACATACTCTCTATGTTCAGTGGTGATGTTCAAAATTGAGATGAAGCAGGATTATTATTGTTTTCTATGGAATGACAAACATATGACAGAATGGAATGCCCATAGAGTATAATGGTAAGCAAGATGTGACCTGGAGTCAGAACCATTGGTCATATCAGATCAATCTTTAGCAGACATACTCTCTATGTTCAGTGGTGATGTTCAAATTTGAAATTAAGCGGGATTATTATTGTTTTTTATGGAATGACAAACATATGACAGAATGGAAAGCCCATAGAGTATAATGGGAAGTAAAATCTAAACGCATTTACAGGCAAACCTGAGAGACATAGCAATTTATCCTTTACCACAGCTGTTCTTCAAGTAAAGTAGCAGATTATAAAATTGAGATTATTTGGGATTACAGCTGTTTTCTACAGAATGACAAACATATGACAGAATGGAATGCCCATAGAGTATAATGGGAAGCAAGATGTGACCTGGAGTCGGAACCATTGGTCATATCAGATCAATCTTTAGCAGACATACTCTCTATGTTCAGTGATGATGTTCAAAATTGAGATGAAGCAGGATTATTATTGTTTTCTATGGAATGACAAACATATGACAGAATGGAATGCCCATAGAGTATAATGGCAAGCAAGATGTAACCTGGAGTCAGAACCATTGGTCATATCAGATCAATCTTTAGCAGACATACTCTCTATGTTCAGTGGTGATGTTCAAATTTGAAATTAAGCAGGATTATTATTGTTTTCTATGGAATGACAAACATATGACAGAATGGAATACCCATAGAGTATAATGGGAAGTAAAATCTAAACTCATTTACAGGCAAATCTGAGAGACATAGCAATTTATCCTTTACCACAGCTGTTCTTCAAGTAGAGTAGCAGATTATAAGATTGAGATTATTTGGGATTACAGCAGTTTTATACGGAATGACAAACATATGACAGAGTGGAATGCCCATAGAGTATAATGGGAAGCAAGATGTGACCTGGAGTCAGAACCATTGGTCATATCAGATCAATCTTTAGCAGACATACTCTCTATGTCCAGTGTTGATGTCCAAATTTTACATTAAGTGGGATTATTATTGTTTTCTATGGAATGACAAACATATGACAGAATGGAATGCCCATAGAGTATAATGGGAAGCAAGATGCGACCTGGAGTCAGAACCATTGGTCATATCAGATCAATCTTTAGCAGACATATTCTCTATGTTCAGTGATGATGTTCAAATTTGACATTAAGTGGGAATATTAATGTTTTCTATGGAATGACCAACATATGACAGAAGGGAAAGCCCATAGAGAATAATGGGAAGTAAAACCTAAACTCATTTGCAGGCAAATCTGAGAGACATAGCAATTCCACCTTTCCCACAGCTGTTCCTCAAGTAGAATAGATTGTAAGATTGAGATTTTTTGGGATTACAGCTGTTTTCTATGGAATGACAGATAAATAATAGAAAGGAATGCCCATAGAGTATAATGGGAAGCAAGATGTGACCTGGAGTCAGAACCATTGGTCATATCAGATCAATCTTTAGCAGACATACTCTCTATGTTCAGTGATGATGTTCAAAATTGAGATGAAGCAGGATTATCATTGTTTTCTATGGAATGACAAACATATGACAGAATGGAATGCCCATAGAGTATAATGGGAAGCAAGATGTGACCTGGAGTCAGAACCATTGGTCATATCAGATCAATCTTTAGCAGACATACTCTCTATGTTCAGTGATGATGTTCAAAATTGAGATGAAGCAGGATTATCATTGTTTTCTATGGAATGACAAACATATGACAGAATGGAATGCCCATAGAGTATAATGGGAAGCAAGATGTGACCTGGAGTCAGAACCATTGGTCATATCAGATCAATCTTTAGCAGACATACTCTCTATGTTCAGTGATGATGTTCAAAATTGAGATGAAGCAGGATAATCTGCTACTTTACTTGAAGAACAGCTGTGGTAAAGTATAAATTGCTATGTCTCTCAGATTTGCCTGCAAATGAGTTTAGATTTTACTTCCCATTATACTCTATGGGCATTCCTTTCTATTATTTATCTGTCATTCCATAGAAAACAGCTGTAATCCCAAATAATCTCAATCTTATAATCTGCTACTCTACTTGAAGAACAGCTGTGGTAAAGTATAAATTGCTATGTCTCTCAGATTTGCCTGTAAATGAGTTTAGATTTTACTTCCCATTATACTCTATGGGCATTCCATTCTGTCATATGTTTGTCATTCCATAGAAAACAATAATAATCCCGCTTAATTTCAAATTTGAACATCACCACTGAACATAGAGAGTATGTCTGCTAAAGACTGATCTGATATGACCAATGGTTCTGACTCCGGGTCACATCTTGCTTCCCATTATACTCTATGGGCTTTCCATTCTGTCATATGTTTGTCATTCCGTAGAAAACAGCTGTAATCCCAAATAATCTCAATCTTATAATCTGCTACTCTACTTGAAGAACAGCCGTGGTAAAGGATAAATTGCTATGTCTCTCAGATTTGCCTGGAAATGAGTTTAGATTTTACTTCCCATTATACTCTATGGGCATTCCATTCTGTCATATGTTTGTCATTCCATAGAAAACAATAATAATCCTGCTTCATCTCAATTTTGAACATCATCACTGAACATAGAGAGTATGTCTGCTAAAGATTGATCTGATATGACCAATGGTTCTGACTCCAGGTTACATCTTGCTTCCCATTATACTCTATGGGCATTCCATTCTGTCATATGTTTGTCATTCCATAGAAAACAGCTGTAATCCCAAAAAATCTCAATCTTATAATCTGCTACTCTACTTGAAGAACAGCTGTGGTAAAGGATAAATTGCTATGTCTCTCAGATTTGCTTGTAAATGAGTTTAGATTTTACTTCCCATTATACTCTATGGGCATTCCATTCTGTCATATGTTTGTCATTCCATAGAAAACAATAATAATCCCGCTTAATTTCAAATTTGAACATCATCACTGAACATAGAGAGTATGTCTGCTAAAGATTGATCTGATATGACCAATGGTTCTGACTCCAGGTCACATCTTGCTTCCCATTATACTCTATGGGCATTCCTTTCTATTATTTATCTGTCATTCCATAGAAAAAAGCTGTATTCCCAAAAAATCTCAATCTTATATTCTGCTACTTTACTTGAGGAACAGCTGTGGGAAAGGTGGAAATGTCTCTCAGATTTGCCTGCAAATGAGTTTAGATTTTACTTCCCAGTTTACTTCCCATTATATTCTATGGACTTTCCCTTCTCTCATTCACCTTTGTTATGCCATAAAAAACAACAATAATCCCACCTAATCTCATATTAAATATGGCCACTGATATTTAAAAGTAGGTTTTAAAAAAAGAAATTGATGATATGTCTAAAGAGTCTGTCAGAAATAGAATTTTTTTTTCCATTATTCTCTATGGGCATTCCACTTTTTTCTATTACTCTCTATGGGCATTCCATCTCCCTGTTAAAGTCTATGGGCATTCCATTCTGTCATTCCTTTTAGTATGTCCCTCAGAGAAATGCTCCATAAACTAGACAAGTTGACTCTGAAGACAAAGGAGGAGAGCAGTGCAGAGAAAAAACAAAAAGCGACAATTTTGAAGAAAAGCAATATTTTTTATGATTGGTTTGCACAAAAGTTATCACATTTACAAAATAGGGATAGATTAATGGCATTTTTATAAATATTTCTTTTTATTAGTAATGATGGCGATTTGCGATTTTTATCATGACTGCGACATTGCAGCGGACAGATCGGACACTTTTGACACTATTTTGGCATTTATACAGCAATCATTGCTAAAAAAAATCCACTGATTACTGTGTAAATGTCACTGACAGGAAAGGGGTTAAACACTAGGGGGTGATCAAGCGGTTAACTGTGTTCCCTCAGTTTTAACTGTAAGGGGGATGGGCTCACTAGAACATGACAGAGATCACTGCTCCCAGTGATTGTCATGTTGCTAGGCAGAATAGGGAAATGCCTTGGCTCTCTATGCCATGATCGCGGGCCACCGGTGGACATCGAATTCGCAGGACCCGTGGGCACGCTCCCGCGGCATGGCGGGCGCGCCCACTAGCCACGGATGATGCAACGACGTACGTGTACATTGTTTTGCGCACCCGTGCCACTTTGCCGACGTATATCGGCGTGAGCCGGTCGGCAAGTGGTTAAAGGTTCCCAGGTTAAGATGGCCACTTCAACTCTCGCGGGAACTTCATGTATCACTCAGCTACCTCCCTTCCCTGAGAGGACTAACAGAGTCTCCAAGGGAACATTTTCCCTTAAATTGGTTGTAAACCCTTCCAAATACCCAGGGAAGTGACTAGCCTCAGGTGATACACAGAGATGAAACAAATCCTCCTACCTATATTGTACCTGTTTATTCCTAGTCTTTTCTTCTTTACATTTGTTCAAAATCCTGAATTTATAAAGCTTGCCTGAGCTGTCAAAATAAAAGAGGGGGTTGGGTTGAAGTTACACTGTGCAGAGTTCAGTGAGGAGAGCGCTGAGAGCTGATTGGAGGGAAGAGACACCCCCCCCCCCCCTTCACACAGCACACAGGAACAGAGCTGAGGCTGTCAATCAGCTGGAGGTCCTTCCCCATCACCTTTTTTCTCTTGGTGCCAGTAAAACTTGTCAGAAATTATTCATGCAGATAGCAGAGGAATGAATCAGCAGACAGAAATGACACTTAGTGCTCTTAACTGAGACAAGTACACACTATAGGGGGATAAGCTATAGGGGGATGAGGTTTACAATCACTTTAACATGCCCCTCTTCCTTTGTAGTGTCAGTACAGCACCAACTACAGTGAGAAAAATGCCTTTACTACAGGCATGAGATTGTAATCTCATATCTTTGGGCTGCTCCAAAATGCCAAAGCTGGACATACACGTGTTGATTTCTTTCTTCAGTATGCAACAGGTTTAACTCCCCCTGTTTGGAGAAACAGTCCCCTATCGGCCATGGTGCAGTAAGTATCCTGCTAAAAACTGCGTCAAGGAGCCCAAATATGTGTAGCCTGTACAAAGCAATAACAGGCTGAAAGCGACTGCAGCTGTCCACCGGCGTTCTGAAGTAAATGCACAGAATGCAATTAGCAGCAGTCAGAGACAGATGATTGTCTCTGGATGCAAGCTACCTGCTCCCAGAGGTGACTATCTAGCACTAAGTGCAGGTAATCGTTTCCTGTGCGAGTGCTTCCAAACACCAGTGGACAGCTGCAGTGTCCTGTCACCCTGCCATTGCTTTGAACAGGCTTCCCAGCTGCAGTTGTCCTCATGCACTTGGGCTACCTGATGCAGTTTTCTGCAAGATAGTTGCTACTCAAAGGCTGATCATCTGTATGATACAAGCCTCACCTCACCAGCTATGGATATACACCCTGCATTTTAAAGTGGTGGTAAACCCTTACAATCCACTTTTTGCTACAGGTAAGCCTAGGAGCAATGCTGCATGCACCTAGGTAAGTATGATTGTGAGAAAAAAAAATCCCATACTTCACTTTTAATGTATCTGTAAATGGTAATGGTGGGGTTGTAGACTTGTGTTCAACCTCCCTTCCATGCATGGATCAAAATTCCGCTAGTCCCTGCTAAACCAGCAGAATTGTGATCCATGTATGGCCAGCTTAAGGGGAATTAGTTACCTTATCTTTACTCCTCCAGCAACCATTGCTATCTTCCGCTGTGTGATGCCCCCAGGATGTGAGTGGGACCACTGGTCCTGCATTGTTTGTAATGACATCGTACAACTGCGATTGGTCTGGCAGTGAACAGTAGCGGTTTGGGAACCTGGCTGGGCTACATATATGATGCATGTAGAAGTTAGGAATAGGGTAAGTATTTCACTTCATTTCAATCCCCCAATACATCAGGAGCATTTAACCCTTCTATTGCCGAGGGGGATACACTGCAAGGGTAACTATTTCTCCAGCCCAAACATCGGCTTTAAAACACTGGTGATATATTATTATGTTCATGTGCACAACTAGGTCCTGTTACCCTAAGGCCTTCCGTTTATTACCACACAGCCAAGGCCTCTGATTTATGGATAAAGATATCCAAGTATGATCTAGACTTGTGTGGCAGCATCTTGCACTCTTATAACAGCCAACATTGCATAAGGTGTGAAATCTACCAGCAGGGGGAGCCATGTTCTGCATATTGTTACTTGATTAGAAATCTACAAAAGTCCCTTAGTAAGAATTTGTGGTTGTTCAAATGTTTAGTTGTATTTAAATACTCAACAATTTTGAATTTCACTTTCAACTAAATGCTAAAATTATATTAGCCTACAGCTGCATAGTAAATGTTTGGTGATTGTTACTGTACGTCACAATGAGATCTCATTTTGTCCATTACACCATTACATACACATATATCCTGTAGTAGCCATAGGTAAGAAATAAATTGGTTATAAACCCAAAACCAAAAATATAATATATACCTGTAGCAGCTTACCAATCCTTAGATGTGAAGTCTGTATTAGTTTTCTTTTTTTTTAGGCTACTTTCACCTGCTTTCACCTGGTGATCTGGTCTGGTCAGTAACACATCTCCTATATTAGAGTATAGATAGATATATACTCTAATTTATTTTATTTTTTTCACCTACAAAAAAAAATAAAAAAATATATTTCTCACTTTTTAGATATCTCTGAGATAAGCTGAAATGGCTGACTGCAGAGATCTGTCCCATGATAGAGGCTGGGAACTGAATCCAGTTCTTTTTAACAATAGAGTAGTCCAGATTCTAAATATTTAAAGTGTTTGTTAACCTCCACAGAAAAAAAATGGAAAGGCGAATTAACACCATACCCTCACCCCAATTCACCACTACTAAAAATGGAATACAGATTGTGTTACATTAGCTTCTTCCGCAGCCATACTGCCTAAGGAAAGTGAAACGGACATTCTTTGATCTCCCTCCCCTTTACTCAGTGACACCCGCAATGCTCATCCCAGGTCCACCCGGGAAATATGGAGGGGCCACGCACAAGCGGGGAGGGGGTGACTGTTGTGCTGAGGTGTGTGGAAACAATCCGTGGCTACATGTCTGACAACCGACAGTCGGCTTGTGAGATTTACCTGCTCTGAGATTCACCTGCTGCCACCAACATAGTTTCTACATCACTGGCAGTGAAAGGGTTTATGTGCATTATTTGAAGGTTTTCATTTATTTTTGGATATATTGGCTTTTATTGTGTGTTATTAAGGTCTTGTTTTTTTTTTTAGGTTAAACTGCCTTTTTCGCTGCAGAGCTTTCATTTAAAAAATGTTTCTGTTTCAGGGATTTCGGGGGGCTTCATCATTTTAAGTTGGAGGAACTTTAAGCATAGCATCGTTTTTTGCTGCTCTAGTAGCAGCCTTTTGTTTGCAGCACACGGAAAGAAAAGGAAAACAAAAAACTAGGTGCAAAACCAGAGTACATCTAAACCACTTCATATTATCACCCACCAAACCCCCTGTTTACATAGTAAGAATAAAAGTTAAACATACACTGCAGTAATTTAATTCTTGTAGTAAAACCCCTACCTGTGCTCTCTGCCTCTAGTATATTTTGGGTCTAGCCTTGCTCATTAACATTGTCCTGCTGATGGCCAGTTTTACAGTGCTGTGTCATCTGCAGTCTCTTTATTTTTGTGGTAAACATGTGGGCAGGTAGTAGTTAATGCTGCCCCAGCTGGGAGGGAAAAAGTTAGCTTGTTTCCTGGGTCTTCTGCTGGGCTCTGCTCCCCTCCCTGTGCACATAAATTCAGAAGGAAGGCTCTGCTTAGAGAGACCAGCCACCTGGGAAGAAGAAAGGCTGACAGCTGAAGATATAACCCAATCTCACTGCATCACCCGGCGGAGGTGGGCCTGGGGCTGTTGAGCCCTGCAGTCTCACAACACACAGCCTGCTGTATGAGAAGGAAAGACACAGACAGCCAGCAAGGTTTGAGAGAGGGCTTCTGTCCTGATTCCAGCAAAGCTGCTACAAACTTGTGTCCTCGAGCCTTCCACATGTAGTGGGCTTGCTGGAACTCGCAGTCACTACTGAAGATACCAACCAGGGACTCTGCCAAGAATGGACTCTTTTTTTGTGCAGGAATGCTGGGGTAGCCACAAGCCTGTAGTTAGGAATGTTAGGAAAGGACTGTACTGTGGAACAGTTATCTTGTGATTCCCATCATGCTGCAATACTCAAGTAAAGCTTTTGAAACTTTGCCTCTGCTTTGTCTGAAGGTACTAAAGGGATGCAAGAAACCAGGACATATAGTCTGCAGCTCTGGTCACTAGCACATTGGGAGGACATCAGTACATAGAGTTAAAACAGTGTGAAGATACAGTGGCAACCAAGGGTAATGAAGGTTTGGTAAGCAGCCTGTTAAGTGTGTTAATGCGACAGGTGAGAGAGCCTCTTGCAGAGATGTTGTCAGCACTCCTTCTGCAGCAACGGGAGCAGATCTGCACCATCGGGGCCCTCAGCCTGTGCACAGGTACGGAAAAGGAAGAGTTAATTAAGTGGAGACCAGTTCATTTGTTGAAGCGTACATGATGCTCAACACAAGTAAAGGTACCCCCTGTGCCAGGCAAATGACCCTGTACTAGGTGCTTTGCGTAGCCTACTCCTACAAACACTTTTACATAGTAGTATATGCAGTGGTAAAAATGTGAGCTTTAACACGTACATGCCACACATATGCGTCACTGGAAGGCTGATACTTCTGTGTTGAGAGTGCGCTCACTGCATGCTCCCAGCATAGGGGCTGAGCTATAAACACAGCATTCGATTGCCACTAACAAACGGTGGTCAACGGGACCGGCTCCTGACCATTTGACCACTGTGACAGTAAATATCAGTGGTCACATGATTGTCGATCTTTCCTGCCCATGGGCGTTCAGAACTTTTCAAAGGTAGAAAGGGGTTAATTCTTAATGACAGTTTGATGGAAATTTTCCGGCGCCAGGGCAGTTTTGCACTAGCATGAAAATGGAGTCCTCGCAGAACTACTGGTCAAGTTCTATCTGCTGATCAAAACGGCTTATTATCACTCGATGAACAAGAAGTGTTAATGATAAATAGTATTGCGTGAATGTTGCAGCAGTCCTCGTAGCAGCAATATTATACAACACTGAGGGACCCCACTAGTGATGTATATTTAAAGTGTAAAAAATACTATATAAAGCCTAATCACAGATTTAAAAAAAACAGCATAGGGTTCCCCTTGCTGACCCCTATCGAGGTACTCAGCAATGTTTTTCCCCTTGCAAGGTGATCCTTTTTCCAATATTGAGTCACAAGGGTCTCTTCCCTACCTCTGGTGCCCCATGAAGCAGGTAGGGGTGATATGAGGGGACTTATGGTGGAATGTGAAAGCCCTTTTTATATTAAGTGGGTGTCCAGATACCTGCCACCCTCCCAGGGGAATGAGTACAGGGGTACATTAATACTCCTTACCCATTCTTACAAAGAGTGAAAAGTTAATAAACATGCCCGCACAGTAAAAACAAAGCCCTTTAATTACAGATGTAGCACCCTCCTATGTAGGTGCTAGAAGAGAGTATACAGTAGTTTTTGGGTCTTTCTGCTTACCAGGAAGGCTGCCGGGTAAATTTAGATGCTCTCTGCCTACCAGCGAGCAGGGATCCATTGATAAGTTCTGCTCAGGTGCTGCTCATGTTGTCTGAGTGTTTCACACTGGCCCAATAGGATGGGGCATATTGGACAGTGGGAGGAAACCTGACAAATGAGAGCACAGGCATAGTTACAGCCCTGGCCATTGGCAGGGCTGGACTGGGACAAAAATTTGGCCCTGGACTTCATCCAGACCAGCCCACTTTGACAGGTTTCTCCCATGCCGGCCGGACAAACCCGCCCCCCCCCCAGCCGGCCAACCCCGATGGCCACCCAAGCCCACCCTCCCCCTTCACTAGCCATTAACCATTCTACTTTATTCGAGTAGAACAGCTGGTACCGGTGGGGAAGTTAGTCATTATTTCACCCGGGGCAAAGAATCAGTTTCTTGCCCCCCCAATGGACAAGATTAGGCAGAAGTGAGAAACTCCCAGGCCATAGCTGTTGAGTCAGCTGTCTGTCCCCTCCCCCATGCTCCTTTTGGTCCCCTCCTGCTCTTTCCTTTCCTGCTCTCCATCTAGATTCTCTGCGGTAGCAGACAGGATGGAGAGTGGGGAAAGAAAAGAGCAGGAGAACGAGTGCAGAGGAAGCTTATGTCACAGCTGTGTGTGGCTGCCCTAAGCCCTCCTTCCGGATCGTATGATTAGCTTCTCAGTGCCGATGTCCCGAGGAGCATGTCATTATTCAGTCCGCTTCATAACTAGGCAGGAAGAGGAGGTGAGCGCTGCGGGGAGAGGGAGACAGAGGAGTGGAGGGATGGCGGTCCGCTGTCACTGAAGCCGGCCCACTGAGCCATCAGCCCACCGGGAAACTCCCGGTAGTCCCGATGGCCAGTACATGCCTGGCCATTGGCAGAGGAAAGTGCCTCAGTGCATGCTGGGTGACTGTATATATGCTAAGGGCACATGTGCTTGGGGGCTTTGGCTGGAGAGCGAGGTCCCGGAGGGTGGGGGTGGCTGCCCTTCCTCTGCACAGGCCGCCATGCAGCCTCAGGTGGGTGACTAATATGGCCGGAAATAATTCCACATCCATCATATTGTCCATCATATCGTCTAACAATGTAATCCATGTCAACCACAGTGTCCAGCAGTGCAAATCTGGTGTCAATCAAGATAAATCATTGCATCAATTTGTCCCAATCCCCCCCCCCAATCATTGTGAAAAACAAAACAAAAATTGTAAAAAATAACTGACACCGCCCACTGCCCTACTGACACCATCCTGCACATACAACTCACCGCTGTACACTCCACACTCCTCACATGCACATTATACGCACCTACATACACTCCGCACTCCTCTCCTTCACAAACTACCCTCCGCCATACACTCCGCACTGTACAGTCCCAAAATTAATTAATCTCCGACTCTATAAAACCACACCCCATTTAAGCCACGCGCAATATGTAGCGCAGTTTAAGTCACGCCCACCTCCCTGAAATGAGTTTGCCACCTCCCTGAAATGAGTTTTTGCAGGTTGGGATGTCTGCTTAGGCCTCATGCATATGGGCGCATTTGCCCATAAAGCATGAACACACTGCATATGTCCTGGTGCTGTGTACAGCCACCCATTAACTGGGTAAAGGCAGCTCCAGGCCGCAATGTTTGGTGCTCAAGCATGTACATATCCTAGTCCAAACCCACTGTAGTGATCCCGCCAGAAAGATGTCACTTGTACTGTACTGTACATGTGCCAATCATAAGCGGCCGAGGCATTCCCAGTCCCATAGCTTCATGTATACAAGCTCCTTGTATGTTTCTGGATGCAAGGCGATGAATGCTTCCGCTACTTATGAGCCCAACCCCCATGTGCTGCGTACAGCCACCTTCACCCGTTCAGGTTTATGAGCAGCTGTATGCAACACCAGGACATTTTGACACCAAAATGCACAGAGTGTTTACTCTGTATAGGCAATGCTCCCACTAAGCCAACTTTTACTCTACCCCACTGCGCTTTGGTCACTACACGAGTGACCAAAATTTTTGTGCAGTTTTAGTAAGCTTTTAGAAAACGCACCAAAACTGTGGGACATAGTATAAGTCTATGGGAGAGCGCAGCTAACCCACACCAAACCATGGGTACACTGCACGGCAGCCAAAGCAGGCAGAGTATACAGCCATGGATCAGTGGAAAGCTACCCTAAAGCTGTTTCTATGCTGTTAGAGTTTAGGTATATACATACACAATTTCTCAGTACATTTGAATGTTGTTCTAAAGTACTTGCTTGTTTTCATTTGCTTTTTACCACTTCAGCTCCAACTTTTTATATAGTAGTAATGGCGCCGATCAGCGACTTTTAGTGGGACTGTGATAGTGCGGTGGGCAATCAAACACTAAGTCCCAGTTCACACTGATGCAGTGCAGGGAATCGCACGTGATTCAGACAGGAATCGGGTCGCATTCCTGTTCAACTAACATGCAATTCTTTTGCAGTGCAATTTGAGCCCATTCATTTTGTATGGCTCGGATTGCACTGCACCCACATGAAAAAGGTGTGTGCACTTTTATTTTACCTAACTGGAATCAGATTGCATGGGTGTTCACACCCATGCGTTCTGATTCAGCCAATCACACTGCGATTTGTGAACCATTTTTGGGGTGTCGTTAAATTAACATTGACACCTGCAGCGGTTCGAATGAATGGAGGGCGATTGTGATGCGGTGCAGGAAACGGACAGGAATTGCTGCGAATCCTGCACCACATTAGTGTGAACTGGGATTAACATTTTGTGGGAACTGGCTAACTGCCTCTGCATACCTCCCACCTTTTTGAGATGGGGGGGACGAGGGACACCTATTAGCAAAAGTATGTAGGCATAGGACACACTCTGCTACGCCCCCCTTAACCACTTCCGCCCCAGAAGGATTTACCTGCTTAATGACCAGGCCATTTTTTGACAATTCAGCAGTCGTGCAACGTTGTACCCTAACAAAATTGATATCCCTTTTTTTCCCACAAATAGAGCTTTCTTTTGGTGGTATTTGATCACCTCTGCAGTTTGTATTTTTTGCATTATAAACAAAAAAACCCATCAATTTTGAAAAAAAAAAACATAATTTTTTTATTTTCTGCTATGAAACATACCCAATAAAAAAATTAAAAAAATCTAATTTCTTCATCAATTTAGTCCAATATGTATTCGGCTACATATTTTTGATAAAAGAAAAAACAATAAGCGTATATTGATTGGTTTGCGCAAAAGTTATCGCATCTACAAAATAGGGGATAGGTTTATGGCATTTTTATTATTATTATTTTTTTATTTTTTTTTACTAGTAATGGCGGTGATCAGCGATTTCTAGCGGGACTGCGACCCTGCGGCGGACAGATCGGACACCTAACTGACATTTTTGACACTTTTTTGGGAACCAGTGACATTATTATAGTGATCAGTGCTAAAAATATGCACTGACATTGTACTAATGAAACTGGCAGGGAAGGGGTTAACATCAGGGGCAATCAAAGGGTTAAATGTGTCCCCTGGGTGTGTTTACTAATTGTATGGGGGATGTGCTGCATGGGATAACACAGATACTGCATAGCAGAAAGACAAGATCTCAGTGTAATCCCCTGTCAGAATGGAGATCTGCCTTGTTTACCCCTGTACTGTCTCTGTAGGGGACGATCGTGGCCGTCCGGCGGACATCGAGTCCGCCGGAGCTGCTGATTGGCTCCGCCGCTGGCCACAGAAGCTAGTGCAAGAACCGCCATACCAGTATGGCGATTCGTGCAGCCCAGCTACCTTGCCGCCGTATAACTGCAGCAAGGTGGATTAAAGGAGAATTATTTAAAAAAAAAAAAATAGTTAAACCCACAAGTGTTTTGTTTTTTTTACCACTACTATTCCTTTAAACACTACTGGCATTAAAGTTTACAAATACAACAATTTAGAAATTGGATGAATGGTTTAGCACTGAGAAACACTTTCTGAAAGATAAATCGTGCATTTTGTATACAACTACAGTAAAAATTTGGTTTTAGAGTAACTTGGTTTGAGAGCGTTTTGCAAGACAAGCAAAATGTTTTAATAAATTTTGATTAGATATACAAGCGATGTCTTGATATACAAGTATCACAACTGAGTATAAAAGAGAAGAGAGGCACCTCTAAATGTAGCAATATGGTTACATTTAATGAAGGTACAACATTTAGCAACATATTGCTACACTTAGAGGCGCCTCTCTTCTCTTTTATACTCCATAGCTCCTGCTGATTTTTGCTTTCTATCCCCTTGTGTAGGCTTCCATTTGTGGATGGACATTTTATGGTTACACAACCTATCACATTGCTATAATCTTTTTATATGGACTGTAAACTGGACCACCTATGAGTAAATGGTTGTGGAACAAATCATTTGAGTTTCCATTATTTCTTATGGGGAAATTCGCTTTGATATAAGAGTGCTTTGGATTACAAGCATGTTTCTGGAACGAATTATGCTCACAATCCAAGGTTTTACTGTATATAGATCAGACCAAAATGAGGGACAAATGAGGAGGAAAGAGAGACAGAGGGACTTTGTTCCAAATCAGAGACAGTCCCTCAAAATCAGGGACAGTTTGGAGCTATGCCTCTGCTAATATTATACACTGTCACTGTACTAATGACATTGGCTGGTAAGGGGTTAACATCTTAGGCAATCAAGGGGTAAATGTCTACTCCTTTTTTCTACAGATTGATTTGTTTCTTTCCTCTGCTTTGCAGGGAAAAGAAACAAAGCGAGTGTTCCGTCTGTACAGAGCCCTGTTTTGATTGTCAACACAGGACTCTGGGCTGTGATCGGACACAGCCGATCAGCAGGCCCTGGCCATGAATCATTGGCTGGGATCTACTGTCTGACTCCCGCTGTGTCATATCACCGGGGAGTAGGCAGGTGGCGGCGCCTGAAACCGCTGTACTGGTAGGAGAGGCCCCATTGCAGGATATGTACTGCGGAAGGTTGGCAAGTGGTTAACTTTTGATTTGGAAACAAATTTTTCAGAACGAAAAAAACATACACTTGAGAAATGCATGTGAGAAAAATCCATCCTGCTCCTTTGATTCTTCTTGTCACTGTTGACAAAAAGGAAGGTCGATTTGGATCCTGTTGCCCTCAGTGTCACCTATGAGACCAGGAAGAGAGGAGAGCGTTGCTGTGGCTGGGACAGTGCTGGTGTTGTGAAAAAAGTGTGGTAAGTGTTTAGGGGGGGTGCAGGGAATTCATTAGGCCTTGTTCACGCCTCGCACTCTCACCTGTGCGCACGCGCAGCCCTGGCCTGATATCATCGTGAATGCACTGTGTGTGTGTGCTGGGGTGACTTGTCCACTATTAATAAAACATTCTGACCATACGGTGATGATAGGATTGAGGTGCTCCTGGTTTATGTCACATGACTTTATACATATCCTCCCCTCTGCAGGCACGCCAGGCTGGCAAGCCAAATAAGAGTGTGCAATCAGGTTGTATAGCTTATGGGCACCTTAAAGTTCTAAACCCGAACCATTTCTTACCGTAAGGCCTGGTTCACATGGGGTAATTACATGCGTGCCCCGTGCAGTGCTGTGTTTTGCCAGGAAGGTGTTCTGTCTATCCCCGTGCAGGCAGTCTCATGGCTGCCTCTTGAGACACAACAGATGCACAGACACAGCCACTGCTTCCAATTTACAAGCAAGCATGTAATTGTCCCATGTGAACCAGGTCTTACAGTAAAAAAATGGTTTGACTTTAGAACCATTTTAACCACTTGCTGAATGCCCTATAGCAGTTTTACTGCTACAGGGAGGCAGCTCTGTGCAGGATCATGTATATTCACAGCAGAAGCTGATCTATGGGTGCCGGGCACTCACTGTCCGCCGGTACCCGCCTATCGTTGATAAAACACAAAGAATGGAGATATGCCTATAACAACAAGGCAGCCCTCCATTCTGGCAGGGGGGAAGGGATAGATTTTGTGTTCCTGCAAAGCAGGGCCTAAAATCCATTGCTTCCCATAGTAAAAACAGCACACATAATACACAAAAACACAGGCTAGGCACACAGATAACCCTTTGATCACCCTAGATGTTTAACCCCTTCCCAGCCAGTGTCATAAGTACAGTGACAGTGCATATTTTTTAGCACTGACCACTGTATTAGCGCCACTGGTACCCACAAAGTGTCAAACGTGCCACTTCATAAAGCTCCAGGCCCTGACGGGTTTAGCAACAAGTACTATAAAACTTTCTCTAAGCAACTTACCCCACATCTATGTCACTCCTTCAGGTTCATTGCTGTCATCGGCTCCATTCCACCAGAATCTCTCCGAACCACTATCTCAAAACTGGGCAAACCGAACGATGACCCTGCCAGCTACAGACCCATCTCCCTACTAAACACTGACACTAAACTATATGCCAAAACTCTTAGCTACACGGCTTTCAAACATTATCCCACAACTAGTGCATATCGATCAGGTGGGTTTTGTGGCTGTCAGACAAACATTGGACAGTACCCGCAGATTTATCGACCTACTACAGTGGGTGGAACACCACCAAACACCTTCTATGCTCATCTCGATGCATAAAAGGTGTTTGACAACGTGGACTGATCCTAATTAACAGCGGTCTTATGGAAATTCGTCTTCTCCGGGACCATTCTGGAAGCAATACTCTCCCTGTACTCCTCTCCCAGCGCCAGGGTTATGACTTCCGGACTACTCTCAGACGCCTTCTACATCTCTAATGGGACACGCCAAGGGTGTCCACTCTCACCCTTAATATTCGCCCTTGTCATGGAACCCTTAGCCCAATCAATCCGTGACAACCCACTCATATCAGGAATTAGGACTGGAGATAAAACGCATAAAATAGGCCTCTACGCCGACGATGTCATCATCTCTCTGACTGACCCTATTAATTCCCTCCCTGCACTCCATCACACCTTAGACTTATTTAGTAGGGCCTCCTTATATAAAATTAACTTTTCCAAATCGAGCATGCTAGGTACTATCCGAATAACCAGAAAAAAGGAAAGAAAAACATTTTCTTTTGCTATGTTAATGCAATATTAGACTACTCTTACTGTTGTTTATACTGCAAGTGTTTTGTCTGTTTTTTAAATATTTTTTTTCTTTCCTTTTTTCTGGTTATTCAGATAGTTCTATCAATAAGTACTGGCGGTTTTAGACAGCATTTGTTCCCTGGTATTGAGTCCACTGCAGAACTTTGTTTTTGTAAGTTGACTCTTTATTTGGTTCTTGTATTTTATTTTATTTTGGAGACTTGTTCCTATTGTGATACTATAACGACCAAATTTGATATACTTTATTACCTTTTTTAGTCAGTCCTTGAATGCCCCCTATGGTCACCTTTAGCACATGGTTCTCTGGACGCAGATAGACACCTGTGACTCTTTAGTGATTTGACCAATATTTCAAGAGATAAAGATAAGGAGTGTTGCCCCCATAATAGACATGCACGTGTATATTTTAAAGTTGTGATGTAATAAAAATTGAAGAATTATGTATGTGATATATAGTCATAAATGAATTGTTGATGTACTCATTACATGTTTATGTTCTCTCAATAGAAAACTTGTACCTCTAGTTGGACAGCATCTCCTGAAGAAGCCCGAAATATGGGTGAAACATGTTGGGAATTCCATCTTTTAATGCTGTGTCCCTGAAATCTTGTTGATTTGTAATTGCCAATTGTTATGTTTTAACATTTTTTAAATTTTTTTTCTAAAATACAAAAATTTCTTATATATCATAGTTGTTACTATTTTCCAATCAATCTGCTCCTTAAAAATCCCAATCCCTCCTTCTACATTTATCCTAAATGCCTACCTGCCATGAATGCTCTACTACATATCTGAAACCCTAACCCCTTATCCACACACAACTGACCATAGCTTTGCTCAAATACCTGTCAAACACAAAATACAAATGTTTACCTTTACCTTTATTTGCTAAACCTTTGTTAGATGTATTCAACTGATTCTTAAAGCGGCGTTTCCGCTTCAAGGTAGGTGACCCCCTGACATGCCACATTTGGCATGTCATTTTTTTGGGGGGAGGAGAGGATACCCTCTTTTTAGAGGGTGCCAGCTCCCACTTCCTCCCGGCGCACCATGGCACCGGAAGGGAGATCACCTCGTCCCCCCCTCCCTCTCATCTGGGAAACGTCACAGGTCCCAGATGATTGCCCAGCCAGTCACGGTGCACGACGTGGCTCGCGCATGTGCAGTGGGCAGCCGGGCGCCCACAGTTACAATGCTGGCGCCGGAGAGAGGAGGGGGAGATGAGCGAGGCTTCGTTCCCCTGCATTGCTGGACCCTGGGACAGGTAAGTGTCCGATTATTAAAAGTCAGCGGCTGCAGTATTTGTAGCTGCTGATTTTTAAGTTTTTTTTGTTTTTTTTTTAAGCAGAACTCTGCTTTAAAGTAGAAGTAAACCCTCCTATCGTTTTCAGCCAAGGAAGCCGCCATCTTGGCCTCTGTTTAATCTACAACTACCATGATGCTGCACATGTGATTAGTTATGACACCAGCCATTGGATGGTTTTACAGTTTGGTTGAGAGCACAACCAATGGGAGTGTTACATTTCCAGCACGTGCCGGAAAGGTAACTGTTTTATGGATGGGTTTACTTCAGCTTTAAGGGCCAGTTTTTGAGGCGTTCCAGTGCGGTTTTGATGCAGTCCAGTGCTCCCCCCCCCCCCCCCGCTTTTTTTTTCCTTAACCATAAATAGGAACATGGGTGTTCCAGTGCATTTTTGGTGCGTTTAGGTGCATTCCTATGAGTTTTTGATGCTTTACAGCGTTCCACTACAGTCCAGTGCAAAAAAAATGCAGCATGTTCTACTTTTTTTCTGCAACTGGAACGCCCTGGAACTGCAAGCACTGGTGTGAACATTGCCATTGAAAACCATATGATCTACTTTCCATGCATTTTTGATGCAGAAAAAAAAAACGTACTGGACTGCATGTGATGTGAACTGGTCCTTAAATTGAGTTATTTAAGAAAAAAAAATAGTTTTTTATCAAAATTGTGGCTCTATTTTTGTTTATAGCGCAAAAAATAAAAACCGCAGAGGTGATCAAATACCACCAAAAGAAAGCTCTATTTGTGGGGGAAAAAAAGACGAGTTTTGTTTGGGTACAACGTCGCACGACCGTGGTCACTTGGTGCCTTTTATCTGCAAACCAGCCAACCTCAGAACCTGAGTAATTCATGTGTCCTGGATTAAAGAGATGATGTGGCATCCTGCACAATTGTCAGTTAAAATGTATCGCTGTTCATGAAGAGGGGGGGGGGTAAATCTTCCAGAGGTGAAGTGGTTAAGGTGCTGATAGACTATAAAACACTCTCGGGGTGTCTGTAACTTTGAGGAGAAGTATAAAGTCCTGTGACCAGGAGCTCCCGAATCCTATCACCCCCCGTATGGTCGGAATGTTTTATTGATAGTGGACAAGTCACCCCCCCCAGGCACACACACACACAGCGCGTTCACGATGATCCCAGGCCAGGGCTGCGCATGCGCACCGGTGAGAGTCCGGGGAGGCAGCGGGCGTGCTCGTCAGTGAGCCGGGGATACCGGGGATAGCAAGTTGCTTAGTTGTGTGACACCTGGGCGGAGGGCGGATATGAGCGGGACCGGGAGGTGACGGAGAGGACAGGAGACAACAAGTGTGCAGAGTCGGAGCTGGAGGTGAAGTGTGAGCCCCAGGTTAGTGACACTCCTCATGGAAGAAGGGGAGGGGGTGTCACCTTGTAGTGTGTGCATGTCACCTGAGAGGAGGAGAGTCCCCCCCCCCCCGGGTCTATGTATATGGGGGGGTGGGGGTGCGGTGTGTCCCCCCCATGTGTGTGCTGTCCTCTCTCCTCCCTCCTGTCACTCTCTCCCCTCCCTCCCTCTCTCCTCTCTTCCCTCTCTCTCCTCTCTTCCCTCTCTCCTCTCCTGTGTGTCTGGAGCAGGCTGGCTGTGCGGATCTTCCTCTGGGACAGAGGGATGAGGGGGGGCTGCTCTCTACTGCCTGGCTGCCTGGGATGGTGGGGGCGGATTGCGGGGGTGTAAGGTAGGTTGTCGGGGAGAGGATTGCGGAGGGTTTTTTTTTTTTCCTTTGGAAGGGGGGGATCAGCAATGCAGAAGAAGGGCCAAGCTGTGCGGGAATGTGCTGGAGGCAAGCCATTGGAGATCCTGAGAGATGGTGGGGACTTGGTGACCCCGGATCTATGGAGGATAGAGGGGTGATGAGTGTGTGTCCATAGACTTGTTCCCATCTAGGAGAGGTGTGATCCGGACACTTCCTGTGTATGTGCTGGATGGGATCCCCTGCCTGCTGCACCTATCCTAGCACTTCCAGCTGTCACCCTGCCTGCAGACACTGATGGGGCTGCCTCTGCTGGGCCTTGCTGGCTGCTTATGAGAGATCCTGCTGGAGCTGGGTGATCTGGGCTGGTTGCATGTGTCTATTGATCATGGATGGGCCTTGGTGTCTTGCAGCAATGGGATTCCTCCTGATCTCACTCTGATTGCTCTCCCTGTATGTTGTCCTTGCCGATTCCATCACAGCAGATGCGTAAGTGCCCTCCAGCCTGGATGGGAGAGGCGTCATTTGTGTTATAGATCATCTGTCCGCTCGCCACCACAAACCGGTGATGTGTCCAAGTCCTCCTCAATCCCCCCCTTTTTTTTTTTTTTTTTTTAACCCAGCTGATTGCTGTGGCTTACTGTACATCCTAGATGTCTTATCCCTAATGTATTTAAATGAAACCTGCAGAGCTGTCTTATGGTTTACAATAGAATTGCTTAACTGGTTTATGAATGGGCATGTAAGCAGTGCTGGCCTGCCATGGTTGCCATGGTACCCAAATGCTGCAAAATGTTCTAGCCAAACACTTGTACATGTTGAGGTCCAGGCTAGAGAGAAACCATCGTAGGTGAATCTCTCCAGCTTCGGTCTAAATGCATGAAACGGGAAATGTATTGGTCATTAGAAATGCATGCATTTAAAGGCATTCAGATAAGCAACAATTATTGTACATTGGGGGCATAGATACATTAATCAAGCAATTACTTTTCAAGTTTAATGATTAAACCGTAAAGTCTAAAGCCCCATACACATGGGCCAAATGCTGGCCGACTTTGGCCGGTTCCATAAAAACTGGCTGACATTCAGTCCGTGTGTCTGGCACCCTGTCCGACATAAGCTGGCTGAGCATTAACCACTTCAGCCCCGGAAGATTTGGCTGCTCAATGACCAGGCCATTTTTTGCGATACGGCACTGCGTCGCTTTAACTGACAATTGCACGGTCATGCAACGCTGTACCCAAACAAAATTAACGTCACCCCCCCCACACAAATAGAGCTTTCTTTTGGTGATATTTGATCACCTCTGTGGTTTTTATTTTTTGCGCTATAAACAAAAGAAGAGCGACAATTTTGAAAAACACTATCTTTTACTTTTTGCTTTAATAGCTATACAACATTTTTCTAAAAAAAAACAAATGTTTTCCTCAGTTTAGGCCAAAATGTATTCTTCTACATATTTTTGGTAAAAAAAACCCGCAATAAGCGTATGTTTGTTTTGTGCAAAAGTTATAGTATCTACAAAATAGGGGATAGATTTATGGCATTTTTATTTATTTTTTTACTAGTAATGGCAGCGATCTTCGATTTTTATTTTTTGGGACTGCGATATTGCAGCAGATAAATTGGACACTTTTGACACGTTTTTGGGGCAGTTGACAATTATACAGCGATCAGTGCTATAAAAATGCACTGATTACTGTATAAATGTCACTGGTAGGGAAGGGGTTAACACTAGGGGGCGATCAAGGGGTTAACTGTGTTCCCCCAGTGTGTTCTAACTGTAGGGAGATGGGACTGTCTAGGAAGACAGAGAGATGAATACACAATCTGTCTCTACTCCCCTGAAAGAACTGGGATTTGTGTGTTTACACATACACAGATCCCAGTTCTCGCTCTGTCACGAGCGATCGTGGATGCCTGGCGGGCACTCGCATTGGCTCCGGACACACGCTGCAGGCGCACGCCCCTAGTTGCCAAAAGGAAAGGTGACGTAAGGTAACGTCGCTTTTGCCAAGCCAACCTGCCGCAGTAAAACTGCGGCAGCTGGTCCGGACGTGCCTAGGCATGAGCTCTGACGTGTTCGCCCTCACCAGGAAGCTGATGCGCTAATCGAAGGCAGTGAGACATTTCCCGTTCTGCGGCTGCACAGATCAGAAAATGTCTCGCTACTTGTGATTAGTGCTGGGCAGTGTCAGCTTCCTGGTGGGCACGTGGAGTTGCGAACGTGCCAGAGTGCATCCTTACTGAACATGCTGGAAAAACCAGCAGCTGACCGGCTCCCGATCAGCACTCTCAGCCAATGGTGGAGAGCGCCGATCTAATTGTTCAGAACACAACAGTTCAGTGAGGGAGATCTTTAGTAAGGATGAGCTCAGGCGTGTTTGCAAGTCCACGTGCCCGCCAGGAAGCAGACACTCCACATCGTTAATCACAGGCAGTGAGACGTTTTCCGATCCGCGGCTGCACAGATCGGGAAATGTCTCACTGCCTGTGATTAGCACTACAGAGTGTCAGCTTCCTGGTGGGCACGTGGACTTGCGAACACGCCTGAGCTCATTCTTAATCGTTAGTACAGCGGCTCCGACTGGAGCTGAAAGTTCTTTTTTTCTGTTCAACCCGCTGGGTTGAACAGAAAAAAAACACATAGGGTTTGATTTACTAAAGGCAAATCCACTCTGCACTACAAGTGCACTTGTAAGTGCAGTCGCTGTAGATCTGAGGGGAAGCTGTGAAATGGAGGGAAGCTCTGCTGATTTTATTGTCCAATCATGTGCAAGCTAAAATGCTGTTTTTTATTTTCCTTGCATGTCCCCCTAAGATTTACAGTGACTGCACTTTCAAGTGCACTTGTAGTGCAAAGTGGATTTGCCTTTAGTAAATAACCCCCATAGTGTGTACTAGGCTTAAAGCCGTGCTCCAAATTAAATCAGAACTAAACTCTTCTATCCTTTTTAGCCAAGGAAACTGCCATCTTAGTTTCTGTTTGATCTGCAACTGTCCTGGTTCTGCACATGTGACCAGTTACGACACCAGCCATTTGATGGTTTGACAGTTTGGTTGGGAGCACAGACAGACATGACAGTTAGCAATCCTGGCATGCTGGGAACATAACTTTTTTTGAAACCGTTAAATCAATGTGTTCACTTCTTCTTTCAATGGTGGCCATTGCTGCTAGTTGGGCATAGAAACTTGATGACAGAAGAGAGCTTTGGCCATGAACATGAGACACTTGGCACCAGTCCTGCCATTTTGCCCAGTAAGTTTGTACAAGTAGGTACAGCTGGTAAGCTGCTTCTCTGGGGTGACTGGACACAGTTAAAACCTTTGCTTGATCCCCCTGAACTTCCTCCATAGACTTAAATATAAACAATTGGGGAAATGTAAGTATTCATTTGCATGTTGGCAAAAAGACCTTTTCCAACTGTCAGAGGTGGTCTGGCTGTCATCTGAGGGCTCCGGTCAGCTTAGATGCTAGGGTACATGGGCATTTGTGATTTGCTTCTGACATCACATTGGGAATCATTTCTGATGGATTTGGAAAGCAGTGTATAAATTTTGAATTGGATCATATTGAGTGATGTACACTTGAGTTTATTGTTGCTCTTCCCATGCATTGCATTGTTTTTATTCCTGCATACGAGTCAGTGTGAAAACATGTCAAACCACGCCTCAGACAGACCTGAAATGCAAACCATTTTTCTGCATTTGACTTGCCACTCAGGCTCGTGTATATTAGCCCATAGACTCGGCAGACCTCCTCTAGGTATCTTGTATGTCATAATGGAATGCTCCAGTTTAGTAAAACAATGTAACTGATTCTAACTTCGCTTTTTATTATGAATTTGTGTGCGTTGGTAAAAGTTTCCAATTGGATAAATGTATACATGTTCTGGATGAAATGTATACATGTTCTGGATGAAAAGGAAAAATTTCCCCCCCGTTAGGGAGATTTGTCCTGGTGACTGTTCTCACGCAGAGTGATAGTGAAATAAAATCTCAAATTTCTCAAATTTCGAGTTTTCACCAAAACAAAAATAATGGGAGAAAACCCTCCAAAGAGGTCACTAGTTCTGTAGACCCTGGGCACTTTGGAGGGATTTCCCCTTGCTTTCTGATTCTGAACATGGGACAGGAAGTGAAGTCTCCTCAATGGGACACAGATGGCAAAAAAGAAAATGACAGGGGTTATAACCCTCCCTTACTCTATCCAAAATGGGGGGAGCTTTGCATTAAGTTTTACTTTAAGTATTCTATATATGCAGACTGTACTTTCTGAGTAGCCTCCCTGACGGTATTCCCGAGTGTGGCTCGGGGTTAAATTTCAGCACCATTAGCGGTAACCCCGAGCCACACTTGGGATTACATCTCAGGATCCTGGTGCGGTATACTTACCTTATCCCCAGGATCCTGCGATGTCTTCCCGCGCTGTCTGCGGGCTCCGTCCTCTGCCAGAAGCCTCTCTGTGCCTGGCGGCAAATTCAAAAAAGTGTAAAAATCATAACACATACAGTACTGTAATCTTACAGATTACAGTACTGTATGAAATAATTTCACTTCCCTTTTGTCCCCAGTGCTTTGGCCCATGCCCTGCATGCAGTTTTATATTATTAATACTGTTCTTTCTGCCTGGAAACTTGAGATTGTCCATAGCAACCAAAAAGTGTCCCTTTATGTCAAAAGTGGCTTTAGACCAGCTAGAAAACAGTGATAGTAAATTAGAACACTTGCAGAATTGAGCGATAGTGAATCGTGGGGAAATTTATTTTATTATTATTATATATTTTTTTTAAATTACCGTATTTATTATATTATAATTTATGATTTTGTGTTTCAAACTTCATCATACCCGGGATATTTACTAGACTCTTGGTGGACAGATCTAAGTGTGTTATTGTTAAGAATTACAGACCTACAATATAAAACGCCAAATTTCTATGCAAAATAATTGTACCGCTTTGAGACGCAAAAATCTGAATAATCATACCGCCAGGGAGGTTAATAGGGCTACATGGTATTATTTTTTACTGTTCTTCTCTCTTCAGTTTAAGTCTGTGAGTCTGCTTAGGGTAATTTTATGAATTGACATGTTGATGTTGGTAGATGCACAGTGGGGATATTAACCAGTTCTCTTTTTTTTTTTTTTTTTTTTTTTTTAAAAGACAGCCAGCAGAAGAAGGACCTATGGATCAATTTTTTATATACATTCACTATAAATGGGGCTGGCATGCATGTAACTTCCAAAGTCTCTTTGGAAATGACTTTCAGAAGTTACTTTGCAATCATTAGCTTAAAGTGCATACGCATTGAAAATACAATATCCTGTTCCTTTAAGAACTGAGCCCTTGGCGTAGCAATTTAGTAGTGATAATCACAAATATTTTCCAGCATGCTAGATAGTTCTGGAAAATTGCAATTAGTAAAAGAGCATTTGAAAGGGACATGTTCACATTTAAAGGAAATCGATAAAGGGGCAAAGGCAGTCAGTCAGAGCTACTGTCTCACACCAAACCCCTGATGGAAGAGACATGGAATCGGAAGGCTGGACTCCACTCCAACAAGTTGTCATGTAAGGACTTTTATGACTTTTTATAATTTTGAATGAATTTGAGGAGTGGATAGTTAAGTGTGATATAAGAGCACTGTAGAATTTGTCAGGGTTGTTTCCTTCAATGCAGCTGACCAAAGATTTGACTGTTACCAGTCTGTAAATGGTGTGATCTGTGATAAAAAAATCAGTTGATTTTGGCCACAGTATATACCCTTTTATTTATTTTCACTTACGGTACTGTTCTGTATTAAGTAGTGTGTGTACATTAGAGCAGTGCCTCTCAACCATCGGGCCATGGCATCCCTCCTGCTGGGCCACAGCTTCCTGGCTGTTTGAAGGGTGTGCCCTTCAGAGATGGCAGAGTGACTGGGAGAATGGCAGTCGGGGCTCAGCATTCTCTTGAACTGGATGCAGTGCTTTCACAGTTCTTTCACCTGGCTCTCAGGCAGGAACTTTTTCCAGGGCTGCTCACACCACTCATGAAAGAGGGCTCGGTGATAGTAAATGTAATCTCCTTTATTCTTAGTGACACTGTCATGGCATTGGGGTGACTGTAAAGCAGTGACCCAAGGCCCTCCTGGCTGTAAAACTGCAAGTCTCAGCTTACTCTGCCAATAGAACCACAGTAGCTGGATAGTTTATACATTAATGCCAGCATATAGCTAGACAATCCTACATAATGTTCGCAGATATCTGTATTCTAGGATTGCATCTGTGCTTTATAGAAATTAAAAAAAAAAAGTATTATACATACTCTTTAATTATATTTATGTGTTTTTTATGACAAGATGGGCTTCCTGTCCTCAGTTACAGATTGGGTATATAATTTACTGATCAGTAGCACTTGACTGTCATACAAGAGTATTTATCTATTCTGGAATATTTGCAAAAATATTTTTATTAAATTATATGAAACCCGTAACTAGGGGTGCAACGGATCGTCATCGATCCGTGATCCGATCCGCGGAGGTTGATCCGATCCGCGGAGGTTGATCCGTACGGGACACCTGCGATCCACGGAGCGCTCTGTGGGCTCGGCCATAGGAAAGGCCGCAGCTTCGGCCTAGCTCCGGAGCGGCGGCCATCTTGGTACACCCGGCGGCCGTTTAGCACATGATCGCTCCGTCAAATGACGGAGCGATCACTTGTAACAAACCGGCGTCATGTCATGACGCCGGTTCCTCTCTCCCCTCTGTGTACTGATCTGTACAGTGGAGGGGAGAGATCGGATGGCGGCAGTGCCAATACTCTGCAATGCCCTGCCAATACTCTGCAATACCCTGCTGCAATGCCCTGACAATACTCTGCCATACCCTGCCAATAGGGAGATTGTGGATATTACAGTGGGGGAGATTTTTTTTTTTTGTTGATCCGAAAATGATCCGAACCGTGACTCCTAATCCGAGGAACGATCCGAACCATGAGTTTTTTGATCCGTTGCACCCCTACCCGTAACGAATGACTTGGCAGTTGGGGGGGGGGGGGGAGTACAATAATAAATAATAAATATACCAGACATCCAAGTCAGAAAGAGATGGAAAGAAAGAGGCATAGAGACAAGGGAGGTAAGAAGAGAGGGCAAAAGAGAGACCGATTTGGGGAGAGAGAACCAGAGAGAGAAAAAGAATGAGAGAAAGGAGAAATGGGGGATAAAGAAAAAAAAATGCTATTATTCAAATAATTGTGCTTGTGTCAGTTTAAATTACTTTAAGGCTCCATGTACACTGGACGTTAAAATAACGTTATAAAAACGCCAGTAGCTTTGCAGTGAGTCTTTCAAATTAACGTTTTTGCAATAGCGTTTATTAGCGTTTTTGTAGAGTTTTAGCACGTTAGCGTTTTTTAGCTGTTTTTAATTTTTTTTTTTTTTTTTAATGGATCAAAAACGTTAAACACTAGTGAGCCATGTTTTTGAGCGTTTATCGACCTTTTTCAGCGTTTGCCGTTTTTTGTGGTAAAAAAAAAAAATGACTCCTGAACGCGATTTTATGGTGTTTAGAAAACAGCCCATAGACTCTACTGCTGATAAACATCCAAAAATGTCCATGTGTGCATGGACACATAGGATAACATAGAGGGGAGTTTATGGGCTGTTTAAAAAAACTCCCAAAAACAGCCTTTTATGAGCTTAATGCCGCGTACACACGGTCGGACTTTTCGTCTACAAAAGTCCAACGGACGCTGACGGACTAAAGCTGGCTGGTAATCCGATCGTGTGTGGGCCTCTCCGGACTTTCAACGGACTTTTTTAGCCTCAAATCCGACGGACTTTAGATTTGAAACATGCTTCAAATCTTTACGTCGTAACTACGACGGACCCCGAAATCCGCTCGTCTGTGTGCTAGTCCGACGGACAAAAACCCACGCTAGGGCAGCTATTGGCTACTGGCTATGAACTTCCTTATTTTAGTCCGGTGTACGTCATCACGTACGAATCCGTCGGACTTTTGTGTGGTCGTGTGTAGGCAAGTCCGTTCGTTAGAAAGTCTGCTGCAAGTCCGCCGGAAGTCTGTCGGACAGGCTGTCGGACTTTTGTAGACGAAAAGTCCGACCGTGTGTACGCGGCATTAGTGTGCATGGAGCCTAAGCCTGGGTTCACATTATTGCGATGTGGGAACCAGCACAATTCCAGTGCGGCTTCCAGCTTCTCATCTCCCTTGCAGGCAGTTCACACTCCCCTCTGCGAACTGCTGTGGGTGTCAATACAAAGCTAATTCTCCCCCCCCCCCCCCCCCCAAGATCAGATCGCAGTGTGAACTGTGAATTTGGACAGGAAACGGATCGCATGGGTGTGAATTCCACCCATGCGTTCCGATTCCAGTGTGGGAAAAAAAGGTTCCTGCAGCATTTCCTTGTGAATGCAATGCGAGTTCGGCCATACAAACTGTATGGCTGAATTTGCATCACACAGACATTGCATGTGATCTACACAGCAATGCAGTGCGAATCACATGTGATGTCTGCGTTCGCAATAGTGTGAACCCAGACTTAGGCTGGGTTCACACTAGATGCGGCCGCGACTCACAGCAGGGGGTCTGGTGCATGTCTGTTCATCATTTCAGGTGCAAATTTTTGGCTGAATTCGCACCTGAAACAAACCAGAAGACACACAGGACTCTTCTGCAGTTCGGGCCACAGCCGCCCGGAGGTGTGTGAATTGGCTCCATTGAGAGCCGGTCTCACACTCCTCTCGTGCAAATTGGAGACCGGAAAACCCTTATCAAATTTGCATATGTGTGAACCCAGCCTAAGTCTAGGTTCACATCTGCGCTTGATTTGTTTTTAAGGCACGTTTTGTAGTGCATTTAGCATTTTTAAACCTGCGTTTTTGCATGCAGTTTTCATGCATTTTGAGTTTTTATGTTTTTTTTTTTCTCTTTAAACGCACTGTAAACACACTGTATAAAGCTGGTTGCTAAGGAGGAGACCTGGAAGCTTGCCACCGCGTCCTTAACAACTGATGAGTCATCACCTGTCAGCGGGCTTCCCCGCTGAAAGCTGAATGTAAAAAAAATTAAAACTTGCCGGCAAAAAATAAATTGTGGAAAAAAAATGGCATGGGGTTTCCCCCTAGGTCTATACCAGGCCCTTCGGGTCTAGTATGGATTCGGAGGTGACCCCCATGGCAAAACTTTAAAAAAATGGCGTGATCCATACCAGACCCTTATCTGAGCATGCCGTCCGGTAGGTCAACAAAAGGAAGGGACGAGCGAGCGCCCCCTCCTGAACAATACCAGGCCGCATGCCCTCAACATGGGGGGGTTGCCCCCACACCTCATGTTGATGAGGACAAGGGCCTCTTCCCGACAACGCTGGCCGGTGGTTGTCGGGGTCTGCAGGCGGGGGGGGGCTTATTGGAATCTAGAAGCCCTCATTAACAAGGGGGCCTCCAGATCCCAGCCCCCCAATGTGAAAGGGTATCGGGTACATCGTACTCCTACCCATTCACCAAAAAAAAGTGAAATGTTGACAAACTACAAGAGCCGGTTTTTGATGAGTCCTTTATTACATAAAAAGCCCAGAGTCCTCTTCTCCCAAAGCGGGAGATGACGGCTCCGGGCTTCTTCTTTAATAAAGGACTCTTCAAAAACCGACACTTGTAGTTAACATTTCACTATTTTTGGTGAATAGGTAGGGGTACGGTGTACCCGCTACCCATTCACATGGGGGGGGATCTGGGGGCCCCCTTGTTAATGGGGGCTTCCAGATTCCAAGAAGCTCCCTGCCCGCAGAGCTGGACAACCACTGGCCAGGGTTGTTGGGAAGAGGCCCTTGCTTGGATAAAGGTCTGGTATGGATTTTGGGGAGGGGGGGGACGTCGTTTTTTTTCGCCCTTTTTTTTTTTTTTTTTTAACATTCACTTTTCAGCCGGAAAGCCTGCTGACAGCTGGTGACTCATCGGTTGGTAAGGACGCGGCGGCCGGCTTTCCGGCCCCCTGCTTAGCAACTAGCTATATACAGTGTTAAAATAAAAAATGCAAAACACATAAAAAAATCACATCACAGCCATTGGCTGAGAGCACTAATCGGATGCTGATCAACAGATGGTTTTCTGGCATGCCCCTTCGACAGAAGCTGGCCAGGCTGCCCGCACACATGGTCCGAATGTCGGTTGCTTTCTGTGGAACCAGCTGATATTTGGCCCATGTGTACCAGGCTTTAGGTAGAGAACCAATGGACTGTAGAACAACCGCTAGCACGTTGTATCAATGTGTCATCCCGATTTTGGAAACCTTTGAGGGGGCTCTGGCAATGCAGAAGTATGAGATCTAAAGTACCAAAACTTTTTTAGTTTTGTTAGAGCTGCACGATTCTGGCCAAAATGAGAATCGCGATTTTTTTTTTTTGCTTAGAAAAAAAAATCACGATTCTCGCGACGTAAAATCTTTCACATTATACAAAAAAAAAAAAAAAAAAAAAGGGCTAACAAATTGTTACAATGTTTATACTTAAGTTCAACTGATAAAGAATCTTTTGATTTTTGGCAGACTGCCTTGTTTTTTCTTTCTTTTGACCTCTGTGGCTTCAGAAGAGCAGAGAGAATTCTTTGCATAAAAAGAATCGGGAAACACTTTAGTCAGGATCCCAATAACGATTTTTGACAAATAATTGTGCAGCTCTTCGTTTTGTATAGTATGAAAGGTTTAAAAACCCTGTCAGGTTTTGGTTTTTTTTTTTTTTTTTTTTTTTTTTGCCATTTGTGCCCTGTTGGGTAGATTTCCCTTCATTTCCTGTACCATAGACTCAACAGGAAACGAGAGCAAACCTCTGAAAAGTGAGGAAAATTTGGGGTTGGGTAAATCGTCCCAGTGGGGCCTCTTACAGCCTGTAACAGTTAACAGTAGCCTAGGCTGCCACCCATTCCTCAGATCTTTGCTCTCTTGTGGAGCTGTGGCCTCTATCAGAATCCTCACATCCTGGACACTTCTGGGTGTGTTGTCTATCTGATGCCCTGCTGCTCACTGTGGTTCCATTTGTCAGACCCTACATCACTAAGGCCCCTTTCACACTACTATGACTTCAATGTCACGTGATTTTGCCGCAATTTCCCCACAATTTTGACGCAATTTCAGGGAATGCCTGTGTCTTTGGACCTCGACTCGCATCAAATTCGGACCAAATTAATACGGAAGTTAGTGCGACTTGAAGTCGTACAGATACGAATGGTACTCATTGAAAATCATGGGGTACGGCTTGTCATGCGACTTTGCAGTCCCAAGTTGCAGAACAAATTGCACAAGTGTGAGAGGCTTAAAGGACACAGTAGTGTTTTTTAAAAATCTTTTTTTCAGGCTGTTTTTTTGACACTATTTGTGTTGTGGTGCCTATCCACTCACAGCAGTGAGTTCACAGAGCTGGCAGTCAATTTTAGTTATGGGGAGAAAGGTACATCCCCACCCCCACACAGCCTATTGGCTAACTCAACTGTTGTCATGTAGATGTGGGGTTATTAATGCGCTCATGCTGTGATCACATGCGAATGATGCAGGGGGGCTGCATCCAGGGTTCAGCAGGAACTGGCCAAGATTTGAACCATGTATGTGCAGGCTGAATTTACCAAAGTCTTGGGTGCAAGCAGCCTGCTGGATTTTACATGCGATTATTGCTAGCAGCTCTTATAGCCACTTGCAATATTCACTGTGTTTTCCTAGTGTGGACCGAAGTGTCAGATCACATACTAGGTACACTCTACAGAGGCCGCACCTGCCACAGTATGTGCGATGGGCAGTCATGAAGTGGTTACAGTATGTCCATCCACAACTATTTTTAAGGTATTTATATATTATACATTCACTTCATTCCCTGCCCTCTAGGAGCTTACAATCTAAGGTCCCTACCTGCATGTATTTGTTTCACCCAGCTAAGCCACTGTGGTGCCCGACATGACAGGTTTCCTTTTATGAAGCCCATCCGCATTCTGTTTGGCTGCACCCTCCTACCCACTTTCTAAACAATACAACAGCTATACTGCTCTGCTTTCTAATGCACTTCACTGAAGGCTCACACCACACCCTTGTAATCAATCATCCATAGCTCAGTATCCTAAAAATCTTCTTCGGGATCACTTGATATTTCCATGTGGAAGAATTACTCATTTTGATGAGCTAATTTGACATTCTTTAGTATTTCTTACAAAGTCCTGGTAGTATTTTTAGGACATGTCAGAAGTGTATGGTTTATTTTATTATCAAATCTTCACTTTTATTCAGAGAGCAGGAGTAGGCCTGTGCACATTTACTGCAGTTTATGTACATTGTGTTCACTACATATTGACTGCACCTTGTTGGTTTGAGTGAGCAAAACCTGCTGAACTCGAGTCGGATATAAAAAGATCAATACGTATGTATGAAACATGTCAAACATGAAGGGCCTATTCACACTACATGGCTCTGTTGCAGCATGTTAACATACTATAAATCACTATAAATCGCTATAAACGGGTTGCCAATGTAGCACAAGGGTTGAAAAAACATGCATGACCCTTTTTCAACAATGTGTTGGGGTGCCATTCACAATGCACTGCACATACAACAGGTCTGACAATGTACAGTAAAGTGTGAAAAAATATAGTACATATATGAAAGATATTTTAGCCGCCAAAGGATTTGTATTTCTGTCCATTTAGTTCTGCTCTTTTTGTTCTTATCTGCATACTGCTTGTTAGCACATACTGCAGCACAACTGAGTTGGCCCCTTGTGCTGTCCCTTCCTCTCCCAGTCTGACCTCTGTTGCACAAACAGAAATCCTGCTGTGTCCTACCTAACCTCCCACCTCTGCCGTTGTATTCTCTTGGCACACTGGAGGTTAATACTACTAGTGGGCTATCGACTCCCATCATTAGAGCCTGACTATGCCCACCCCTTCCTGTCCAATCCACCATGAACCACGTCAATACTGGGCACTTTTACCCCCTTCCTGCCCAGGCCTATTTTCAGCTTACCCAAACTAAATTTTTATAATTTTCTTCACACAAATGGAGATTTCTTTTTGGTGGTATTTAATCACCACTGTTTTTTTTTTTTTTTTGCTAAATAAACTGAATAAACTAAAAAAGAACCAAAATTTAGGAAAAAAAAAAGTGTTTTCTTTGTTTCTGTTATACAATTTTGCAAATAATTGAGAATAACTGAAATCTGTATATTATTTAGGTTATAAAGTCCACAAACTATGGTATATACAGTATCTCTCAAGAGTGAGTACTCCCCTCCTACGTTTTTGTAAATATTTTATTATTTTTTTTCCATGTGACAATAGTGAAGAAATGAAACTTTGCTACAATGTAAAGTAGTGAGTGTACAGCTTGTATAACAGTGTCAATTTGCTGTCTCCTCAAAATAACTCCACACACAGCCATTAATGTCTAAACCACTGGCAACAAAAGTGAGTATACCCCTAAGTGAAAATGTCCAAATTGGGCCAATTAGCCATTTTCCCTCCCCGGTGCAATGTGACTCATTAGTGTTACAAGGTCTCAGGTGTGAATAAGGAGCAGGTATGTTAAATTTGGTGTTATCGCTCTCACTCTCGTCACTGGAAGTTCAACATGGCACCTTATGGCAACAAACTCTCTGGTGATCTGAAAAAAAGAATTGTTGCACTACATAAAGAAGGCCTAGGCTATAAGAAGATTTCCAAGACCCTGAAACTGAGCTGCAGCACGGTGGCCAAGACCATACAGCGGTTTAACAGGACAGGTTCCACTCAAAACAGGCTTCACTATGGTCGACCAAAAAAGTTGAGTGCACGTGCTCAGTGTCATACCCAGAGGTTGTTTTTGGGAAATGGACGTATGAGTGCTGCCAGCTATGGTGCAGAGGTTGAAGGGTTGGGGGGGTCAGCCTGTCAGTTCTCAGACCATACGCCGCACACTGCATCAAATTGGTCTGCATGGCTGTAGTCCCAGAAGGAAGCCTCTTCTAAAGATGATGCACAAGGAAGGCCGAAAACAGTTTGCTGAAGACAAGCAGACTAAGGACATGGATTACTGGAACCATGTCCTGTGGTCTCTTCAGAGACTGGGCCACAGGGCAGTATTCCAACATAACGACCCAAAACACACCTCCAAGACGACCACTGCATTGCTAAAGAAGCTGAGGGTAAAGGTGATGGACTGGCCAAGCATGTCTCCAGACCTAAACTCTATTTAGCATCTGTGAGGCATCCTCAAACGGAAGGTGGAGGAGCGCAAGGTCTCTAACATCAACCAGCTCCGTGATGTCATCATGGAGGAGTGGAAGAGGACTCCAGTGGCAACCTGTGAAGCTCTGGTGAACTCCATGCCCAAGAGGGTTAAGGCAGTGCTGGAAAATAACGGTGACCACACAAAATATTGACACTTTGGGCCCAATTTGGACATTTTGACTTAGGGGTGTACTCACTTTTTGTTGCCAACGGTTTAGAAGTTAATGTCTGTGTGTTGAGTTATTTTGAGGGGACAGAAAATTTACACTGTTATACAAGCTACAGTGTATATAATATAACGTAATAAAATATAATGAAATATTTACAAAAATTTGAGGGGTGTACTCACTTTTGTGAGAAACTGTATCTGAAAATCGATTAATCCTGATGTACTGATTTCTTGAGGCCCAAAAATGCCAGGATAGTACAAATACCCCCAAATTACCCTTTTTTTTGGAAAGCAGACATTCCAAGGTATTTAAGAGGCATGGCAAGTTTTTTTAACCACTTCCCGACCGCTGCATGCCGATATACGTCGTCACAATGCCAGCGGTGGGCAAATGGGCGTACCTGTTCGTCCCCTTTAAGAGGTGGGGATAGCAGGCGTGTGTGGGCCGCCGTGTACAGCGTGACCGCGGGACTCTATGTCCGCCGGTCTCCCGGCGATCGTGTCACGGAGCCGCAAGGCATTTCTCCGTTTTGCCTTGTGTCATGACAGAGATCACTGCTCCCTGTCATTGGGAGCAGTGATCGCTGTCATGTGAGTTGAAGCCCATCCCCCCCAGTTAGAATCACTCCCTATGACACACTTAACCCCTTCATCGCCCCCCGGTGGTTAACCCCTTCACTGCCAGTATCGTTTACACAGTAATCGGTGCGTTTTTATAGCACTGATCGCTGTATAAATGACAATGGTCCCAAAATAGTGTCAAACATGTCCGCCATAATGTCGCGGTCCCATTTAAAAATCGCAGATCACCACCATTACTAATAAAAAAATAAAAAAATAAATAATAAAAATGCCATAAAACTATCCCCTATTTTGTTGACGCTATAACTTTTTTGCGCAAACCAATCAATATACGCTTATCGCGTTCTTTTACATATTTTTGCTATAATAAATATCCCCCAAAAATATATATGAAAAAAAAAATGTATTCTTCAGATTTTTGGAAAAAAAAATACATATCGGCCTAAACTGAGGAAATTTTCTTTTTTTTTTTTTTTTTTTTTTTTTAAATATTGTGTTTGTGGTTTTTTTTTTTTTTTTTTTCAAAATTGTTGCTCCTTCTTTTTTTTTTTTTTTTTTTTATGGAGCGAAAAATAAAAACCGCAGAGGCGATCAAATACCACCAAAAGAAAGCTCTATTTGTGGGGGAAAAAAAGGATGTCAATTTTGTTTGGGTGCAATGTCGCACGTACGCGCAATTGTCAGTTAAAGCGACGCAGTGCCGACTCGCAAAAAGTACTCTGGTCAGGGGGCTGAAGTGGTTAAGTTGTACTTTTTTGTCATCATTTTTTGACAAATTAAGACATACATACATACTGTCACCAGAGCAGTACAGCATCATCATATTATATAACTGGTGTGGCGGTGACCAAAGACACTGACTGGTGACAGTAGGGAAAAAAAATGTAAATTTAAAAAAAAAAAAAAAAAAATGTTTATTTTTAACACACTGTGACCTGAGCAATATGTTACCATAGTAACATTGTGCTACTCTGGGAAAGTGATCAGGATTTTTTTTTTTTTTTTTTTTACACATTGATTGCTTATAGCAGTGAATTTCATTGCTATAAGCAAGCATTTTACTGAATGAAATCAGTTTAATTCAGTTTGTTTTGTTGTGATTTTCTGTGATTGGCCACAGCTAATCGCATGGTACCGATGGACTGTGATTGGCCCTGTGTGTACAATTTGATCACTGTGACCAATCACAGTTAACACAGTTGTAACAATGAATGGCATGAAAGGAAGCCATTCATTGTTTACAACCGTCATGTGATCTGCTGTGATTGGTCACAGTGATCATATGGTACCCACAGCAGGCTGGTTCAGGGAGCATGTCCTATGATGTCCACCCAGAACAACAAAAGTCCAGCTCAGCCGTCAAATTGCTGTAGGCTGGGCGGGAACTGGTTAATAGAAGCCATACTACAGCATCTATGAATGGAACATAATCTCTGAATGGGGGATGGGTGGATGATTCAAAGCTCCACCCCCTCTATTTACAGATCCTCTCTCATTCATAGAAGCTGTAGTACGAATTCTGTGGATGGGGGATAGGGTGGGTATGATCAACTTGCAAGGGATATGTTGGAAAAGTGCAGTTTTGTGTGTGTTCAGCTCGCTGTCTGAACAAAAAAAAAAACCTGCCTGTCTAGCTCAAGTATCTGAATTTAACATGGTATCAGCCTCTTGTAGATCCTGTAGAGCAGCACCAGAATAGAAAGGGGCAGCACTAATGACCAATCCAATGTACTGCAGTGAATATACAGTATGCTGATCACTTGAGATCAGAAGGATGACCTTGTCAGCATGTTGCTTCTCCATTGTTTAATTAATTTTTTTTCAAGGTTTGGAAGTGATCAAGCTGTGCTACTCTTACAAATGAATCAACAAAATTGGATGTGCTGTCTGGCAGTGTATCTCAGGACTGGATGGAAGAAATACAAATCATTTGGCACATAAAACAGCTCCTATATATTTATTTCAAATGTGTATTGTCTGGAGTTAGTGTTACTAAACCCACAACAGTAAAATCAGTCTGAATATGCAATAAAGCATGCTTGTTATACTCACTGTGGAACCTAACGGGTTAATCCTCTGCATTGTGTATAAAGGCTGTGTGATCCTGTCTCCGATCCTCCTCTTCTTCCACTGACTCCAATCCATCTCCTGATAGAACAGAGCATAAGGAGACGAGCTGCACATGCTCAGTTTGGTGTGTATTGCTAGAGATTTTTTTTTTCTTGTGAAAGTGCATGTGATCAGCACAGGGCCAATCAGCACTGTCCAGACAGAGGGTCTGCCTCGTAGGGCAGCCAGGGGAAAATGAAAACTCCTTAAAGCTTTAACCAGACACTTATACAAGACTGCTCTAACTGCTGATGGGGGGGGGGGGGAGTGAGTTATTTAGCAGTTTTTATATTTACTAAAACTATTGCATTTCCATGTACTGTGGGAGACCAGATATAGTGAATGTGAAGTCCTGGGTTTAGTAACGCTTTTTTAGCTTTAAGGGCTTGTTCACACCAATATGCAGTAGGAGAACGTGTGTATAATCCTGCACTGCACAATAACTACAGCATGTCCTTTGCAAATTGATCATACCCACCCTATCCGCCTTCCATCGAATCCATGCTACAGCTTTTATGAAGTATAATTTGTTTTGGTGTGGCACTTTTGAAAAAATAGTTTTGGCATCATATTTGCACATTTCTTGCCATAAGGCAGCTCGTTGAAATTAGTGGGCTGTCCTAAAATGCGATGCACGGAAGCACGTGCTTGGATGCACCTGATGAGTATGAGCCTTTAAGGAAATCTTTCCTAAAAGGAATATATAAACTGTCTTTTGAAAATGCTAGCTCCTTGTCTGTCATGCTAATCCATTGGATTCAACCCATTCAAAGCGACTGGCCTCAAATGTGTATGCGAATTAGTAGTTCTTACGTCCAGATCTATGTCTCAGAACGCGTTGAAGCCAGAGACAGACAGGCCACTAGCATTTTCAGAAGCAGGTCAGTAACGGCACACTACCCACCTTGTTTTTTGATTGTTTTCATAACATAGCAGTTTGTGAATGTGACACACACAAGCATTGGATGTGGTTGTTCTGTGCTTCATTGTGTACACTTTATGCTTTACTCTTTGACAGTTCTCTATATGCAATCAATGAGCACCAAGCTCAGCGGTGGCACTGAAAAGCTTTGTGTATATATGCAAGTTAGTGAAGCAAGTTGGATGCTCAGATTAACCACTTGACTTGAAAAATACACTTTAATGAATTGTAGCAAACACAATATAATACCCAATTTTTTAGTAAAATATAAAAGATGTTGCATATAAAAGAAAAGAAGCCCTGTGCTCAGTGTGGATGATTATACGGAGCTGCCAACACTACGAGTCAAGATGCAACAACTCAAATATAAATATATAGAAAAAAGATGTTAATTGTCAAGTAAATGGATAACAAACATGTCACGCTTTTAAATTGCGCACACCTGTGGAAAGGCAACAAACTACGGTACATAAAATTTATCCATAGGCAATGCTTTAAAAGCCTTTACAGGTTATCAGTTTAGAGTGACACAGGAGGCCTGGGGCTAGAATTATTGCTTTGATATTCTCTGATGTGCTCTGAGATTCCTTAAATGCGTGGCGTGATCGCCGTTTACATATGCTTGCGGGATATTCAAGTGCTTTTGAATTTACGCATGAGCATTTTATATTTTTATGTATTACATTTTTTTTCTTTACACTGTATCTTTAATTATTTTTTTGATGAGCTTTATTGCTATCACAAAGGATGAACAAGATCCCTTGTGATGGCATGGGCCATGACAGGTCCTCTTTATAGAGATATCTGGAATCTAATAGACCCCATATCTCTCCTCTGGCCTCCAAAGCATCTGATCAAACCAATATCACAAAATCCTCGTCACATCCGGTTTCACAGCAGAGGGGTGGGAACATCTCAGTAAATGTGACTGACTCTCCCTGACTGTTGTACAGAAGTAATTTTGCCACGATTTTTGAATGTCAGAATCGCGCTGCAATCGTGGTAAAAACGTGCCTTTGAAAATAATTTAAAGCTTGTCATCCAAAAAGAAGCATGGGACTGTAGGCCACACCCGCCCCCACCTATTCCCCAGATACAACCATATAAAACAAATGCCCAAACCAGTTTATTTGGCAGAAATGGCTGCGGCACTTTATTGGTTTAACAACATATTTATATAACCAAATATAACTGAAACACTTTAATACTAATACCATAAATCACATAATCTCTGCCCAGTTTTTGGAACTCGGGCAGCTTCACTGTATCAACAGCAAATATGTCCCCCCCGCATTCCGGGGTGACCCAACCACATAAGATGCCGCGACGGGAAGGGAGGGAGGGAGCACTTCTTCTTTCTTCCTAGATCGCTGCAGAGGACGCCCTAGATCCTCTGCAGCCCTTAAATTTTATTTATTTTATTTATTTAAGGTACTTATATAGCGCTGTCAATTTACGCAGCGCTTTACATATACATTGTACATTCACATCAGTCCCTACCCTCAAGGAGCTTACAATCTAAAGTCCCTAACTCACATTTATGCATACTAGGGACAATTTAGACAGGATCCAATGAACCTACCAGCATGTCTTTGGAGTGTGGGAGGAAACCGGAGTACCCGGAGGAAACCCACGCAGGCACAGGGAGAACATGCAAACTCCAGGCAGGTAGTGTCGTGGTTGGGATTCGAACCAGTGACCCTTCTTACTGCTAGGCGAGAGTGCTACCCACTACCCCACTGTGCCGCCCTATTAAATAAACTTCCCTGGGGAACCAGAAACTTCCCTGGATATCCATTGGATATACCTCACCTGTATCTGAGCTAATTAGATGGACAGAACCGCCTACTCTTACCCATATCACCTTAACCCCTTACTACCTAAAAGGGGGCCAGGTGGCCCCAGTCTCAAGAAAGCGGGCCCCAATACTTTTGCCCGCTTTTAACAGGAGCTATTGAAGTGAATGGGCTGCCCTATGCATGACATGGGGAATCGGGTGAAAATTGCTCACACAAAATTTGAGAACAGGAACGTGAGTTTCTGCTATACAAAGTGTGAATAAGAACTAAATGCTTGTTGTTTCAGTCCACCAAGTGAATGCTTCTATTTTGTGCAGGCAACAATTATCTTAATGAAAATAAGCAGATGTTTAGACAAGTATTTACAAAATGAAAACTACACTGTGTTGGAGCCCCATCTGTGTCTGATAAAATGTAGCTGTATTTCGGTGCTTGATTGGCAGCTGCTATTTGTGGTCTGATGCGTCCTTCACTGTAGCAATCATAAAGCGGTCTGCCTTTCCGAACGGAACCCAACACACCATACAGCGTATATTTCATGGTGTTTGTTGTCATGCTGTTGAGCATTTGCTTCCAGGGTTACAAATTAAATGTTATTACACATCGTATTTTATAAAATTAGCAACGTTGAAAATGGCCGATACCATGCTTATTTAACTGCTGGAATACATCTTCTTATTGTGCTCTAATGAATGCATGTTGCTAGAGAAAGCCATGATTTTAATCTGCCTGCTTCCAGAAACTCTAATCAAATAACTTTCTGGCTGATTATGACATTTCAGGGTGGCTTGCTCTTCTGTTGAGGGAACAGAATACTGGGTTATTTGATGCTGAGATTTTTCATAAAGCTTTATAAATATTATCTAGAAAATTTTAACTGTTCTGAGTTAATTTTGGGTCTCGTAGGTCATTAAATCTTAAGAACCAAAGCAAGGCAGTTTGCAGTAAAGGCCCCTATAGATGGCTTGCATACATTTTTGCAAATTCTGGCGTAAAATTGGGCCGAAATTCAATCTGTGGTTTGCCCTGCAAGCACCCACTGGCTCAACAAAATAAATTAAAAAAAATAAGCTGGGTTGGAAATGATCAGCCAACAGAAACTTCATCTTATTAGATACAGTCACTGTTCAGCTGCCCGAATACAATAGCTGGTTTTGGGGATTTATTCATCCATGCTGTATGCGGGAATGAGGAAACAAATAGATTTTCTTTTCACCCCATCTTGAAGCCACAATTAACCTTTCTGTATCAGCATTGTCCATCTAAAAACCCCTAGGCTGGATGCAGCAAATCTAAAACTGCCCTTTCGGTTTCTTGTTTCAGAGTTTTTTGGAAAATTCCACCAATATGGACAAAGACCACAATATAAATACATTTTTTAGTAGAATGCTGAAGGTAGAACATTTGCCAAGTGTTCCCAACCATGGCCGTACAAGAACATTGACAAAGTCAGCAACAGAGTACATTTTTTTGTTGGCTTGACCAACTCCTAGACTTGCATTTTGAGTAGCAGCAGTAAAGCATAAACATTGTGTCGTGCTGAAAGCAGAGGCAGCATATGTATTCAGTTAAAGTGTATTTCAGGGCAAAATAAAATAAATGTAAAAAAAATATATATATATATATTTACACACAGTAGGTCTCTGCAGTGCATGCACCTTTCCCTGTGTTTTTATCCCTTTTAAAAATGGTGCAAATAAATACCCGTTGATCTACCATAAATACAATGTGATTCTAACTTCCTTTTTGGACACAAAGGGGTTGGAGATTTGTAGACACCTGCTGGACTACAGAAGTCTACAAATCACCAACCCTTTTGTGTACCTCTCTATATGCATATTTTGATTTCTTTCTTGGTAAAAGAATGCTGTTGCTTTGACCCCCCACAAACTATTAACACACTATGTGGGTGATTTAGGAGAGCCGTCAGTAGAGGTGCACATAAATATGATTTCCATATTTACGAAATGGTGCGCCGGTAACAGATCGCGAATCCCCCATTTACTATAGTGATTTCGGCGCACAGGAGAATGCAATCTGTGCGCCACTATGGACATGGCGCCATGGCATCTCCAAATCAATATTGACAGAAGACGGAGGTGCCAATATTATGGGGTGATGTGAGGAAGTTTAGTAACAACTGCCCAAATAACAAATATGCCCAAAATAGAATGAGAAATGTTTTCAGAGAAAGCCTGCTGTTCCTGCAAGTACGTTTAGAACTGCGTGAGATCACTGTAAGCACTGCACATGTGCAAATGGCTCTTGCGCTTGTTCAAATGCGTTTGTTCACTGTGCGGCCAAAATCTTAGTAAATGTTAAGCAACGTACATGCAATTGCGTGGGTTGAACGGGCGCACCTCTAAACCTGCCAATTTTTTTTTTTTTTACGCTGGTTCACCTTTATGTATTTTTTTTTAAGGGTATTTGCACACAGGGCATGTTAGCATGTTACGTTGCCAACATGTGACATGCACCTTGTTAAAATGATGTAAAAAGACTCTCGCTTCTCTAGCTCCTCCTAAAAGAGCATTTAACCTTCCCCCTCTAATGCATACGATCTCCTTGGGTGAGCTTTTGCTTTTAATGGGGAGCTCCACACTCCATTCTCCAATGCTCTTGTCTCCCCCCTCTAACCCCTTGTATTTCTATGGGCTAACTTTTGCTTTTAAAGGGGAACTCCACACTCCACTCCATTCTCAAAAGGCTGTGAGCTGCCTTCACCAATCCAAACCACATCCTTTTTCAGAGCATACAACAGGGCCAACTAGGAAAGGGGTGAGAAGGGCGATCGTCCAACCCCCTCCTGATCCATACAAGGCCACATGCACTTAACATAGCTGGCTGTCTTTGGGGCATGTTGGGCTCAGCCCAATACTAACCACAAAGCTCCTTGTACCCACTAGTTTAAAGGGGCTTTCCACATTCCGTAAAGCCCCCGTCTGCAGCACCCCACAACCCCCGCCTAGGGTTGTGTGGAAGAGGCCCTTGTCCCCCTGAATATGGCAACAAGGTGGTTGACTTTTGGGGTGCCCGAGCCCCTTCTGACCCCAAGCATCCACTCCCATTTCATGGGCTGGCTTGCTGTGCGTTTGGCTAGAGGTTTGTTAGTGTGTGGGAGGGGCACAATCTTTTTTTAGTTTGGGATGGTATTTTTTTCACGTGGGGGTTCCCATTTTAAGTCTTAACAGTCCCAAATGCATTGGTGGGGGCAGGCTATTTTTTGTTGTGTTAAAACCTTGCAGCTGCAATGTACATTTGTAAGTTTTCTCTAAAGCCGTACATCTTTGAAGTAGCATTTTGGATACATGTTACAGATTCACCACTTTACAGGCAGAGTATGGCCCCCCCCCCCCCCCCCCCCCCAAGTTACTAGCTTTTAAGCAATTTTTCATTTTTAAAGGCACTTCTACTTGTTTCATTTTTGGGGTTGTCCAAATTGGTGACATTGATATATGTCCCTCAGGGTGGGACTGGGACCTGGGCCCCCATACCCATTTTAAGGTCAATAACTAGAAGATAAGCCAGCCAAGTGGGGACCAGCAAAATTAACAAGTCAGTTCCCATAGACTGCAATGGTATTTGTTGTATAACTTTTGTCCATGTTAGGCTCTTTGTCTGCCCCCCCCCCGGGGGTTGTTTGTCCCATCTGTAATTTTCTAGCATGCTGGATGATGTGTTTCATTTTGGACAGGGGGTGGCTTATTTTATGCTAGCTGCATTTGGGTTGGTCTGGGCATGCTCAGGGACTTTTATTTTCTTTTGTGTGTGAACAGCACTTGACTTTTCTGGGCATGCTCAGAGAGTGTGTTTTTTGGGTTAGTAATTTAACATCCTTAACATGTGTACCCACTTTAAAGTTCTGTCTCTACACTGGGTGAACTTGCATTTTGTGTGTTTCATGGACTGTGCATGCGTTTTCCATTGCAAACCTATGTTATATAAAGCTTGCAGATAGCATTCTTTAACTTGCCCTGAAAAGAGGCAAGATTGCTTGATTGTATGTGTGTCAGGCAGGCAAGAAAGAGAGTACATTTGGGTGTCCTTATAGAGTTTGTAACACATGTATTTTCTCTTTGTATTTTGTTTGTTACGTCTTTGCAAATCAGATGTATTTTAGAGCAAGTTTTTTAATTTTGTTTATTTTATTTTTTTTGGGGGGGGGGGGGTATTTTGCCCTGAAATGTTTGTGATGTTGTCTGTGTGTCGTTTGTAGGTTGTTAGTTTCACTTTGATTTAATTGTCTGTGCTGCATTATTTTGCAAAATCTTCCCCAAGATGTTGTGACCAATAAATGTTTAAATCCTTAGGACTGTCCGCTTGTGGGCGCAGTCCTTTAAACTGCTGTTAATTTCCTCTGCAAAATGGTAAGGCCTCAAAACCACATTCTGTTAGTGTCTCAAATTAACATACAAGCGCTTTTTGCTTTCCTTGCTCTTTTCCAAGTCCTGTTTTGTTGACCAAAAAAAATTTGTAGCAAATTTTTATGTTTTGTGTTTTGTTAATTTTCATGCAACAGATTTCCCAGCAGCAGCTTAACTAGGCTGATTGGCATGGCAAAACAAAAAAAGGTGTGATTTGTCTAAAAGCTACTTTCCTGGTGCCTTCATGGTAGCATATGTATGCATTATGCGTATGCTACCATGGATAGGCACCAGGAAAGAAAAATTACAGAGAGATAAGTATTGAGTTTTCCATTTTAGCGCAGTGGTTCTCGGCCTCAGTCCTCAGTCCTCAAGTACCCCCGACAGGACATGTTTTGGGAATTTATGATTATCTTAGCTGGCCAAAATACCAAGCCATTGGCTGTGATTTAAAGCATCTGTTCAAGACGAAGGAAAACCTGCAAACATGGCCTGTTGAGGGTACTTGAGGACAGCGCTGAGAAGCACTGATTTAGAGCACTGGGCTAAAGTCTAGCTCAAGACAATCCTATTCTAATTGTGGCCATTTGAGGGAAACCAAGTTAGTGTTAGAACCACTGCTTGCCTTTTTTAGTTTGGGCTTTGTGTCCCTTTTCTGAAAATTGGCTTTACTTCCTGTCACATAGTCAGTTAGGAAATGAGGGTAAAACCCTACCAATGTCTTTCCTTGGGGACACACAGGTCAATCTAACTAGTGTCCCAATTAGGAAAATTGCACTCTAGCACTTTGTTGTGTACACCCCAAACTATTCGGTTTTTTAGGGTTTAATAAAGGCAAATCCACTCTGCAATACAAGTGTACTTGCTGTAAATCTGCGGGGAAGCAATGGTGATTTTATCATCCAATCATGTAGAAGCAGAGATGCTTTCTTTTTATTTTCCTTGCATGTCCCCTTCGGAGTGGGCAACACAGTGGTGTAGTGGTTAGCACTTCCACCTATCAGCAAGGTCGCTGATTTGAATCCTGACCACGACACCATCTGCCTAGAGTTTGCATGTTCTCCCTTTGCCTGCGTGGGTTTCCTCCAGGTACTCCGGTTTCCTCCCACAATCTAAAGACATGCTGGTAGGTTAATTGTATCCTGTCTAAATTGGCCCTAGTATGAATGTGTTAGGGACCTTCGGTTGTAAGCTCCTTCAGGGTAGGGACTTGATGTGAAAGTTCAATGTATATGTAAAGCGCTGTGTAAATTGATGGCGCTATATAAGTACCTGAAATAAATAAATCTCCAGCAACTGCACTTCCAAGTGCACTTGTAGTGCAAAGTGGATTTGCCTTTAGTAAATAAACCCCAAAGTCTAAGATGCCTACTAATCTGGTCGTGTACACAGCAAAAATAGAGTGCAATTTACCTAATGGGGAAACTGTTTAGATGGACCTGTGTCCCCAAGGAAAGACATTGGTATGGTTTTACCCTCACTTCCTATTTTGGCTGGAAGTGAATAAATTTGAAGGAGAAAGTGGCAAAATTTGTGAGGCGTCTTTAGTGCAGACACCCCCAAAACTGACAAGACTTCTAATCCCTCTGCACTCTATTCCCAAGTGAAAATAAGAAAGGATTTAATTTAGTTTTAACTTTGCAAAGACACATTCCTAACTGTGATGCATGTCAATGGCCCATTTAGACCCTATTTAATAGAAATCACCAGTTGCCTTTTACTAGAAACATTTGTTAGTCCAGTCCTGGAAATCTGCATCTGCTTTACTATTAATTTCCCTAAAAATCAGGTTCCTGCAGCTAGATGCGCCAAATGCATCTAGATGCGCGACTGCTGTGTATGTGAGATGCGCAACTGCTGTCTGTACGGAGGTATGTACCCGTGGCATATATCTGGTTACTGGAAGTGGTGGCCAGCACGCAGGAATGACATCACGCCCCTACAGGAAGTTGCTTGTACTGCTGCTAATTTCTTCCCTTATTATGCTGAAGAATAATTTATGCAGAGAATAATTACTTGTTCTCAGAGCTAGCCAGGTCCATTGATATTGGCATCACGCATGTGGGTGTGTATACAGGCTGAAGTGGAAATCTCCTCCTACCTGAACTTTCAGCACTGGAGAAACTGTGCCGTTTATCAATGACTGTGGTATACAGATCAGCCAAAGAGGTATATAGTGGCAATATTTTAATGTAAAAAGATTTATAAGCTGTGGGCACTGTGGGGGGGCAGATGAACTAATTTCATATTACTGGGTTTAGTGACACTTTAAATGTTTATTTCTACTGCTATCCCAGTTGGTTTTATGTTGTGTTTCCTAATTTGTAGCAGGATCTTTTTTAAGATATTACTGGATATTTTACAGTGGAATGTATGATGCTAGATCATGAATTCCTGGAGATTAACTGACATTTATACCATGATTAGCTGGCAGCATTGCAATGGCTTTAGTTGTATTTAAGTGAGCTTTTATTACACTAGAGTACATTTGAGTTATTATTTTTATTGTATCCTATTTACTAAAGATGTAAACAGAAAACAGGCTGTTGCAAAACAGATGTTGGCTTAAACCTGACAGATTCAGCACAGTTGTTCTGAAGATATGTTTGGTTATTCCATTGTCATTTCGGTTGGGTGTATGAATAACCACACTGTTTTTCATGTAGCAGTGTTGTGTTTGAGTCAAATGCCCATTGCCTCCTCATCCAATTCTGGAAATTTGCAGAGCCTTCTCACACTGTTCTAGATTAGGGGTGTCCACACTTTTTATAAACAAAGGGCCAATTTACTGTCCTTCAAACCTTAAGGGGGCCTGACGGTGGCCAGTGGAAGTAGTTTGTGCATCAGGCTTTGTGGTCAGTAGGAGTAAAAAAAAAAAAAATCATAGTGCCCCTGTGGTTAGGAGGAATAGTGCCCAGTCATTGGTATTAGTGGGAGGAACTCTGCCCCACTGTTGGTGTCAGTGGTAAAAATGATGGCCCATCATTGGTGTCTGTGAGAGAAATAATACCCCTTTGTTGATGTTAGAGGGAGAAGTAGTGTCCCAAGGACTGGATGAAGGCATGCAAAGGGCCACCGTTTGGAGACCACTGGCCTACAGTCATGGCCAAAAGTTTTGAGAATGGCACAAATATTAATTTGCACAGTCTGCTGCTTCAGTGTTTTTAGATCCTTTTTTGTCAGATGTTACTATGGTATACTAAAGTATAATTACAAGCATTTCATAAGTGTCAAAGGCTTTTATTGACAATTACAATTTTAAACAATTAGTTTATGCAAAAAGTCAATATTTGCAGTGTTGACACTTCTTTTTCAAGTCCTCTGCAATTCACCCTGGCATGCTGTCAATCAACATCTGGGCCACATCATTACTGATGGCAGCCCATTCTTGCATAATCAATGCTTGGAGTTTGTCAGAATTTGTGGGGTTTTTTTTTTCTTTTTTCACTCACCTCCTTGAGGATTGACCACAAGTTTTCAATGGGATTAAGGTTTGGGGAGTTTCCTGGCCATGGACCCAAAATTTCTGTGTTTTGTTCTCCAAGCCACTTGGGTATCACTTTTGCCTTATGGCAAGGTACTCCCTCTTGCTGGAAAAGGCATTGTTCGTCACCAAACTGTTGTTGAATGGTTGCTCTCGGAGGATGGTTGTACCATTCTTTATTCATGACTGTGTTCTTAGGCAAAATTTGTGAGTGAGCCCACTCCATTGGCTGAGAAGCAACCCCACACATGAATGGTCTCAGGATGCTTTACTGTTGGCATGACACAGGACTGATGGCAGCGCTCAACTTTTCGTCTCTGGACAAGGTTTTTTCTGGATGCCCCAAACAATCGGAAAAGGGATTCATCAGAGAAAGTGACTTTACTATCATGTGCCTCTTACTGAGGAGTGGCTTCCGTCTGGCCACTCTACCATACAGGCCTGATTGATAAAGTGCTGCAGAGATGATTGAGAGTGACCATCGGGCTCTTGGTCACCTCCCTGACTAAAGCCCTTCTCCCCTGATCGCTCAATTTGGCCGAGTGGCCCGCTCTAGGAAGAGTCCTGGTGATTCCAGACTTCCATTTACGGATGATGGCGGCCACTGTGCTCAATATGACCTTCAATGCTGCAGAAAATTTTCTGTACCCTTCCCAGATCTTTCCCTTGATACAATACTCTCTGAGAGGTCTACAGACAATTCCTTGGACTTCATGGCTTGGTTTGTGCTCTGACATTCACTGTTAACTGTGGGACCTTTTTATATAGACGGGTGTGTGCCTTTCCAAATCATGTCCAATCAACTGAATTTACCACAGTTGGACTTCAATCAAGTTGTAGAAACCTCTCACGGATGATCAGTGGAAACGGGAGGCACCTGAGCTCAATTTTGAGTGTCATCATGGCAAAGGCTGTAAATATTTATGTACATATGATTTTTTTTTTTTGTTTGTTTATAGCGCAAAAAATAAAAACCGTAGAGGTGATCAAATACCACCAAAAGAAAGCTTTATTTGTGGGAAAAAAAGGACGTCAATTTTGTTTGGGTACAACGTCGCATGACCGCGCAATTGTCAGTTAAAGCGACGCAGTGCCGTATCGCAAAAAATGGCCTGGTCATTGAGTAGCCAAATCTTCTGGGGCAGAAGTGGTTAAATAGTGATTGCTACTGAGCTTTGAACTCTAATCTGTGAACTCAGTGTTCAGTAATTTGTAACGCAGAGGTAAGTAGTTTGTAAGGCAGAGTTCAGTAGTTGTTGATGGTGCAAATTTCAGAGTTCAGTAGTTTGTAAGGCAAAAGCCTTAAAAACTACGGAGCTCCGTGTCTGTCTCATCCATTCCTGCCAGAATGGGGCAGTTGTGTGCATTGTCCCAGGCTCAGGTCTCCCGCTGATGGCACGTAACGTTTAAATTTGTTTACATTTTTGACAGGTGTGCCCCAAGAATCTGCCAAATTTTAAAGGATGCCTTGGCTGAATAAGGCTTAATGTACACAGGACGTTTTAAAACCTCCTGAACAATTTAACTCGACAAATAGATAGTAACCGATGTTTAAAAACGCTCGTTTTGCCCCATTTGCATGCCGCGTTTAGCCACGTTTTGCATTTAGAAGCATTTTTTTTTTTTTTTGTCAAATAGTCAAAAATGTATCTCCATTAAAAACACCTGTAAACGAAACATGGCTAAACACGAGTTACCACATTTACAAGTTGTTACAGGCATTTGGCATTTCAAATGCCACTGAACATCTGTCCTGAATGCATTTTTTTTTTTTTTTTTTTGCTTTCCAAAAAATGCTTCTAAACTCAACTGCCTAGAAACTACTATAAACGACCCTGTGTATATGTACTGATAAGAACATAGAGGAGAGTTCAGGGGCAGCTGAGAAACGCCCAACTGTTCCTAAATGTCCATTTACCAGCAGCAGTGTACATGAGGCCTTAAGGTTGAAAAACACTGACCTAGTGTGTATGCTTATGGCAGTGGAATGGACATTAGATTGTGATCTGCAGTGGAAAAGAGATTAATTCAGGTTTTCTGTAGCGGGCTGCTTGATATGTTAGCATTATATCAATTAAACCAAGAGTAGTAATACATACAGTTAAAAATAAGATGTGAGTTTTCGCAGGAGTGGACAAGTCCCTTGAGCCTAGTTGCACGTGCTCTTAAAAAATTAGAACTGGCGCCTAAGTGTATTCCCCTGCTATCGGATAAAGCACATGCTTACTGGACCCTGCATTCCTAATTAATTTCTCCATGTTTGGATTATCAGATATGACAGCTCTGCATTGCAGACGTCTTGGTGTGTACTGTCTGCTTTTGGATTCACAGAGATCCAAATTTGTGGTGGATTAACAACTGTTGGACTGTAGCTTGTTAGAAACTAATCTGCACAATACACTTTGTTCTGTTGTGAGCACAGAGACATGCTGTCCAGGCATGTGTCCAGACATTGCCTTGTGTTTAATGTCTTGTGATCTGTGATGTCCTGCTGTGAACATTGGAGCCCTCTTTATGGAGTTCAAACCTCTGCATTTTCTTTTGAAGGAAGTGAGAATATTACATAGATGCTACTTGTGGTAAACACAACTCTAGAGATTGCAGGCCAGCTTTGAGTCAGGGTGAATTATTGATTTCTCTGTTGACCAGTGACCACCAATCATGTGCAATTTGACACTGAGATAGTCAAGCTACAAGATCTCAGACATGGCCTATAAGGAACTGGTATGGAATACTGTCATTGCTAACAAGGTAAATATCTATCTAGTTTTAGGGACTAATTCCATGCTGGCTTACAGTATATGTAAAGCCTGTGTCCCACTGGGGTGATTTCTCTTCACTGGAGACATGACCGGAAATGAGACAGTCTTCTAAATGGCACAAAATGTCCATTCTACGGAACTGTCATAGGAACAGCTCTGTCAATTAGAGTTTTTTCCCCTCACCTCTTGTTCTGGTGAAAATTCTAAAATATTGAATTTCCCATCGCTACCTGTTGCAAAAATACTAAAACCTTTCACATACACTTTTTGATGTGGTTTGCCTTAGTCCATAGCACTTATTGTGGATCCTGTCTGCTCTGTTGCCTGCATGAGTCACTTCCATGGAGATGCCCCCTCCCCAACATATAGCAGGTGATTGACAGCCTTTGGTACATTGGAAAGTTGTTGAGGAGTGAGGGCTGTAGATAAACCGTACAGCTTATATGGGAGGATTTATTACTGTATATCACCTGAGGCTCGTCACTTCAATGGGCTCATGTTAGGGCTCATTATCACTTTTTAAATGTATGTTCACCTTTCTAACAAAAAAAAAATGCAGCCCTCCTTTGTTCCCTTTTGTGCAGAGAGCTGGGTCCTCCCCAGGGTCCATACTTGTGTCTCATGTCTCGACTGGCAAAACTGGTAAAAATACTGCCAGGCTATCTCTGTGTACACTTGCATCTCATAGACTTGAACAGGGCACTATTCCTGCTATTTATTTAAAGTAAACCTATGTCCGCTCTGATTTAATTCCGCTATGGTACTGGGCTTGGCTTCCTTTAATTTCACGGGTAAGCCCTGCTCACTGCCACCCTAGAATACCCATAACCAGTTGCTGAAAAAGACACCCTTATTGTACAACTGGATGATGGTTCATTGAGTTTAAAGCGATTTGTAAAGGATTTTATTTTAAATAACAAACTGCTTTATACTTACCTGCTGTGTGAAAAGGAATTGCACAGAGCGGCCCCCAACCTACTTTTTTTTTTTTTTAGGTCCCCCGCCTGCGCTCCTGGCTTCCCCTCTGTCCGGTGTCCCTCACGTGAAGCCGCTTCCCATTGGGGTCACTTGTGTTCTCACTCCTGAGCCCCGCTGTTGCGTCCAATGCCACAGACAGCAGGACTTGGCCCCCCTCCCTCTTCGCTGGCTTTGATTGACAAGAACTGGGAGCCAATGGCTCCCGGTGCCCCAGCAAAGCTAGTGAGATACAGAAGTGAGGGAAGAGCTGCAGACATGCACAACGCTGGATCAAATGAGGGCTCAAGTAAATATAGGAGGGTGAGGGGCTAAATTCGATGCCTAAACGTTTTTTGTCTTAATGCAAGGAATGAATTAAAAGAGAAGTAAAGGATATTTTTCTTTAGAATCCTACTTAATTCGGTGGATGCAGCATCGGTCCCATGCTGCATCTGTCCCCCGGTGCCTCTGCACTGAGAACCGAGCGATCGGACATCGCCAATCCCTCGGTTTTCAGAGCTCCCCGAGCAGAGAGCTGTAGACTGTCAGTTGCAGCTCTCTGCTCTGCCCCCTCCTCGCTCATTGGAGCGCTGAGCTGTGGAGGGGGCGGGGGCAGCCCGCTCAGGCTTTTAGCGACTCGCTGAGTCTCTGAGCTGAGTGTGAGTCCAGGCACCTGGCTGATCCAGACTTTATTGTCACGATGACTGGACTGACATCTGTGACTTCAGCATAGAGCGGACTTCAGCCCGCTCTCTGCTAAAAATGGGTCACAGGAGTGCAATACGAACTGGACTCCTGTGATCCATAGGAGAAGTCATGTGAACTGCTGTGATTGGTTACTGTGACAACAGCTAGAATGGTTAAAGTAGTTCTAAAGCTTAATAAACTATTTTACCTTAAAAGGAGAAGTCCAGCCAAAGTTTGGCTGGACTTCTCCTTTTAAGGTAAAAATGTTTAAGCTTTAGAACCACTTTAACCACTGTAGCTGTGGTCACAGTAACCAATCACAGCAGTTCACATGACAATTGTAACCAATGGATGGCTTTCTTTTATGCCATCCATTGTGTACAATTGTGTTGCTAGCCATGATTGGTCACGCTGATCACATAATACAGACAGGGCCAATCACAGCCCATCTGCACCATGTGATTTAGATGTGTCTTTATTACAGGCTAAACAATATACATTGATTTGTTTTTTTTTTACCAACAAATGTAGCAGAATACATTTTGGCCTACATTTATCAAGAAAGATTGATTATTTGCAAAATTTTACAATAAATGTATTTATCAAAAAATAAAAAAACCCAGTGGTGATTAAATACCACCAAAAGAAAGCTCTATTTGTGAAAAAAAAAAAAAGATGAAAATGTCATATGGGTACAGTGTTGCATTCAAAGTGTGACAGCGCTGAAAATAGGCATGGGCAGGAAGGGGGTAAAAGTGCCAGGTATTGAAGTAGTTAAAGAGGAGCTACAGTCTCCTACTCTTACATGCCAAGCGTCTGGGTGACTGGCCCCTCATGAAATGTTGTCATCTTAGTTGTGGGCACGTGAAATGGGTGCCAGTGAGTTCTGGGATGTAGTGCAGCTGGATTACCCAGCATTTACCTCCTGATCTTGCGCATGTGCACTAATGACAGTGCCCGGCACACAGTATTGTCAACAGGTTGCTATAGCAATGGTGGCAGAAGTTCCTTCCCTGTTATAGCAACCTGCTCTTTAACTCCTACCAATTGCGTCATTTCCTGTCTGGAAATACTGCAACATTGAACTATTGGGCAACCCGAAGACTCCTGGAATAGACACCGATATCCCAGGAGTCCACGGGAGTCGCCTAATGATGTAATCTCCTAAGCGGCCAGGACCGGAATATCCATTTAGCACTGTACAGTGGATGGGCATTATGGTCAAAGGAAGTTGAAAATATGGTTGAAGATCGCTTTAACCATCCAGGCAGAAAAGTTCAGTAACAAAGTGAAACCAAATCCGAGAAAGGTATAGGAAAGTGTTTTCTGATTAAGGGTCCCTGCACTCTGGCTTCCAAATTGCTGGTTCTACAGATGTGTGTTTTGCCTGTAGAAACAGCTCAATGTTATCCTATATGTCCATGAACATTAGAGGGATAGAGGCATATTTTGAGCTCCGTGCTCAGAGGCAGGAAAAAACCCTCCTGGTTTGCTTTTTTTTGGAGCTTTCTGGCAGAAAAATTCGAAACTCTCCTAAAATCACCAAAACTGTGTTCAAAAACTCTATATGAGCGTTTTTGTTTTTTTTATAAGCCCAGTGTGCATGGAACTTTACAACGTAAGTAGCATGTGATGTTTATTCTTATTCAGTTTCTTTACATTCATAAGTTTAAAGTTGAGTAACGTTGACCTTTTTTTTTTTTTTTTTTTTTTTTTTAATATCTGGTTTTGATGTTGTATATATCATCCCTTAATTGCACACTTAAACTCCTAGTTGTTCGCCCCTATATATTGGAGGCTACAAGGGCCCTCCAACATGTAAACAACCCTTTCTGAGGCACATGAATTAAAATCCCAAATCGCATGCATTTTTACTTGTGACTGATGCACTAAATTTTTCTGTCACTTAAAGGGGTTGTAAAGGTAAAATTTTTTTTTTTTTAAAATAACAAACATGTTATACTTACCTTCACTGTGCAGCTCGTTCTGCACAGAGTGGCCCCGAACCTGGTCTTCTGGGGTCCCTCGGCGGCTGTTTCAGCTCCTCCCCGCAAGCATTAACCACCTTAATGCGAGCTCCCTCGCATGGTGGTGAGTGCTTGCGGGCGCGCTCCCGTGATACAGCCGGCGGCTATAGCCGCTCGCTGTATCACTCGGCCCCGCCCCCCGGCGCGCCGCGTCATCGGATGTGATTGACAGCAGCGCGAGCCAATGGCTGCGCTGCTTTCAATCCATCCACTGCAGCCAATCAGCGACCAGGCTGAGCTGCAATGGAGATGACGAGAACGAGCAGCGGAGATTCGAGGCGTCAGGTAAGTAAAACGGGGGGGCTGGGGGCGGCGGTATTGTCAAAAGTTTTTTCACCTTAATGCATATAATGTATTAAGGTGAAAACATTTTTACCTTTACAACCCCTTTAAGATTGATTCTTGTCATCCTACACGCACAAGACTTTTTCGCGAAAGGGAGTTTAACAAGACACGTGGCCACTCATTAAAATTAGAGGAAAAGAGGTTTAACCTTAAACTACGTAGAGGGTTCTTTACTGTAAGAGCGGCAAGGATGTGGAATTCCACTTTCACAGGCGGTGGTCTCGGCGGGGGGCATTGATAGTTTCAAGAAACTATTAGATAAGCATCTGAACGACCACAACATACAGGGATATACAAAGTAATACTGACAAATAATCACACACATAGGATGCAATCTGATTCTGCAAATCGCCCTGTGTTTTGCAAACCAATTTCGGGGTGTTGTTAACTTAACATACACTCTGCAATCATTTTGCATGAACGGGTTACGATTTTGATGCGGTACGAAATCCGCAGCAAATTCACTGTGAATTTCGCACCGCATCTAGTGTGAACCGAGGCTAAAGGGTAAAAAAGCATTTTAATAAAGAAAAAAAAATGTATACATGCTTTTTACTGGGGGGGGGAATAAATAACACTTTTTTTTTTCCCACCAATTTATCCCTCCGTGTGGGAGCTTTCGTGTAAACACAGCACTTTATCTGTTGCCACCAATGTTCTGAAAGCTCAGAACCCGAAAGTGCTCATAGCTAAGCTCTTCTACATTCATTTAGCTTAAAGGAGATCTGAGCTGCAATCATATGTAAGCCAAGCTTGACTATGGATGAAATCTTCACTGCAGAAATGCCCTGTCCTCTTCCTGTCTCTGAACTTCCAGCGCCTAAGGACCCACCTTCACCCTTTATTTCATTGAGAAAAGTTCTTTCATGGCTTTCACTGCTTGTACCACATTCTGTGACTGTGGGAGAGTTGGAAGCACAGGATTCTCTGCCCCATTCACATATTGTCACAACCAGTGAAAGCAATAAAAGAACTCTTTCAATTGATGAAAGCAGAAGGAGGAGGTGGGTCCCCACTGGGGAAGCTTTATTATTGAATTCTGTCTGGACCCGAAGCTATTATCCTCCTGTCCTTCAGAAATGTAGGGAAAGCAAGAGGACGGGGCATCCCCGCAGGGACAGTTTCTCCAGTATCCAGCTGTCTTCATGATGTGGGACATACTTTTATGTTGTTTATATGTAGTATAGTTGTGTTTTTTGTTTTGTATACTCCAAAATGATGTTTGTTTTTAGCTTTCTTGGCTGCTGCTGGGGAAAGAGTTTTCTGTGTTTGTTTGACTTTTCCCACATATATCACATTGAGGTTGTCCCCTGACAAAACATCCTTACATGCCCAAATGCAACAGTAGAACATATTGCAGAGTATAGTGACCATTTCCTCTGTGAGTTCTGAAGTTCTACATCTGTGCAGCTCTCCACGGCTAGTGATCAGTCATTCTACAGCATCCGTTCTGGAAATATTTAATCACTTTCTGTTTGTTTGTTTGTCATCTACTGTTTGCTGATTGTGTCTTTGGATTATTCCACACAGTAATCTTTTCTTCTCTTAAATCTCTGACATGGGCAGCTTAAAAGCCATGCGGTCGCAGCCGTATGGTTTTATGCATGTATGCCAGGCGTCTTTTTCACAAGGATAATGTGAGTTTTCCTGTTTATTCTCATCTTCCACGTTTGTTGGCCGTCAGGACAATGGCACGTAAAGATGATGGAAAGTCAAGGATGTCTACAAATATTAAGAGGAGACAGAGGTCACTCTTGAAATTTGTGCGTGTCTCAGCTGGGTGACAGACTGGATAAATTGTTGATGTGACACCCATAAATTGATTCTGGTCATGTTCTAATCGGAAGCCAAATGTCAGAGAGCTTCATGAGTTTCCTTGTACCATGTTTGCTCTAGTTTATTGGGCTGGAAATGGAAGAAGAATGTGATTATTTGACAAAGTGTAATGTGTTTCCTGCCGCTAAGTAAGATATTGTGTAAATAGGAGCATTGGACAAAAATGAAGGCCCCCACTTCTCCATGTAGTTATTGGCTGAATAACACTAAACTACAATTTTAATATTGCTACTTTATGTGTACTTATATTGCATTGCTATCAAAGGCATTTGTCATGGTTGTTCAATAATTACTCAGGTTGAAAAAAGGAAACAAATCATTTAGTTCAACCAATAGAAAACAACAAACAGAAACAAATAGAACATAACATAAACAAATAGAAACCCTCTATATACAACATCTTATACTTGGAGTTGATCCAGAAGAAGACTAAATTACCCCAATATAGCTTGATCCAATTTGCCCCCCCCCCAGGAGGCAATCATATATTTCTTGCATCAACAATCCCTGATGATATGGTAATATGTATTTTATATTTTGTACCATTTTAGGAAGGCATCCTTTTCCTGGGTATTGAACTCAGACCTGACAGTCAGGTGAGATGCCACCAGTTTAAAGTAATAAACCCTTACTGCTTTTTTTTCTTTTAATAGTTAAAGGGGAACTAAAGTTCACAATACTTCTGCTTTAATGGGTCACACACCCACAAGGTACTTTGCTTCTTCTGGATGCAGGTCTTCGGCTATTTTAATTGGTTGGGATGATGTCACTCCCACACATGCTTAGCAATGCAGTCATCCCAGCATGCAAGCACTGTGTTGGAATGTAAATGAAGCTTCTGCACCTCAGTGTGCATTCTACAGAAGATTGTGAACAGGCAGGTTGGTTTATTTTATTGCCGAAAAGACATTGCATGTCTCTGCAGCAATAAAAAAATGTGCCTGCTCACTGATTGTTTTAGACTTTAGTTCCACTTTAACACATTGAGCACAATACAATAAAGATTCCCCAGCAAGCTTTTTGTTAAAATTCTTACCACAGCACTTGTAGTTTATTACTTTCAGTGCTGCTGGCTTCTGATTTCTTTGTGCTGCTTCCCTGAAAGAAAAGAGTTGGCAGAGGACAGTGCAGTCTCCAGTCAGTCTGTTGGTTTGGAGAAGAAAAGGCAGAGGCGGAGCAGGGGAGTGTCTTGCCATCCTACTCTATGGGGCTGTGTTTTTCTATTGATGCACCCAGTGTAGAGAGAACATAGGCAAGGATTAAAAGATAAAGTTGCATACTTATTGGCTAAATCGGGAACTATAAGTAAAAACACAAGGGTTTAATATTGCTTTAAAGTGATACTAAAGTCTTGGGGTTTTTTTCTATTAAAATAACAAACATTTTATACTTATCTGCTCTGTGCAGGGTTTTTGCAAAGAGCAGCCTGGATCCTCCTCTTCTCGGGTCCCTCGTCGGTGCTCCTGGCCGCTCCCTCCCGTCGAGTGCCCCCACAGCAAGCCACTTGCTATGGGGTCAACGGTGCTGCAGCTCTGTGTGTCCTTCAGATATGAAGCTGTGGTTTGGCCCTGCCCCACTCTCTCCTGATTGGCTAACTGACTTTAATTTACAGCAGTGGAAGCCAGTGGCGCTGCTGCTGTGGTGTCTCAGCCAATCGGGGGTGAAGAGTCCAAGACGGCCGAGGCACTATTGTACATCGCTGGATAGAGATGGGCTCAGGAAAGTATTAGGGGGTGCTGGAGGAACTGCTACAGTTTTTTTTTATCTTAATGTATAGAATAAATAAAATAAAAACTTCTGACTTTACAACCACTTTAAGTATTTGAACAAATGGGCATTTGGAAATTATGCCTGCGGTTAAATTGGATGGTATACTGAATTCTTTAAATATTTTCTAGTGGTATAAATGTACAATATATTGTACAACGTTCAGCAGTCCGGGGTCTTCCAGCACTGCTGGTGGTACCATCAGCTACTATGAAAGGGTTGTACCGCTTGCTTCCCTTCTGCCCACCTCCTTCATTCATACAACACATAGTATTCTTTCACAACGGCAAACTGTTCTGTGATTGGAGGAGGTGGATCCTGTCATTCATCTGTCCGTCCTCGATTCACAGACACACTTCATTACAAGCAAGTTATGTCCCTGGTTCTGCACCGCAAAAAAAAACTCCAGCTTAAAGGAAACAAAAAGGAGTTGACAGATATGAAGTTCATGCACCCAGAGGTTGATGCACACACCTGCAATAGTGCATTTATTGCATTAGCCATCAGTACCTCTTGCCTTACACAAACCCTGAATATTTCTGATCAGGCAAAGCTTGTTTTGTCTCCTCCTGTCTACTGTACTTTCCTACTGGCCAGAAGGCAGCCCATCTTCGTGATAGAATAATGTGGGCAGAGGGTGTAGAGATGGATGAACCTGTGTCTTTTTTCAAACATATAAACTATGGAAAATAAGTAAATATATGTTAGCAGCTTTTTTATTGCCTTAAAGTAAGAGTTTCTTTATTGCACCTTTAATGCCAAATGCAGCTAATTCTGAGCCACGTATTTAGTGCATTTAAGACTTTCTCAACCAGGGTTCCTCTAGACCAGGGATCTGCAATTAGCGGACCTCCAGCTGTTGCAAAACTGCAAGTTCCATCATGCCTCTGCGTGTCATGCTTGTGGATATCCCTTGCATATCCCTGCTCTAGACGTTGCTAGGGGTTCTTTCAGCAATTGCTGCCTTTTATGTAAGTTATCACAGACCTCTATGGTCTTTTCTGATAACCATAAGGGGCATTCTTCCCACTGGCCACCAATATAAAAGGGGTCTTCATCCCACTGGCCACCAATATGAGAGGGGTCTTCATCCCACTGGCCTCCATTGAAAGGGGGGCCTTCGCCCCACTGGCCACCAATGTTAATGGGGCCTTCGCCCCACTGGCCACCAATGTTAATGGGGCCTTCGCCCCACTGGCCACCAATGTTTATGCCCAGTTCCTTTGATTTTTCTATTGAAGGATGTGGGGTGGGAGAAGGCCGCCATGGAGTGAAATTTGTATAGTGTACTTGGCTTAAGGGGGTCCTTCTCCACTTACCACCAATCCAACAAATAATTCACTCACCACTAACATAAATGGGTACCTCACTTACCTCCAATGTAAAATAGCACTTTTTCACTAATCATAAATGCAAGAGAGCCAATTTCCAGTGACCACCAATATAAGGGTACACATTTTCACTGACCATGTGAGAAAGCACTACAATGGTCTGCAATTCTTTTCTGTCCAATATTATATTTTGGTTATGCTCATTATTATTATTTTGTCTTATAGAGCAGCTCTGGGTGCCAAATACACAAAGTACTCCTATTTCATAATCTTTTAGTTCTTCTTGCATCCAAAACTTAAATCAGTGTAAGGCTCCATTCACACTAGCGCGTTTTTTTATGCATTTTGTATTTTGCAGAAATGCATGGGAATTTTTTAACATGGGTTCCTATGCAACATGTTCACATCAATGCCTCTTTGTAACTCTGCATTCTTGGAAAGGGTCAGGGACTTTTTTTCATGCAAAATGCAGCATTTTGCATGTAATAGAATTCAATGGACCAGCATCAAAAACGTAAGTGCACCGTTTTTGCACCGTTTTTGCACCGTTTTTGCACCGTTTTTGCACCGTTTTTGCAGCGTTTTTGGTGTTTTTTTTTTAAACTGTAAAAAAATAAATAAAAAACGCAAAACGCCGCAAAAACGCTACAAAAACACTACAAAAACGCTGCTCAAAAACGTGGCAAGCATGACAAAAAAAACCTCCAAAAACGCTCAAAAGCAACATGCATAGATGTGAATCGAGCCTTAAACACAAAACTAGTTTTCATTTTGTTAGGCTCCCTCCCTGTTTTCACGTGGTGATCTTTCCAGTAGCATAACTCCTGTATTAGAGTGCCTACACTCTGGATATATAAATTCTAAAAGCTGATCATTGTTAGCGCTCCTGTCAGTGTTAAATGGTTTGCTTCAAACCCCTAACTGCTACATTTACAGGAAAGCTTGTTCTGTTGAAAAATAACAGGCTTACTGGCAGAATCACCAGGTGAGGATTACAAAGAAAACCTAAAAATAAACTAATGCAGCCATCAGTTGGTAAGCTGCAATAGAATAAATGTTTATTTTTGGGTTTAATACAACTCTTGAAATAACATTCCGGTCTCAGGAAACCCCTATTAAAAATGTCTATACCTACAACTCACGATACATTTGTGTGTTGGTCAGTGGGAAGAATGCTCCTTACATGTGTGGCCATTGGGAAGTATTACCCCCTTGCAGATAGCTAAAAAAGATCAGTGGTGTCAGTGGGAACTTATTTGAGAAGCAGAAATTGCTTGTTGCTCAAGAAATCCCTAGCAACCTCTGGAGGAACTCTAGAGTTCCATGGAACCCTGGTTGAGAGACCCTGGTTTACAGTGATGTCCCATGAGCTGTAGATATAATAATTTTTAGTAAGGGTTCCCCAAGGCTGCATTCACACATGGCTGCAAAACAAAGGACACAATTGCAATGCCATTCTTCTAATGGCACCCCAATTGCACTGCGATTTTGCTGCAATTGTCAGGCGGTAAATTGCGCTGAAATCCTGTCAAATTGCAACATGCGACGCTATCGCCCAAAAGAAGCTCATGTTCGTTTTTGCATGTTGCAATTTGTCGTGATTGCAGTGCGATTTACTGCCCAACAATTGCGGCAAAATTGTGTCGCGATTGGGGTGCTATTATAAGTAATGACATCACAATCGTGTCATGTGGCTTGCAGCCATTTGAAATTGCAGGGCGATTCCGACCGCAATTATATGTGAGTGCAGCCTAAAAGTTTATTTCAAGTTCATTCCTGTTACAGAGATTGAGATTGGCTGCTTGAGGGTAATACACTGTGTATGTCTGGTGTTCTAGAAACTCTCAGTACTGGAATGTCCTATTAGTTGAGTATGGTCTCATACCATGATATAGAGCAGGCCTAAAATCTTCTACTCGCATTTTTAGTGGAAAATAAGGGCGGGGGGGGGGGGGGGCGAGCACGGCAGCAGCCCACGGGTTGAATGGGAGAGCCGTTCTCCCAGGGATCGCCCCAGGGAAGAGCGAGGAGAGCAGGCGCCTTGATATCTAAGTACTGGGGCCAGGAGGCGGGGCTGTGTGTGACAGCAAGCGGCGGGAACCGGCTGGCAATCCTCTTTCTCTCCTGTTCCTCTCCTCTCTCTTTCCCTGCACAGGTGAGACAGGTGAGGCTGCATTGTTGGGCATGGGTGTGGCTGCATTGTTGGGCACAGGTGAGGCTGCATTGATGGGCACTGAGTAAAGTAGTTGTTGATATTTATTTTTTTAACTTAATTCTGCATAAAAAATGTACGTGTCATTTCATGAGATAATTTATGAGGGCATGTTTAGGGGCAGGGTAGGGGTTGGTGTGGCAACTGGTGGCAAGTAACCCTTAAGGCCTGGCTAGTAGCTCGGGACTTGAAATTTTGAGCCCTGATATAGAGTGTACAGTTTATATAAACTACAAAGCTCAGGGGGCAATGTCGAATAGTCTGTTAAATTGCAGTTCCTAAAGTCAAGGTCTGCTTTAAATAATTTGATTTGTTTAGCTATAGCAGGACAGCTTTTCACCCATTATTTTTTATTTTTATTTATTTCATGAAAATCTTTTTAAAGAGGGAGCAACATGAAATAAGATTGCAGCAAATAGGTCCAGTTGACACTGGTGCAACATGGAATCCAACTTGTGAGAGCACAATTCGCATGACATGTCAAATTTAATGTTTCCCTATGAGAGCCGTGTTAAAGGAGAAGTCCAGCTAAAGCTTGTTTGGCTGTACTTCTCCTATGAATCACAGGAGTGCAATTCGTTTTTGCACTACTTTTGATCCGTTTTCAGCAGAGAGCGGACTGCGATACGTTCTGTGCTGGGACCAATCCTATTTAATTTGTTCATAAACGACCTGGAGGATGGGATAAACAGTTCAATCTCTGTATTTGCAGACGATACTAAGCTAAGCAGGGCAATAACTTCTCCGCAGGATGTGGAAATCTTGCAAAAAGACCTGAACAAATTAATGGGGTGGGCGACTACATGGCAAATGAGGTTCAATGTAGAAAAATGTAAAATAATGCATTTGGGTGGCAAAAATATGAATGCAATCTATACACTGGGGGGAGAACCTCTGGGGGAATCTAGGATGGAAAAGGACCTGGGGGTCCTAGTAGATGATAGGCTCAGCAATGGCATGCAATGCCAAGCTGCTGCTAATAAAGCAAACAGAATATTGGCATGCATTAAAAGGGGGATCAACTCCAGAGATAAAACGATAATTCTCCCGCTCTACAAGACTCTGGTCCGGCCGCACCTGGAGTATGCTGTCCAGTTCTGGGCACCAGTCCTCAGGAGGGACGTACTGGAAATGGAGCGAGTACAAAGAAGGGCAACAAAGCTAATAAAGGGTCTGGAGGATCTTAGTTATGAGGAAAGGTTGCGAGCACTGAACTTATTCTCTCTGGAGAAGAGACGCTTGAGAGGGGATATGATTTCAATTTACAAATACTGTACTGGTGACCCCACAATAGGGATAAAACTTTTTCGCAGAAGAGAGTTTAATAAGACTCGTGGCCACTCATTACAATTAAAAGAAAAGAGGTTTAACCTTTAACTACATAGAGGGTTCTTTACTGTAAGAGCGGCAAGGATGTGGAATTCCCTTCCACAGGCGGTGGTCTCAGCGGGGAGCATTGATAGCTTCAAGAAACTATTAGATAATCACCTGAATGACCGCAACATACAGGGATATGTAATGTAATACTGACACATAATCACACACATAGGTTGAACTTGATGGACTTGTGTCTTTTTTTCAACCTCACCTACTATGTAACTAGGTAATGTTACCAATGTCAGTCCAGGCACCGCGTCATCCTGACCATGCAGTCTGAATCCGCAGGTGCCTGGACTGACACCCATCTCAGCCTATCAGCGAGCTGCTGGCAGTCTGAGACGGCCGCTCCACCCCCTCCACAGCTCAGCGCTCCAGTGAGCGAGGAGAGAGCAGAGAGCTGTGACTGACAGTCTGTAGCTCTCTGCTCGGGGATCTCTAAAAACTGACTGATTTGGCAGTGTTCGATTGCTCAGTTCTCAGTGCAGAGCTACCGGGGGATAGATGCAGCATCGGACCCGTGCTGCATCCACGTAGGTAAGTATTTTTGGGGTAAAAAAAAAAAAATCCTTTACTTCTCTATTAACTGAGCCGACACAAGTCGCTCCAACTTTAGAAAAGGTTCCTGCACTAGTTTGGTCCAACTTTGATACAACTTCAATACCATAGAGCAGGGATCCTCAAACTACGGCCCTCCAGCTGTTGTGTAACTACACATCCCATAAGGCATTGTAAAACTCTGACATTCACAGACATGGCTAGGCATGATGGGAATTGTAGTTCTTGAACAACTGGAGGGCCATAGTTTGAAGACCCTTGCCATAGAGTGTAAAAAGTCACATTAGGTCGGATTTAAGTCGGACTGAAGTTGCAGGGCAAAGTCAGGTCGTGTGACTTTTTATGTTGGAGCTGTGTGAACCTGGGCTCAGGGTATTAGGGGGGTTTTGTGTTCATTTATTATGTTTAAAATGGATCACTGTTTCCAAAATATGGATGCTTGTGTAAACCAAAGCAAAACCATCCAGACATGGTAATGTCTTTTGCTACCTCCTGAGTGTGTTTTATGAAAGCCTTTTGGAGGTGATAAAAATCTAAGATTGTTGGTAAAATGGAAACATCTTTCTGCCTAAAAGTTGCAACACATCTGCTATTTTAGTTATGATTAATCAAAATAAATCACTTCATGCTTTGTGGATCATTTTGCTGGTCATAATAACTGCATAGTGTATATGCTGATGTTTATCATGTTGTCAGAATATTCTTTGACATTGTAGGAAATGTTTAAATCTCATTTGCTGCTTGTGTGATTGTGCAGACTTCTGAGAAAATCAGCCAAACATACAGTTCAGATTTTATAAATCCTCTGCAACAAAAATGCATTTTTGTTGATCCTCCCAAAGGGTTATTCTCTTCCAAAGGGATGCAGACAATGCATTTTCCTCATTAGAAGCCTGCAAGTTCATCAGCTGTCTAATAATAAGGCAGCTGGAGAAGAAGCCGTTTTTTTTTTTTTTTTTGTTTTGTTTTTGTTTTTAATTTGGTGTGGAGTTCCCCCTAAAGATTCATACCAGACACAATGCCTGGTATTGTTGGGGATCAAAGTCTGATCCCTGTTCATTGAAGTCGGACGCATGTCTGACTTCAAGTCGCAGGGCAAAGTCGGATCCAGATTGGTACGACTGTCGTGTCGTACCAGTGTGAACTTGGCCTAATAGCTGTGTATTGAGTTATTTTGAGAGGACAGCAAATTTACACTGTTATACAAGCTGTACACTCACTACTTTACATTGTAGCAAAGTGTCATTTCTTCAATGTTCTCACATGAAAAGATTAAATAATGAATTGATGATATTGAATAACATATTTATAAAAATGTGAAGGGTGTACTCAGGTGCTGTGTTGATAAAAGCTGCTTAGGGCTCCAGTCGCATCCCTGCCCCTCTCCTCTCTCCTTGTCCATCCCACAAAAAGCCTTTTGTGTTTTTTCTTTACACTGGATTCTGTGAATTGAGAAGAGGGTTATTCTATGAAAAAAAAATCACAACTAGCGGTTGGGGATGCGACTTTGGCCCTTCACTGCTGCAGCTCTCATCCCCACAAACCCCCCGAAACACAATGTTATATGTAGGAGCTGTCTTGTAGCAAAGTATGAATTTTACAGACATCTATGTGTAGTATACAGTACGTAATATTTGGGGTTAACTTGGCTAGTACAATTTGCAAAACTTTTTTCAGCCAGATTTAAGCTTTAGACTTCACACTATGTGAGGCACAGTAGGGAGTCCGGTGTGTCCCCGTTCACTGTTTCAGGGCCGAATTAGGTCCAAATTTTTGGCTGAGTTCGGACCTGAAATAGAGTCAAAGACACACCGGACTCTTCTGTGTACTCCGTGGCCGCCCCGGAGATGTGAGAGAGCACTCTCCTGTCATGCAAATTGGATGCGGGGAAAACCCGCATCCAATTCGCAGAAGTGTGAATCCAGCCTTAAGTGGTCCTTAAGTAAGGATTATTATTATTATTTTTTTAAATTTTTTTTTCATATAGAACTTTTTTTTTATTTTAGATAGTGGAAGGGAGGATTATAACCTCTGTCAGGTTTTTTTTTTTTTTTTTTTTTTTTTTCGCCATCTGTGTGCCATTGCAGAGATTTCACTTCCTGTCACCTTCCTGTAAATACCTGCAATGTGCCACATTGCAAACAGCTTCCTATAACATGCTTTTTATTTTAGGAAAAATTTTACTTTACAACCGATACAAAGCTGCCATACATGGCTCAAATTTTGGTTCAACAGGAAATGGGTTAAAATTTGAGCCATGGTTGTCTGGCTTATCAAAATGTGTTTTGTGTGTTTTTTTTTTTTTTTTTTTTTAATTGACTTTTGTTGAAGGAGACGGTTGGAAAATTGTTGGATTAACAGTGACCTCATCCATTCACATTCAGCATACACATAGGAGATCCCTCCATCCACACCGTTTAGCTATCATTATGTGTAAGACCAATGATGCACAGTATTCCCAGCCGATCAGTGCAACTGCCTTGTTTTCATCCCGTGGACTTCATTCACTTTACTAGAAAGACCGTATGGTATGTCATAGGCAGTGTATGGGCTTTCAGTTAAAAAACATGAACTCTAAGGCATAAGTGCAGGTGGCATACAAAGTGACCTGGAAGAAGAGGCTATACACTACAAGGTCAGTAAAGATCTTGGAGGAGCCAGATTAAAATGGTTCTAAAGTCAAAAGGTTTTTAACTTAATGCATTCTACGCATTAAGGTAAAAAACCTTCTGGGTGCAGCTCCCCCCAGACCCCCTTATATTTGAGCCCCATCCTGATCCAGCAATGTGCATGAGAGCAGCGGGTCTCCTGCTGCTGTCAATCACAGCCAGTGAGCCCATAAGGAGAGAGTGGGGGGCTGGGCCAAGCTGCGCCCTGTCTGTTCACAGAAGCGTGGCTCAGAGAGGGAGGGGGGAGGAGCCAGGACTGATGGCAGGGGACCCAAAAAGAAGAGGATTGGGGCTGCTCTGTGCACAACCATTACACAGAGCAGGTAAGTATAACTAGGGATGCACTGAAACTAGGGATGCACTGTTATGGCAGCTAGCTGCTGCCATAACAACGGTATACCCCTTCAAAGTTTGGACGTACATCGTCGTGCGGCGGTCCGGAAGTGGTTAAATGGGGAGGTGCGTTTTTGCTGCAGTTTTTTTTAAGTGACCAAAATGCAGCAAGCCAGATTTTTAACACCACAATGGAAGCGTGAAATAAATTCATATTAATTTCAATTCATGATATTGATTTAAAATTTTGAATATAATACAATTCTATATAAAAATATATATATTTTTTTTAAAACTGTTATTTTCGGTTTTCTGCCTAGTGCATCCTGAATTTTTGGTTCTGGCACCTCGAAGTAAAAAAAGTTTGTTCTTAAAACTAAAACGTGTACCCTTAGTATCACTTTAAAGCTTTTTCTTTCTTTTTTTTTTTTTTTAATTATAACCATTGGGTTAATGTTTGTCATTACGAAAATGCTGCTGGAGGAGCCCACTAAGAATTATTGTATATATCCTTTTAATATAAAGAGGAACTTGGTGCTGGGTAAGCATTGCTTTGAATTTAACCTGTAGTGTCTGGGAATACTGATGGTGCAGCACCTTTCCACTCTTATTGTTGCGAAGGTAAGGGAGACTGATGCCAGAATGCATTCATACTTCCTAATGCACTTGTGAACTTTTGATGTAAAAAGACCCTACAGAATAAACCTCTTGCTCTAATACACCAAAGCTTTACCATCTCCGGCATGTAGTACATAGAAGATGCCCATCTACTTCACTGGGTAGAAATTCCTTTCCAGAGACAACTCAAATTTTGGATTTTCTTTGAGTCCTTTTGATAATGGACTCAGGCCAAATAAAGAGTGTGGATCTACCCAGTGAACCCAGTTTTATTTGGCCTGATGACCATTATCAACAGGACTCAAAGAAAATCCAAAATTTGAGTTGTCTCTGGAAAGGAAATGGAGGAAAATTTACCTAATAATGGGCACTTCTGTCTGAGGTGTTTTTGAAGCAGTGATCAGCAGTGATCCCAAGGATCGGCGCTGATCACAATCCATAAACAGTTTATGAAACAGATAATCGGAGGGAGAAGTGTTTGAACATGTTCTCCCGCCGATGATCTCTGCACATGGAGAATCATCATTGACTGACACAGAAATGGCCCCCCAACACTGTAACCATGTCCCCCTGTCATATTTATGTGTGTGTGTGTGTGTGTGTATATATATATATATATATATATATATATATATATATATATATATTTATACATACATACATACCCATACAATGGGGACGGAAAGTATTTAGACCCCCTTCAATTTGTCACTCTTTGTTATATTGCAGCCATTTGCTAAAATCATTTAAGTTCATTTTTTTTCCTCAATATACACACAGCACCCCATATTGACAGAAAAACACAGAATTGTTGACATTTTTGCAGATTTATTAAAAAAGAAAAACTGATATCACATGGTCCTAAGTATTCAGACCCTTTGCTCAGTATTTAGTAGAAGCACCCTTTTGATCTAATACAGCCATGAGTCTTCTAGGGGAAGATGCAACAAGTTTTTCACACCTGGATTTGGGGATCCTCTACCATTCCTCCTTGTAGATCCTCTCTAGTTCTGTCAGGTTGGATGGTAAACCTTGGTGGACAGCCATTTTTAGGTCTTTCCAGAGATGCTCAATTGGGTTTAAGCTAGGGCTCTGGCTGGGCCATTCAAGAACAGTCACGGAGTTGTTGTGAAGCCACTCCTTCGTTATTTTAGCTGTGTGCTTAGGGTCATTGTCTTGAGGGAAGGCAAACCTTCGGCCCAGTCTGAGGTCCTGAGCACTCTGGAGAAGGTTTTCGTCATATCCCAGTACTTGGCCGCATTCATCTTTCGATTGCAACCAGTCGTCCTGTCTCTGCAGCTGAAAAACACCCCCACAGCATGATGCTGCCACCACCAGGCTTCACTGTTGGGACACCTTGGACAGGTGATGAGCAGTGCCTGGTTTTCTCCACACATACCGCTTAGAATTAAGGCCAAAAAGTTCTATCTTGGTCTCATCAGACCAGAGAATCTTATTTCTCACCATCTTGGCGTCCTTCAGGTGTTTTTTAGCAAACTCCATGTGGGCTTTCATGTGTCTTGCACTGAGAAGAGGCTTCCGTAAGGCCACTCTGCCATAAAGCCGCAACTGGTGGAGGGCTGCAGTGATGGTTGACTTTCTACAACTTTCTCCCATCTCCCGACTGCATCTCTGGAGCTCAGCCACAGTGATCTTTGGGTTCTTCTTTACCTCTCTCACCAAGGCTCTTCTCCCCCGATAGCTCAGTTTGGCCGGATGGCCAGCTCTAGGAAGGGTTCTGGTCATCCCAAATGTCTTCCATTTAAGGACTATGGAGGTCACTGTGCTCTTAGGAACCTTAAGTGCAGCAGAAATATTTTTGTAACCTTGGCCAGGTCTGTGCCTTGCCACAATTCTGTCTCTGAGCTCTTCAGGCATTTCCTTTGACCTCATGATTCTCATTTGCTCTGACATGCACTGTGAGCTGTAAGGTCTTATATAGACAGGTGTGTGGCTTTCCTAATCAAGTCCAATCAGTATAATCAAACACAGCTGGACTCAAATGAAGATGTAGAACCATCTCAAGGATGATCAGAAGAAATGGACAGCACCTGAGTTAAATACATGAGTGTCACAGCAAAGGGTCTGAATACTTAGGACCATGTGATATTTCAGTTTTTCTTTTTTAATAAATCTGCAAAAATGTCAACAATTCTGTGTTTTTCTGTCAATATGGGGTGCTGTGTGTACATTAATGAGGGAAAAAAAATGAACTTAAATGATTTTAGCAAATGGCTGCAATATAACAAAGAGTGAAAAATTTAAGGGGGTCTGAATACTTTCCGTCCCCACTGTTTAAAGTGTTTGTAGATCACTTCACTCCTCCAAAGGTGAAGCGATCTACACCGCTTCAAGATCTCCACTGTGAATGCCGGAGAATGAAGCAGTGAATAGATTTCACTGCTTCATAAACGGACACCAGAGAGTATAGTATTTGCTTTCTTTGGAGAAGTCTTCTTTCAATTCCTGTTGTCTCAAGACATCCATGGACCATCTCTACGTCCTTTCCACAGAGCAGTAAAGTGTCGCCATAATGACACTGCGTTGCTCTGGTGATTGGTATAAAGTGTAAAAACAAAAATTTTATATATGTGTATGTACAGTGCCTTGAAAAAGTATTCATACCCCTTGAAATTTTCCACATTTTGTCATGTTACAACGAAAAAACATAAATGGTATTTTATTGGGATTTTATGTGATAGACCAACAGAAAGTGGCACATAATTGTGAAGTGGAAGGAAAATGATAAATGTTTTTCAAATTTTGTGTTTTATGTATATTTGTATGCATTTGTATTCAGCCCCCTTTACTCTGATACCCCTAACTAAAATCTAGAATCAGAAGTCACCTAATTTAGTAAATGGAGTCTACCTGTGTCTAATTTTAATCTCAGTATAAATACAGCTGTTCTGTTAAGCCCTCAGAGATTTGTTAGAGAACCTTAGTGAACACACAGCATCATGAAGGCCAAGGAACACACCAGACAGGTCAGGGATAAAGTTGTGGAGAAGTTTAAAGCAGGGTTAGGTTATTAAAAAAAAAAAATCCCAAACTTTGAACATATCATGGAGCACTGTTCAATCCATCATCCGAAAATGGAAAGAGTATGGCACAACTGCAGATCTACCAAGACATGGCCGTGCACCTAAAGTGACTGCAGAGATCGATTCTGTCCATTCACAACTGAGCATCGTAAACGGTGTTTACGATGTTTCAGTTTATGAATGAACAGTCAGGAGGCACTGTCTCCTGTCCATTCATCTTCAGTGCAGCTGAGGCTGCTGAAAAAGGGACTGGAGATTTTGTGTCCTCAGTCCCTTTTCCTGTCTCAAAGGGAGATGTCAGGGGTCTGTTTAGACCCTTGATAGCTCACCAAACGCCACCCCCCCGAACAGGGATGATAGTTTAAAAAAAAACAAAAATAATAAAGAATTATAATAAATATTTAAAAGTTAAAATTGTAAAAAAAAATTATTAAAAAAACACTGACACCGTCCATTACACTTCTCCAGTTAGTCTGTTATGCCCTGTTATGGGAGCTTTTCATTGGATATTCCGACAGTGTGTATGCCCCATCGGACTTTTTCTGTTGGCATTTCCGACGGACTTAGATATAGAGCCTGTTTTCAATTTTTCAGAAGGAGTTTGGCCCGATGCAAAGTCCGGTTGTGTGTACACGGCAGTAACTTTCACACAGACTAAATAATATACACGATTTGGGTTATTTTTAGCAAAGCAATGAAGCCGAATGTATTTTAGCCTAAATTTATGAAGAAAGATTATTTATTTTACTTGGGTAAAAGCATACAGTATGGACTACAGTGTGGTAGCACTTGACACTTTTTTTTTTTTTCAACAATACTTAATGTGGGTAAACGAGAAAAAAATTGAGCTAATTATAGTTGTACAAACAATCCTCTGTGGGTGTATCTTGTAGGACTGCTCTATAGTCCTTCAGGAATGGAATGTGTGGGATAGCACTACATTGCTTCTCAGTTACTGTATACTACATAAGGGTTTATTCAGTGACCTTTCCTGCATGTGCTGTTTTATAGCTTATTCTTTTAAAAGATATCCTAAATGTTTGTTTTGTTCTTACTACTGTACTACAATATTCATCACATTTCTATAGGAAAACTGGCGCTTCTAATTTTAACCAGATGTTTTTAGAAGAACTCCAGCCTTACCAAATACTTTACTGCAGTTTCTGGTTGACCTCTTACACATGTGTTGAGGCATGGGGCCATGTAACCTATTTATACAAAAAAAATTGTTAACATGTGCATTGAACATGGCCTTGTACACATGGGTCGAATGTCGGATGGCATCGCCATTCAACGTTGAGTGTTTACTGCAGCCGTTCAGCTGGCTTCTGTCAAAGGGGCAAAGGTTTGCCAACCAACTCCCAATCAGTGCACTAGTGTGTGCAGGGCTTAAGAGTGGTTTCAGATAAAGATTGAAAAGGATAGATTTTCTATCAAGTGTTTATTGCTATCTGTGGCCCTAATTGGGAGGTTTCTCCTCATTCCTGGCTCTAGTGACACCTAGGGATTGGCATTCACCTTCTTGTTTCTCCTCTCTGGAGTGCATTCTCCATATATTGCTAAGAAAAATCCACTTGTGGCTGGGGACAATTTCACTAGCTTGCAAGTGGATTCCCAACAGAAATATATGCACAAGGAAACAGGATATGGAACAAACAGCTGTGCCCTAGTTGTGACCAGGACAGGAAGTGAATAGATGTGTCCCAAGCAAGGACACAAATGTCAAAACCTGATATATCTAGTACTTTTGTGCCCTAGCCAGAAGGAAAAATGGAATAGGTTTTTCTTATTTGTTTGTTCTTTATGCTCATGTTTTCATGTATACGTGATATAAATGTTCAGTTCTACGGAGACAGTCACGAAGTAAGAAGGCAGTGCTGGGCTTTCTTATTAGAAAGTCTAGTATAGGCTGCCAAGTAAGTATTCTTGAAGCAACCATTATTTGTAAAATAAATTCATAGAAGCTACATGAAAACGTAAATTTAACAAAAAGCCAAGCCTGTTCTGTTATTTCCTGTATTGGAAACCTAATAAAATAAATAAAAACTATATATATTTTTGTGATTGCTCCATGCCTTGACCCAGCCCATGCCTATTGTTCATCTCTGCATTCACTTGATCCAGTTTGTGGATTGAACTCCTGTCTGATGATTTGGTTCTTGGTGTCATTTGTCTGGTAGCTGTTGTTGAGCTGCAACCTCCAAATGGCCTTACTTGTAGGCAGACCAAGGAAAATCGCTTGGACAACAATGTGGATGGACCAATCTGCAGTTTTGTTATTGTATTCTGACAGCTGTCACCCCGGCAGGCAGATGTTCGGGTGTTCTGACAGCTGCAGGTGCCAGCTATCTGAATACATGAACAGTGCCTGCATCTGATTTGGATGCAGAAGCTGTTTGGCTGAAAAAAAAGTCAATTGAATAAACAGACACTTGTTGAGCTAGTTGTTACCAAAGGGACCACCCATAGGAATCGGCTGAAATTTGAACTTGGTGTTACTAAACCCACAACCGTAAAAGCAGTCCGTATATGCAGTAAAGCATGCTTGTTCTACTCACTGTGGAACCTAAGGGGTTAAAAAAAGGCAGCTTGATCCTGCCTGCTCTAACCCTCCCCTTTTTCCACAGTCCTCAACCCATCTCCTGATAAAACAGAGCCTTGGGGGCAAGGTGTACATGCTCAGTTTGGTGTAATATTGCAAGAGAGTTGTGTTTTTTTTTTTTTTGTTTTGTTTTTTAATTATTTTTTTTTCCTGGAAGAGGGCATGTGATCAGCACAGGGCCAATCAGCACTGTCCAGACAGAGGGTCAGGGGTCCTGCAGCCTCATAGGACAGTCAGAGTAGAATGAAAACTCCTCTTACAAGCTTTCACCGGACACTAATAGAAGTCATAAGACTGCTATATAATGCCGATGAGGAAAGATATTTAGCAGTTTATATTTACTAAAATAATTACATTTCCATGTTCAGTGTGTAAAGATCAACTTCTTGTTCTCAAACTCTGCTTTCGGGGAGCCCAGACCTAACATTGTTAGCACAAATGATCCATACAAACCTATGACAGCTGAAGAAATAAATGACTTCTTAAAGAAAGGGAGTCTCGATTTTTAGGGTACAACAGCAGCATTATACAAGGAGAACCATGAAATAAAAGTAAATAGAAAGTTGTAGTTTGAGGACATCACAAAAGCTCTAAAAAACACATAAAACTAAAATTTTTGTTTCTCACAAATATACAGTATTTCACAAAAGTGAGTACACCCCTAACATTTTTGTAAATGCTTTATTATCCTTTTTTTTTTTTTTGTACAAAAGGTTTTATTGAAAAAAAATATACATCAACAAATAAGTACAAAACGGTGATGGATACATCATGAGTTAACAGGTAATAGACTGCCGGTATCCGGCGAGTGAAACTATTATTCAAAAATTTAAGCCTGGACTTGGGCGGTACAATGCCGAGGCCAGGCGACATACCATGACATATTCTCATCCCGCTTATTCTAGCGTAGTGGTATGGTATCAGCGGATATTAATATAATTGCAAACATACAGGAATAACTAAGGTTTCTAAACGAGATGTTGTTGCGATACATAACGTTTCATGAAGAAATAAGTAAAATAAAAAAAAACAAAAAAAAAAAAGAACCAGTACTAAAGTCAGATTAAATTGAATAACCTTAAAGAGCATCAAATACCTCTGAATGTACTAATTTGTGTAATATATTAAATTTCCGGTCCTTATAGAATTAAGCCCGAGGGTCTGAAAAAGGAGAAGGAGAGAGAAATTGAAAGTGGGAAAGAAGGGGGGAAGAAAGGAGAAAAAGGGGGGGAGGAACCTGGGGTGGGGGGAACAGAGGCTTGTTATAGAGAAAGAAGCGTTTGATCAAATCTTGATGGGCGATTGTAAGTCACCCAGGGTTGCCATATCCTGAGGAATTTATCATGAGTGTCCATCAATATGGCCGTAAGTTTCTCATTTACCATGATATCATTCACAGTATTTTTAACTGCTTCAAAACTAAGGTTTGGGGTTTTCCAGGCCCTTGCTATGATGAGTTTAGTTGCAGTGAAAATCTGTGCTGCTAACTGACGTTCAGGACGAAGAAGTTCTGCAATTGGTTTCCATAAAAGGGCCTCAAAAGGGTCCCGCTTTATGTTGGTGTTAAAAAGATTACGTAATAGTGAATATACTCTGACCCATAGTCTGCAGACCCTGGGACAGGTCCACCAAATATGCGCCATTGTGCCCTCCTGTGAGCACCCGCGAAAACAAAGGGGGGAGTAAGATGGGATAAAACTTGCTAGTCTAGCCGGAGTATAATACCATCTATAGAAGACTTTATACGCGTTCTCTAAAAAGAGAACATTATTGGAACATTTAGATAGTGCTATCGTCATGCTATGCCAGTCCTCCGGATCTAGTTGTTTCCCAAACTCAGCCTCCCATTGGAGATGATAGGGTCTCAATGGTATTGTCTTGGAATTATTTATAGCGGTATATATTAGAGAAATCAAACCCGAGGATTGGGGGCGTGATCTACAAAGGCTTTCAAATGGTGTCATGACAAAGGGGGCAGAATGAGAAATTGTAAGCTGTCGGAGAAAATGTCTAATTTGCAGGTAACTGTAATGCTCCCTAAGGGGGATATCGTGTGATGAACGTAAGGCAGCGAAAGAGATAATCTTGATAGGGGTGAATAACGAATGGATATCTATGAAGCCATTGTCGGACCACCACTTAAATTGCAATGGGTTATCACAACCCGGTTGAAATAAAGGGCAGTGGAGGATACGAAGTAGTGGGAGATGAGGAGAAATTAGGCCTGCTGAATACTTGACCGCATCCCACAATTTGAGGGAATGAGCTAGGCAGGGACCTATTGTAGGGGGGCGATGTGCTCTAGGAAGCCAAGGGAGAGAAGCTAGAGGAGTTGGGAGTGCGTCGACCAAGTCAATGGTGGCCCATAGGGGCATTTGTTGCTTTGCATGAAGATGAGATAGTGGGGCGATACCCGCTGCTATATAATATGCTTGCAATTTAGGAACTGAAAGGCCACCATTGACTCTGCACGCGTAAAGCACTTGTCTCTTGATTCTAGGTCTCTTTTGGCCCCATATAAATTGCATAATTTTACGTTGATGTATTCGAATGATATGGGGAGGCACTGGAACTGGCAAAACTCTAAAATAATAGAGCGATTTGGGGAGGTACGTCATTCGCACCGTCGCTATTCTGCCGAACCATGAAATCGGGATTGTGGACCAAGAGGCTAACATAGCCTCCAGCTTTCGAAAAAGCGGAGGAAAATTAGCTTGATATAATCCCGAGTATTTTGGGGTAAGTTTAATACCCAGATAAGGTAAAGAGGTTGACCACTGAAACGAAAATGCTGACTGCAGGGCATCTAATACCGGGGGCCGAAGATTAATAGACATCGCTTTAGATTTTGCCGGGTTAACTGAAAGGCCCGAAAACGAGGCGAAGGAGTCTAAGAGAGAGAATAAATTGGGGAGGGAGATTCTGGGTTTAGTAATGGTTAATAAAATGTCATCCGCAAACAGGAACAATTTGTGCGCGTTTTCTGCTATTTCTACTCCTGAGATATCTGGATGAGAGCGTATGGCCTCCACCAGGGGTTCAAGTGCTAGTATAAATAGAAGGGGGGAGAGCGGGCACCCCTGCTGTGTTCCCCTTTTAATAGGGAAAGTAGGCGATTCATATCCATAGTAACGCACTTTAGCCTGAGGGGAGTGATATAGGGCTGAAACCCAGCCCAAAAAGGAGGTGCCGAAGCCGTAGTGTGTAAGGACCTGTGTCAAATAGGGCCAGGATAAGGTATCGAAAGCTTTATTAACATCTAAAGAAAGAAACATTGTACCCAAAGACCTTTCATGCACTATATGTTGGATTTGGAGGAGTCGTCGAATGGCATCACTTGCCTGTCTGCGGGGGACAAATCCCACCTGATCTGATCCCACCTGAATTCAAACGGTTGGCCAGAATTTTCGTCAATATCTTCATATCAATATTGATTAAAGAGATTGGCCGAAAATTTGCCCAGGAGGAGTGATCTTTGTCTGGCTTAGGAATCATCACTATGTTGGCAGTTAACATGTCTGGCGTAAATGAGTGACCTCCTTTGACCGAGTTATACATAGTCGCTAGGTGTGGGGCCAGGATTTCTGCAAATTTTTTATAATACAAAGCAGTGAAGCCATCTGGACCTGGTCTTTTGCACACTTTCAGTTCCTTAATGCACTGAAGTATCTCAGAGACCTGTATATCTCGGTCCATTAGGGAGATATGGGGTTCCGATAGGGAAGGTAGAGATAACTTATCTAAAAACTCATTCAGGCCCTGTGTTGAAGAATGATTTAGGGGGGAGTAGAGTTTAGTAAGCCGGTAACGGAATTCTTCCAGAATCCGCTGAGGGTTACCCGTAAGGATATTATGACTGGTGCGCAGGCTTATGGGAGTAAATTTTGGAATGAAGGTTCTCAATCTGTTAGCCAACTGCGCATAAGGTTTGTTTGCCTTAGAATACCATTTCTGGCGGGCCCAACGTAAGGTACGGTCCGCCTCATCTGTCAGACATAGATATAATTCTGTACGGGCTTTGTCTAAAGCTCTGCAGTTAGCAGGGGTGGGGGTTAGTTTAAAGGTCGTCGAACAATCCTCTAAGATCTGTTCTAACTTGCGTCATGCCTGAAATCTTTCTCTCTTACGCTGAGATGCTATTCGAATAACACGACCCTGGAGGACTGCTTTATAAGCCTCCCATAATGTTATTGGGAACGAGACCGAACCTGCATTAAGTCTAAAGTATTCCATAGAAGCTTCTTTGATTTCATTGAGGATCGGTTTGAATGACAAAAGTGAATCATTCATCACCCAGGGAGCTTGTTGTGGTTTATTGAGTAGGGAACGACAGACAGTTAGAACTGGGTCGTGATCAGACCAAGGGACTGTTAGGATCGATACCGATTCTATTAAAGGAAGGTGTTTCCGTAACATAAACGTATGGTCAATTCTAGAGTGAGAATGGTGGGGATGAGAATAGTGGGTGTAGTCCCTGCCCATGGGATGAAACTCTCGCCATAGGTCTACTAGGTCCACATTTGTAGGGCCCACCAGAATTTTTTCGCCGCTGGAGGGGGGGATTTGTGGTCCGCTGGGTACTTATCAATGGCCGGATTAAGCGTCACATTCGAGTCACCCGCCAACAGGAGGGTGCCTTTTTGGTGGACCTGTAACAAGGAACAAACATGAGATAGAAATGGGCCCGGATTTTCGTTCGGGGCGTAATAGGTCATAATGGTTACTTCATTGTCCTGAACAGAACCCTGTATGAGAAGATATCTGCCATTGGGGTCAGCTATCTGTTTATTGCAGATAAATGGAACCAATTTTCGTAGAGCTATAAGAACCCCTCTCTGTTTAGTAGGACCATTAGCTAAATATACTTGGGGATAATTTGCTGCGAAATATTTGGGGCAGGAAGAAGAAGAAAAATGAGTTTCCTGTAAACAAGTTATAGCTATCTTTTGTTGCTTGAGGTATTTAAAAACTTTAACTCTTTTTTGTGGGGAATTCATACCCTGAACATTCAGGGACAGCCAGTGAAGGGTCATTGGGACTGAGTTATAACGCTATGGACTACTCCATCCGCACACCCCAGGTTCCAAGGGAAAGGGGAAAGAAAGGGGGAAAGAAAAGTGAGAGAAAAATAGTAAAAACAAGGAAGAGCATAAGGTATGAGAATACCGAGAAGAACTCTAGTTAGAGAACGTAGTGAATACATTGACGTATCACGCCGTGGCCGGCAAGGCCCACAATGGGGTGGGGCCATAGCCAAGACAACTATCTTAGCCATGTGCCATCCCATGGGGGGAGCAGTGGTCCGTCGGAACCACCGGCCTATAAAGAAGATAATTCAAACAGACTATGTAAAATTGACATAAAATGTAAACAATACTTAGAGATAGCAACAAAACAAACAACGTTAAATGAGTTATAGTAAGAAAATCTCAGTGCAATATTAGCAATTTGAGGGTGTGGATGCAGGGGTCCCCCCCGCCCCCCAGGGACGACAGCCACAAGACCGCCCCCCCAGAAGACGGGGCGAGACCCCACACCCAAGTCAATACGCCAGCCCCTTCACTCCACTAAACAGGAGCAAGGGGATCCGGCGAGTGAACAAAACAAATACACAACCTGGATAACCATCAGTGGAGGCTTGTCCCCAGCCAAAAACCCTGTACCCTTTACCCCCCACCAGGGCTTAAGAGTAATTTGCTTATGTCTGGTGAACCCTCTTCTCCATGAGGGCCATCAGCAATGTAGAGGTGGTTCGGGGGGCAAACTGTTGTCGGAGACCCCTCAGGGAAACTCATGTGGGTTGGACCATGCCCAAGACCGCCATCTCACAGGTGGGGCAGCCTACAGTAGGGCAACGATCCTCCCAACTGTTCTACAGTCAGTTCAAGTGGGCAAAGGTGCGGCAGGGGGACGACCTCCAAAGGAAGCAATTGAAAACCTCCATTTCGGTTGGAAATTAGAAGTCAGTCAGTGACACACCGAGCCAAACGGCCAAAAAAGATGAACTGCACATCATGAAGAAATGGGATTTTTCATCCATTATTAGCTTGATGGAATCTTTGGGCCTGCAGGTCACGCAGTGCCTGGGATCCAGCTTGTGATCGTTGTGATGCTTGAGGAGGTTTACGAGGGGGCCTAGAGGGACCTGGTTGAGAATTGGAAACCTGAGCATCAGGTTGAGACAGAGGAATGTCCAATTGTAGATCCTGGAGATGTTGCTTTAGGCCTGATGGGGAGGTGGCATGGAACTGACGACCTTGGTGGGAGAAAGAAAGTTTAAAGGGGAACCCCCATCTGTACTTGATCTGATTGGATTGTAGAACTTGGAGATAAGGTTTGAGACCTCGGCGCCTAGCAATAGTGACCGGCGAGAGGTCCGCAAATATTTGAAGATGGTTGCCTTGAAAGGAGATATCCCTTTGTTCTCGGGCAGCTTGTAAGAGTTTCTCCTTGGTCCTATAGTAGTGGAATTTGATGATAACGTCCCGTGGGGGACCTTCAGAAGGTTTAGGGGCCAATGACCGATGAATGCGGTCAAACTCTAGCCTTTCCACCGGGATCTCAGGGGCCAGTTCTTGAAAAAAAGCGGTGGCTGTTCCTTGTAGGTCCGTGATCGTTTCAGGGAGTCCGCGGATACGAAGATTATCCCTGCGGGCCCTGTTCTCCGCGTCCTCTAGCTTATCTCTGAGAGCGTCCAATTCTGCAGACATTTTGTCCACCTCCTCCTCATGGCCCTCCAGCACAATAGTAGCCAAGTCCATGCGATGTTCCAATTGGTTAGTGCGGTGGCCGATCTCTTTAAGGCCTCGGACCAAGTCCAAGGAAAGCTTTCGGGAGGCAGCCGTTATCTCATCTCGTACAATGCTACGGAATTATGCCAGCAAAGCATCAGAGTCAGCGGGATGGGGACTCATGCGATCTGTGGGGAACAGATGTAGGCTTTCAGCCGGAGAACCATGTCCCAAATCCGAAAGTTGTGTATCATCATCAGGTTCTGGGGGTTCGGGCGCCATTTTAGATCTGCCGCCTGGGGCCGGGGATTTGTTGCTGCTCTGCCTGTTTTTTAGCTTGCTTTTTGTAGAGCGGTACATTACCGCATGCGGCTCCAGGTATTCTTCTATCCTTTAGGGTAAAATGGTCTCCCTCTCGTTACTTCTATGTCAGATTAGGCCGGGTAGTGTTTTCCGACGGCGCGGAGCGGAGGAATCAGACATCCATTTCCTTCGCTCACGCGTATGCCCCCCTCTCGGGCAGTGTCTTACATTGTAAAATAAAGGGCTCCTTTAAACTTGATAAAAAAATAAATAAATACATTTTTGATCAATAGCCCTGTTGGCCTATGTATTGCTTGTAAGGGGATTAATTAGGGCAATTAATGATTTGGGATCTGTGAGAAAGTGGGCAGCCAAGTCTCAGTAAAAAAAAAAGAAAAAAAAGAATTGATTTTGGGAGTCTCTGGAGTACCAAGATGGCCGCCACCCTCCAGGAGTAGGCCGAAGCCGCGGTCTTTCCTCAGGAGCGGCCGCCGGCTATGCAGGGACCGCTCCGTTTAGGCCTAAAACCCCCAGCCAAGGACAGATGTCAGTGCACAGGGGGACAGATACCCCTAAGGATGTCTCTCAGGGAGCGATGGTACTCACTGCGGTCCGGGGGGGAGGCCTGTGTGTGACTGTAGCTGAGGCCGGAGGCCTCCAGGAAACACCCGGCCGCGGAGCGGATTCTGGCTCCGATTTTCAGCTGGTCTTGTGGCCACTGTCTTCCGGGGGTAGGGTAGCCCACAATCAAGGTCCTGGTACCCTCTCCTTTGGTGGATTATGCCGTCGGAGGCAGAAGGACGCCGTCCCCTTCGTAGGCCCCAAGATGGCGGGGGCCGCCGCACTATTAAGTCCGGTGCCGCCGAACCGGGCCCGAGTTTTTACAAACTAGTCCTCTGGAGCAGGCTGGGGAGAGTCCAGGCACCCAAAAAGAAAATCTGGACCTCTCCAGGGCAAGAATGGGCTGCGGATGGCGGTGGATTAGGCCTGGGTATGGAGAGCCTAGGTTCAGCACGTCCTCACAGCTTCACCACCAGGACACGCCCCCGCTTTATTATATCTTTTAATGTGACAACACTGAAGAACTGACACTTTGCTACAAAATAAAGTAGTGAGTGTACAGCTTGTATAACTTTGCTGTCCCCTCAAAATAACTCAACACACAGTCACTAATTTCTAAACCGCTGGCAACAAAAGTCAGTACATCCCTGAGAGAAAATGTCCAAATTGGGCCCAAAGTGTAAATATTTTGTGTGGCCACCATTTGTTTTCCTGTACTGCCTTAACCCTCTTTGGCATGGAGTTCACCAGAGCTTCACAGGTTGCCACTGGAGTCCTCTTCCACCCCTCCATGACAACATCATGGAGCTGGTGGATGTTAGAGACCTTGCGCTCCTCCACCTTCCGTTTTGAAGATGCCCCACAGATGCTCAATAGGGTTTAGGTCTGGAGACATGCTTGGCCTGTCACCTTTACCCTCAGCTTCTTTAGCAAGGCAGTGGTCGTCTTGGAGGCGTGCTTTATGGTCGTTTTGTTGGAATACTGCCCTGCTGCCCAGTCTCTGAAGGGAGGGGATCATGCTCTGCTTCAGTATGTCACAGTACATGTTGGCATTCATGGTTCCCTCAATGAACTGTAGCTCCCCAGTGCTGGCAGCACTCATGCAGCCCCAGACCATGACACTCCCACCACAATGCTTGACTGTAGGCAAGACACACTTGTCTGTGTACTCCTCATCTGGTTGCCGCCAAACATTCTTGACACCATCTGAACCAATCAAGTTTATCTAGGTCTCATCAGACCTCAGGACATGGTTCCAGTAATCCATGTCCTTAGTCTGCTTGTCTTCAGCAAACTGTTTGCGGGCTTTCTTGTGCATCATCTTTAGACGAGTCTTCCTTCTGGGATGACAGCCATGCAGACCAATTTGGTTCAGTGTGTGGCATATGGTCTGAGCACCGAGGGGCTGACCCCCCCACGCCTTCAACCTCTGCAGCGTTGCTGGCAGCACTCATACATCTTTTTTCCAAAGACATCCTCTGGATATGATGTTGAGCATGTGCACTCAACTTCTTTGGTCGACCATGGCGAGGCCTGTTCTGAGTGTAACCTGTCCTGTTAAACCTCTGTATGATCTTGGCCACCCTACTGCAGCTCTGTTTCAGGGTTTTGGCAATCTTATAGCCTAGGCCATCTTTATGTAGAGGAACAATTCTTTTTTTCAGATCTTCAGAGAGTTCTTTGCCATGAGGTGCCATGTTGAACTTCCAGTGACCAGTATGATAGTGACACCAACACCAAATTGAACACAACTGCTCCCCATTCACACCTGAGACCTTTTAACACTAACTAGTCACATGACACCGGGGAGGGAAAATGGCTAATTGGGCCCAATTTGGACATTTTCACTTAGGGGTGTACTCACTTTTGTTGCCAGCGATTTAGACATTAGTGGCTGTGTGGAGTTATTTTGAGGGGACAGCAAATTTACACTGTTAAACAAGATGTACACTCACTACTTTACATTGTAGCAAAGTGTCATTTCTTCAGTGTTGTCACATGAAAAGATATAATAAAATATCTACAAAAATGTGAGGGGTGTACTCACTTTTGTGAGATACTGTATCTAACTGTAATAATTCATCATAGTGTGTCCCATGTTCCCATACCCTTTATGCATGTTGTGCTATGACCAGAGAATCGGTGCTGGTTTTGTAGGAGACCTTCCTCTGTAGATAATGCTGCAATGGTGTTTTCTGCCCCTGTGCCAGAATTCTTTATGCAAGTTTGTCAGTGGCAGCAATCGGCAGCCAATCAAACACTTGTCTGCCACAGATATGTGTTCTCTTTTCATTGTGTGGTAAGTGATTTCAGGTTTCAGCTTGTTCTTTTGTATAGAGTTCTGCACAGCCACCAATCAGATTCAGACATTTACATGCCAACTGACATTTCCATGCCTAGGGTTGAATTTTATTAGTGACAGTGGCCTCTGTCGTGTTTCATGTTCATAGGAATCACTAACCTATAGAAAGCAATGTGTGTGTCCTTTTTATTTATTTTTTTTGGCAAAGCGTTCTTTGGATGAGCTGTTTTCATGCTTTGAGCTGTGCACTTGTTCCACTTGTTTCCCACTACCCCTCCCTTCTCTCCCCACTGCACCAGTGCCATTGTACACATTCCTATCTTATTTGTTTGTGGCCTTATCTCCCAAAGGTTGTGTTTAGAGCCCATGGTGGACAAGGCTTGTGACAGCCATCTCCATGACAACAGTGAGTGATGTCACTGGCATGACCACTTTTCTTGTTCCCAGGCAGAGTCCTGCATGTGTGGGAGGTTAACACAAAGGCAGTTGAACTGATCAACAGGCAGGAGACCCGGAATTACAGGGAAGATTTATTACATGTGCTATTAATGAACACTCCTGATACAGTCACCCATCGTTGTTACATTTCCTTTGCACATTGTTCTGTGTTTTGCAAAGTGAAGCTGTTTTTGTCACTGTATTTGTGAAAGACATGCAACATTCTTATTTCTGCATTTCTATTCCTTTATATTATTCTAAGTAACTCCCATTCAGCAAGTATTTCTTTGTTCTAGTCTATTAAAAAGCCTGTGCTGCTCCATGTTTTACCTTCTCAATTAACATTTTTATATTTGTAGCTGAAAAAAAAATATTTTGACTACTTTTTAAGCGCTTCCTGCCCACCGTACGCCAAATGACGTCCTCGGATTTGAGCAGGGATAACTGAGTGATGCCTGTAGCTACAGGCATCATTCAGATATCGTCTTTTAGAGCCGGCGAATCTGTGCACCATAAGAACGATCATAGCAGCTGTTCCACCGCTTGAGCGTTCTTACGGGAGGCGAGAGGGGACGTCTCCCCCCCCACCCTCCGGTGCTTCTACCGACTCACCGCTACGATCGGTGAGTCGGACACGGGATCCGCCAGCCCCGGATGTTCAGAATAGAGTTTTCCAGCAGACCAGATGGTCACCGGAGTGTCTATGATCGTTCGGAGGTCAGGCGCAATGTTATGACGTCACGCCCGGCCTCAGTATTAAAAAAAAACAGCGCCGCTTCGGCTGGGGAGCGGTGATCGCTTTTTTATTTTTTTACTTCAGGCTTGAAAGCCTAGAGGTGAGATGTGGGGTCCCTTTGACCCCATATCTTACTGTAAAGAGCACCTGTCATGCTTATTTCTATGGGATGTTAACATTCCATGTAATAGAAATAAAAGTGATCAAAACAATTTTTTGGGGGAAAAAAGTGTCAAGCTAAAATAAATAAAATAAAATTAACAATAAAACAAAAAAAAAAAAAAAAACTTTTCAAGCGCCCCTGTCCCCATGAGCTTGCATGCTGAAGTCCCGACCACATATGAAAACGGTGTTAAAACCACACATGTGAGGTATGGACGCGAACGTAAGAGCGAGAGTAATGTTTTTGGTCCTAGACCTCCTCTGTAACTCAAAACATGTAACCAGTAAAAAATTTTAAAGCGTCACCTAAGGGGATTTTTAAGTAGCAAAGTTTGACGCCATTCAACGAGCGTGTGCAATTTTGAAGCATGACATGTTAGGTATCTATTTACTCGGCGTAACTTCATCTTTCACATTATGCAAAAACATTGGGCTAACTTTACTGTTTTTTTAGCACAAAACTGTTTTTTTTTTTTCAAAAAAAAAATGCATTCGAAAAATTGCTGCGCAAATACTGTGCGAGATAAAAAGTTGCAATGACCGCCATTGTATTCTCTAGGGCAGGGATCCTCAAACTACGGCCCTCCAGCTGTTGCAGAACTACACATCCCATGAGGCATTGTAAAGCTCTGAGATTCACAGACATAACTAGGCATGATGAGAATTGTAGTTCCTGAACACCTGGAGGGCCATAGTTTGAAGACCCCTGCAGGGTCTTTGCTAAAAAAACATATATAATGTTTGGGGTTTCTATAATTTTCTAGCAAAAAAATGATGATTTTTACATGTAGGAGAGAGATGTCAGAATTGGCCTGGTAGGCAAGTGGTTAAAGAGGAGATCCAGGCTTCCCCCCAAAAAATTAAGTCAACAGCTACAAATACTGTAGCTGCTGACTTTTAATGTGAGGGCACTTGCCTGTCCAGGGATCCAGCTATGTCCTCTCGCAAACGACTTCTTAAATCAGCTTTGGGTGCAGGTGCCGACCTTTCTAGTAAGTGAAACTGGAAGTGAAGCCTTACTGCGCATGCGCGAGTCGCGCTGTGCCTTGTGAATGGTCCCGTAGACTTCCCGGGACCTGTGATTTGTCCCAAAAGTCTGTGGGGGAAGGAGGGGGGCTGACTTTCTGGCTGAAATTACCCCAAAAAGTGCAAATTATGGCATTGGGGGGGTTGCAAACAAGCAGAGCTTCCCCTTTTTGGGTGGAGCTCTGCTTTAGGTTTTCTTTTTTTTCCCCTCTATTTCACTGTGGGACTTGAGGCAGACCCCCTAAATCCTTTCTAATTTAATCTGTTTTATTCTTCTGCTTCCTTGCCCTCTTACCATGTAATGCTGCTAAAGGCAATCTTCACTGCATCTGAGCACCACAAGCCAAAAACCCTCTATTTTAATTCATTTTTAATATTTAATGCATACTCCCCCATCCACCCATGTCTGTCTGTTTTATTTTGTTAAGAAATCACATTGAAAAACAACCCCCTAGCGTTTCTGGCATTGACCATCTTCAGTAAGGGCAGGTGATTAGCATTTACTTCCTGGAATCCATCTGCCCTTAGCTCACACATGCAAGCAGGAGAGTGTGCTTAGCTGAGAAAAGCCCTCCACTCTTCCCCCTCCTGAAGACTCCTGGGATGTATGATATAATTTGCCTAGGCAAGAAACCTGGAAGTAACTGAAGAAATGTAAAACAAGTAAATATGATCTACTTTCCCATCTATTTACTAATACTAGCAGCATAGGATCAAGAATAATCCGTGTTGATTGGGAGAGTGAAGTTCCACTTTAAATATGCTTACCTAGAAGCTGCTCCAGGTTCTCTACAGCTGCCAGTATCTGAACAAAGCTGTGATTACAGGCAGACTACAGGAAGAGCCACAGAATGGTCGAACCAACATTTTTTACATGTTAAAATTAGTGATAGTTTAGTGAATGTTAAAAAGTAAAATGTTTAGATTAGACCCCTTTCACACTGGACGGTTTTCAGGCGCTTTAGCGCTAGAAATAGCCTCTGCAATTTTCTATTAGTATGTACACAACTTTCGACAGCTGATTCCAACCTTCCGAAAGAAAATTTCCGAAGGGACAAAGTCAAAATTTTTTTCTTGCACGGGAACAGCATAAACTATTTTAGTTTTAATGTGTACCTTTTTTCATATGACTTTAGTACAAGAAAAATCAGAAACTAAAGCCTGCGCATGGTCAGAAACCATAAACAACAACAAAAAACCTTTGTCGTACGAGAATTTTCGTATGTTATTTCCTTCCTTGGTTCTGACTTGCTGTGAAACAACAAGGAAAATCAGACGATAGTTTGCGCCGCCCATGTGCCGTACGGAACAGCACAACAGCTGATTTTACGATCAGCTGTTGAGACGGCGCCTGTGCACAATAGCTGACAGAAGACGTTTTTGTGTCCGATTGTGCTTCGCGCTGCCGAGGCGTGTTGATGTCGGTGAGGGGCGGATTTGTACATGATGGGGGCGGATTATTAAATGATGGGCAGTGCTGCTAAGATGGGGGCCGATTTTTGAATGATGGCCAGTGCTGCAAAACACATATTTTTCAGATAGAAAAACCCGCCCTTCAGTAGACTAAACACGCCCCACAAGCGTCCAGGAAGAATAACAGAAAAATGTGTTTTGCAGCACTGGCCATCATTGAATAATCCGCCCCCATCGTGTACTAATCCACCCCTCACCAACATGAACATGCCTCGGCAGCGCGAGGCACAATCTGACACAAAAAATTCTTCCGTCGGCTATTGTGCGCAGGCGCTGTCTGTCCCGGGCACTTCTTGATAGCGGGCACTATCCGATAGAACACCGACTATTGTATCCTGACAGCCTGTGCCATCGGCTGTCAGAATACATAAGCAGCACCAGCAACTGATTTGGATGCAGGCTCTGTTCAGCTGACAGTCTTCCATCTGGCTGAGAAAATGTGATTTTATTATCGGCATTTGGTGAGCCATATTTTACCAACAGAGCCTCCCACAGGAGTTTTGGTAGCCCAGGAGGCTGGGAAGACCATGATTGGTATTACAGAGCAGCTAAGGCACTGTGCTGTCAGCCCAGATTGGCAGTATTTTCCTGGTAGCTTTTAAAGGGGTAAAGCGTGGAGAAATGTATTGCGGTGATGTACCGAATATGATAAATGGAGAGAGAGATTCAAAAAATGAAATACACTTGAAGTGTTGCTCAGGGCAGTCATTCAGTTGCCCTTTTTTTATGTATAGGTAAAAATAAGTTTGAATCTGATTACATCGTTCATCCCCACATTATACGAGATTTTTTAGCAAACTACTCTTTAGCTGCAGTATCAAAACAAGAAAATATTGTACAGCCAGACATCCAGTTCCTAATGAATAGATATGATTGCGTGTGCATATTTTTTATTTTGTATAGAATAAACATCCTTTTGTTACTATTCTAGACACATAGAATAGTTATTGGTCTCCATCTGCTGATTTACAGCTTGCAGAGGTTGACAGGTTCACATATCCCTTACATGCAGTCAATAATTAACTGCTGTTCCCATCAAATTAACTTGTTAAATGATGGATAATACCTTCTTTTTACTGAAGATTTTTATTGGCAAAACAGTTTTGTATATATGTTAGGCTGGCCATACATGGTTGAATTTCAAAAGAATTTTCTTTTGAAAATCAGAAATATTGTGCATTTTGTTATCCAATGGCGCCACCATTTTGTGGCTGGGAATCTTCTTTTCTTCTTTTCTTTCCGGGAATTTTCTTTTCTTACAAATGCGCATTTCTTTTTTGATTACATTTCTCACACGATTCTCCCATCATTGATTAGAAAATCTTTAGTTTTTCAAAAAATTTACAACATGTCCGATTACTCAAATTCGATGGCCGCACGAAAATCAGCTGTACTGCAGCCCACTAATGGTGCGATTTTCAAACGAAAATTCTTAGATAAGATTTTCGAAAGAGAATTCTTTCAAAATTTGACCCATGTATGCGCCTGCCTTTAGAGGATGGGTAGAAAATGAAAAAACAATGTAAAAAACAAAATTATTGCCCCCTGTCGTTAGAAGGGGTTTTCTGACATCTCCTTAGATTGGGATATGTCAAATTGGATCTGCAGGTGCAGTCTTCTCAGCAATGATGGTCAGACTTACTGTCTCACTCTACTTGATCAGAGATAAAGCCATACAGACGTATTTACTTTTTTTTCCAATAGGCAACTGATTTCCAAGTGCAGTGACCCACAGGACCTAAAAAAATAATCTAATATAATGGATATGTCTACAGTGACGTTGGATTGGTTACTCAGGGTTTTTTCAGTCACTTTGCACATCTTTTTACGAATAAACTTGCATGTGTTCTGCATCTTACTCAAAGTAGCGTAGTTGCATATTAAAGAGAAACGTCATCTAGCTATCCAAAAAATAAAGCCCGCAGCTACAAGTACTCTAGCTGTTGACTTAAAAAAAACAAAACAAAAAACACACATACGAAGCTTCCTGGGATGTGCGACATGCAGGAGGCTGCAGGGGATAGGTGGTGGACTAAGCACTGCATCATTCTCATTTAGGCCAGGAATGAGGAAGTGGGAGCAAGTACCTACAGAAAAAGGTACCCATTACCAATAAAGAAAAAGACTTTTAAAAGTCTAACAGGGTGGGGGGAAGAGTTAGAATATTGTCATGTATTGATTGTGAGTGAGGGTCCGCTTTAAGGAACAATTACAAGCATCAAGCTGCCTGCACTGGGTATGTTTAGGAATACTCTCCTACATCACAAAAAGAGGTTCTCAGATTAACAGATAACCAGCAAAAGGGATTCAAATTACAGATTTTCTTTGCTAATGTTTTTGATGCACACTGGGGCTCTTCTAAATACTTTTCTACTGGCAGGAGAAAAGCAGCTGCAAAAACACTCCGAAGCTGTGTTTTTTCAAACTTATTGAAATGCCACAAGTGCTTGGGCATTTATTCATTTCATTGACCAGAAAATGAATTTATTCTGGCTATTGAAATGGAAAAATGCTCAAGTGATAAAAACGCTAACGTTAACATGCATTTACCCGTGTCAGGCATGTTTTCTTTTTGGGTTTTTTTTTTTTTTTCATCCAAAACGTTCCTCTTGTGTGCATGGACACATAGGTTAACATGGAGGGGGGCGTTTTATGAGCTCAAGTGCACATGAGGCCTAAAACTAAAATCAGGGCAAGAAAAAAAATAACCTTGCGATAAGGTCCCCCTGCATTGCAAGCGTTAAATGCTTATTTCTAGGAGGTAGAGGAAAAGGCTGTATTACCCTATACCCCATTCTAGCAGGCTCTAGTGCTATCCTCTTCTCCCCAAAGCTCTAATTTGTGGGCAGTCAGTTGTCATCATCATGTACAATGCAGGACCATTGACCCTGCGTGGTATGTAATGGGAGCGAGCCTATGACTGCAGCCATAAGTGGCTTGAAGAGGAGGATTTAGTGACCCAGTCATATGTATAGAGGGAGCCGGCTAGCGCACAGAAGAAGGTAAGTATTTCTCCTTTTTCACCCAAAAACTCTAGACATAATGAACATTTAACCCTTGCAATGTTGGTGGGCCCCACTGCAAAGTATATAGTTTTTTTCCCCAGCCTGGAGTTGATAGCTTGTTACTTAAATTTGAAAACTGTTTTTTCATAAACTCTTTGGGATTGTCTCAAGGTAATGTGCTATAGTATATCAAGTCAGCTGAGCAGTTATTTATTTTCCTCGTTCTTGAGCATACCCTTGGAAATCCCTAAAAATTTTGAGCTATATTGTACATTTTGTGTGTGCCTTCGCCTTCAAGCAGTACTGAGGTGGTGTGTTAGGCATACACGGTCAAATTTCGAAAGAATTTTCTTTTGAAAATCAGAAATTACGTGCATTTTGTGATCCGATGGCACCACCATTGATTTTGAAATTCGGCCAACCAAGCCTTCAATTTCACCTCATGTTGCTACAGAAAAGAATTTTCGTGGCTGGGAATCCTTCTTTTCTTTCCGGGAATTTTCTTTTTTTGCACATGCGCATTTCTTTTTCAATGACATTTCTCACACGATTCTCCCATTATTGATTAGAAAACTGTTTGTTTCTCTAAAAATTTCCAACATGCCCGATTACTCAAATTCGATGGCCGCATGAAAATCAGCTGTTGCTACATCTCACTAATGGTGCGAAATTTGAACGAAAATTCTTAGATAAGATTTTCGAAAATTCAACCCATGTATGTATGGCCTGCTTTAGGGGAGGATTTTTTCATTTTCTCCTTCCAATTCTCTTAGGTAGATGGGCTTTGTTATATTCAAAGAATCCTAAACAGATTATTGGACTCAAGCCATCGTTTTGAAGTGAGGGATCATGCTGGAAACCCTATGTGGGTTATGGACAGGTTGCAACCATCTTGTTCCCCATTCTCCCACAGCATTCAATTGACCAAACTCTAATCCACAATTACATTTATTTATTTAAAACCATTTGTGCCTTGTACTTAAATACCAATTCCTTCCTTCTGCCTCCCTTCCTTTTCTGATTTGCCTATTATTTTTTTTTTTTTTTTGTATAAAGATAAATGTAAAAGAAAAATCAATAAAACTTGCACTCAAATTATTTCCAGAATGTTGTGATTCAATTTAGAATTGCTGATGTATTGGAACATTTGCTTTATTTATAGAATTATATCTTAATTGAATGCCAGCTTCCCATGTATTTGTTGTAATTGGCCAGGAACTGTCATAATGGTTGCCTCTGTTAACTTATTGACTTTGTCACGCGGTTAGCACAGTCATAGTATTGAAAAGATGCAAGCATAAAAACTAAAATCAAGTCATACTTATGGCATGCTGGCAGAATGTTAATACCGACAGATATATTTCTAACTGTAAAAAGGAAATAAGACATGAGGGCACACTAGTTTCTGTACCTCTCTCATATGCTTTTGTGGAGGTAGAGTGGGCTCTTGCACCTGTAGCGGGCTTTAATGATATCAGACAAACGGCAAGTGTCAGCCGGCATGGTAGTTTATGGTGATTGTGACAATGTTTATTATAAGTTTTCTTTTAGAAAAGTGACCACATCTGGTTAACAGGGGTAGATGGTACTACCCACACTCTCTTACTTAAAGATGTCAAATGTTCAATGAAATACAAATTCTATTTGCCTCGTAGGTAGATGATTTCATATTCTATAGGTCATGAAGACGGAGCCCAATTTATCTAAGAAGTAACCAAGATCTTGTCTGCCACTGTCGGTCCATGACAGATTGGGGTTGAAAACCGGGGAGTGCCAAATGTGGTGCAGTTGTGCTTAGAAACCAATCGGCTTCCAGGTTTTGTTTTTTTTTTTTTGTTTTTTTTGTCAAAGCTTAATTGAACAAGCTGCAGTTAGAAGCTGATTGGCTGCCATGCACAGCTACACCAGATTTTGCTGTTTCTAGTTTTAGTAAATCAACCCCTATGTGTCCGCCAATGCTCGCTGAGTCGGTCTGCCTTTGAGCACATTATAAGGAATATTATGCCATCTGAAATAAGTCAATACCAGTATAAGGATTTATTGTGGAGTACAGTGACTGGCTGTATGAGATATCTTTCCAATACTTCCAAGAGACTGCTGTAGGAAACTAACAAAAGCCTATAAATTCTGATTCTGAACACGGTTATCTTGCCTTCCCAGGAAGTAAATGACTGAGAATTAGAGATGGGCTCAGGCGTGTTCCAAATGTCAAGTGCCTGTCCCAGCTAATCACAGGCAGTGAGACATTTCCCGATCCACAGCTGCACAGATCGGGAAATTTCTCACTGCCTGTGATTGGCTGTGTGCAGTGTCGGCTTCCTGGCGGGATCGGGCTCGTGGGATTTCAAACACGCCCGAGCCCATCTCTGCTGAGCCAATGTTAATTTTGTCGACTAAAACGACTAAAGCATTTTAGTCGACTAAATGAATGCTATTTTAGTCGACTAAAATACAACTAACACTAAAACAATTGAGATGACTAGATTGTAAGCTCTAAGGAGCAGGGCCCTCTGATTCCTCCTGTATTGAATTGTATTGCACTTGTACTGTCCTCCCTAATGTTGTAAAGCGCTGTGTAAACTGTTGGCGCTATATAAATCCTGTATAATAGTAATAATAATAATGACTAAAATACGACTAAATCTAAAATGGTATTGTAGTCAAAAGACTAAAATGGGACTAAAACTAAAATGCCAAAAGACTAAGAAAAAAACTAAATTGAAATTTGACTTCAATATTAACACTGGTCTGTAGTGCATGTTCATATCTCAATACCATAAATAATAACATATTAGATTTTTCACTCCAGTTACATATATATAATGAGTTTGGAAATTGTAGAGAAATGTTAACTAATGCATTACAATTTAATTACACCCGATAGATTTAAGACTACTAAAATGAGTTTTAGTCGACTAAAATGTACTGGAGATTTAGTCGACTAAATACGACTAAAACAATTGCAGAAGACTAAAATGGGACTAAAACTAAAATGCCATTTTAGTCCTAAGACTAAAACTAAATCGAAATTTGCTGCCAAAATTAACACTGTACTGAGCATGCATGTTGAGCTACTGTATATGGCACACTTGTATTTTGAGAGTAAAGCTGGAAATTTTGAATTCTCTGAACTGTGCATTATCAGCAGGTATGGAAACTGGAAGTCCCAGGATACAAGATTACTGACATAGGGATTTTTAGGTTGGGGAAGCACAGAGGGATAACAATTGAAGCCAGTAGGCTATGTACCCTTTGACTTTATAAACGGCAAATTTTCACATTCGTCTGGAGTGAACTTTTTTTTATTTAAGCGGAGTTCCACCCATTTAAAAGTCAGCAGCTACAAAAAGTGTAGCTGCTGACTTTTAATAATCAGACACTTACCTGTCCCACGGTCCAGTGATGCGGGCGTATGAAGCCCCACTCCTCTCCCCGGCGCCGGCTTTCTAACTGTGTGCGAGCCGTACTGCGCGCTGTGAATGGCCAGGCATTCTTCTGGGACCTGTGACGTGTCCCAGAGGATTGCAGGGCGGGAGGGGGGGAGGGTTGATCTTCCATTGCTGTGGTGCCAGGGGAGGAAGTGGGAGCTGGGTGCCTGTAAAAACAGGGTATTTGCCCCCCCCCCTCCAAAAAAAATGACATGCCAAATGTGGCATGTCAGGGGGTCACCAGCACTTAAAGTGGAAGTTCCATTTTTGGGTGGAACTCCGCTTTAAGTATATATAAAGATAGAAGACAAGGCTACAAGAAAGTGTCAAGCTCCTATAGCCTTTGTATGGCGTTAGTATGGGTGTCAGACATCAATGAGCTTTAGAGTGGGGCGTTTTACAAGCGTTAAATGCTTCCTAAACGCCCTATGTGCGGTTTCGTAGCATTTGATGAGCGTTAAAACTGCTCCACAACGGAAAGTGACTCATTTTAACGTGCCGCAACTTCACCAATACCGTGCCGAAAACACCTGCCAAAGCGCTTGCGGAGCGTTACCATAGACTTGAATGGGAGGTGTTGAAAGGCTTCAAACGCCTCCTGACTCGACATGAGGCTTCAATTTTGAAGCGACGCAACACTAACGCTTAGACGATGTGCTGTCTATTATATCTTGTGCATAGGCGTTTGAGGGGTATTTTTAATGCCTATCAAACGCCTACTCTTAATGTCAGTGTGAACTAAGCCTTAAGGTGAACATGGTAGCTTATTCAAAATGAGTCAAAAGGAAAGATACACATAAACTGTGAGTTGCTAAGTGCTGACATTAACTGGAGAGGTAATGTATGCATACTTGTTACCGACTTGACTACCTCATTAAATATTTTAAAAGGGCTATTTGAAGCAAGCTAGTTAGGGAGTCATTGCTTGTTTACTGCTTCTGTGTTCAGATATTTCCAGGATGTGTTCTTAAAGAACGCAAGCTCAAAGGGTTTCCTAGCTGAATTGTTGCTAGTACAGGACAAGGTTTGTATTGTAGTTATATTAACCCTTTCGATTGAATTGTACTGATAAGACTTGCCCCAGATGTTTTGTGATTTGAATACAGAGCTATGTGCAAAGTAAAAATTGTTATGGAAAAAACTAAGTATTGTGGAGTACATAATTATAAGCTTAGCAAGCCAACTGAGAAACAATACTTAAAGGGGTTGTAAACCCTCGAGGTTTTTCACCTCCATGCATTCAATCAAAGCCAATGACGGGGGGGGGGGGGGGGGGCGGGGTTGAGTCTGCCATTTGTGTCTATGGACGCAAATGCTGGACGCGGGAGCGTGCCCGCAAGGTAATCCCCCCGGGAGAGCGCTTCTCCTAGGGGGTTATCTGATCTGGTGAGAGCCGCTGAGGGACCCCAGAAGATGTTCGGGGCCACTCTGTGCAAAACGAGCTGCACAGTGGAAGTAAGTATAACATGTTTGTTACTTTAAACAAATAAAAAATGAACCTTTTTAGTATCGCTTTAAAAGCTTAAAGCTAAACTCCACTCACATATAAAAATATTCATGCTGTTAATTTGGCCAATACATAGTTTGAAAATTGTGGAAGGTACACAAATTCCAGTCTCATAAAAGCTGCAGTTTATCAAATAAAAATGATTTGCATAAAAATACAGGTTATAAGGCTGATATGTTTTACAAATGATGCCTTACATTTAATCTACCATGCATCTCACATTCAACAGTCTCAATACTTTTACACAACTGTATGTTTTGCTTATTCCGCAATAGAAATGTAATGACTCTCCACGTATTTCGTGAACAATGTTTGTCTTCAGGTGGGTGTAAGTACACAATAAGTTTTTTTAACATATGAACATGTTAAAAAACTACATATGTCTTGCTTCACAGATGCTATCCCAGGTACCCGCTTAGAGGCCACAAGGGATATCTTTTAAGACCCCCCCTTCCTTAAAGCATAACTCCACTTTTGTTGAGAAAAAAACATTCTCCTCTGGGTGATCTATGTACATTTCAAGGATTATGACAACCTTTGTTGCAGACTTCTACCTTTTTGTCATTCTGAAGAAATCACTGTTTGTTCCTCTGTGCTGAGTGGGTCTAATGGGAGTGGTTTCACAATTATTAGTCAGCTGTGGCACCTGCAGAGCACCAATGAGGAAATCTGCAGGGCCTGCATCCCTTTAGATGTGTTCCTATTGGGAGTATCTTACCAAAAATTTTTGTTGCAGGGAATGCCTGAAATTTGACTTGTATCTTAGGCAGACTTCTGGGGAAATTGGTGAGGCAATCAGACAAGCAGGAAATGATGTTTCTGGGGAGTGGTCAGTACACATTCTGTGTACAGAACACCTCCAAGTAGCCATATTGCATTGCATTTTCATAAAATTACAGCGGCTGAAGATTAAAAGGGAAAGGTAAGTTTTAATAGCATTCAATCACAATATGACTTGTGTCGCAATCGTATACACTATATATTTTTTTCTTTGTGCCACTTTTTTTTCCCTCCGAAAGTGGAGTTGCACTTTAACGATACGCATAACCTACAACATTGTTAGATCATTGATTACACTTTTCCATATATTTTCTACAGAATAACCAAAAAGAAGGGGGAAAATAGAGGGGTGGGGGGGGGGGGGGGAGAGTAAACAATTACACAACCATTTTCACATACCTAAAGCCTCGTACACACTACTAGTTTTCTTTCATTCAACCCAGTGGGCTGAACAAAAAAAAAACAACTGACAACTTTGGTCGGAGCTGCTGTACTAACTATGCGATTGTTAGTGCAGCTTTCTTTCCTACTGTTTTATTGTATTCTGAAAAAGGGATGCCAACCCCCCCACCACCACCACCACCACCAGAACACCCTGGTTAGCACTCTCAGCCATTGGCAGACGTTTTTCAGTCATGCCCCTTCGACAGAAGGTGGCCGAGTGGCTGGCTTCTGTCAGACCAGCTGCAGTACACACAGGCCAAATGTCGGCCAGTTTCAATTGAACCAGCCAATGCTGCTCGACATTCGGCCGTGTGTACTAAGCTTAGTCTGTTATTCCATCCCACCTTCATCCACTTATAAATTCGTATTAAATTCTAGTTGTGTTGATTAAATGAATTTGACAATTTAACCCTTTCATGACAGCCTATTTTTGAAATTTGGTGTTTACAAGTTAAAATCCGTATTTTTTGCTAGAAAATTACTTAGAACCCCCAAACATTATATATATTTTTTTAGCAGAGAATCTAGAGAATAAAATGGCGATTGTTGCAATATTTTTTATCACACGGTATTTGTGCAGCAGTGTTTTAAACGCAAATTTTTGGAAAAGTGACACTTTCATGAATTTTAAAAAATCCAAACAGTAAAGTTACCCCAATTTTTTTGTATAATGTGAAAGATGATGTTACGCCGAGTAAATAGATACCAAACATGTCACCCTTTATAATTGCACGCACTCGTGGAATGGCGACGAACTACGGTACCTTTGAATTTCCATAGGTGACGCTTTAAAAATTTTTTACGGTTACCAGGTTTGAGCTACAGAGGAGGTCTAGGGCTAGAATTATTGCTCTCGCTCTGACGATCGCGGCGATACCTCACATGTGTGGTTTGAACACCGTTTACATATGCGGGCACGACTTCCGTATGCGTTTTCTTCGCTGCGCGAGCTCACGGGGACAGGGGCACTTTAAAAAAAATTTTTTTTTTTTTTTTATTTATTTTTGTACTTTATAAATTGTGTTTAAAATTTTTTTTTTTTTTTACTTTTATTGCTGTCACAAGCAATGTTAACATCCCTTGTGACAGTAATATGTGGTGACAGGTACTCTTTATGGAGGGATGGGGGGTCTAAAAGACCCCCCATCCCTCCTTTACACTTCAAAGTATTCAGATCGCCGAAAACGGCGATTCTGAATACTGTGTACTTTTTAAAATTCGGCGCCATTGGCAGCCGAGTAAACTGGAAGTGACGTCATGATGTCGCTTCCGCGTTTACAAGAAGGCCGAAGGCAGCCGAACGGACACCGGGCCTCCCGATCGCACGGGAGGCCCGGTAACAGCGGCGGGAAGAGGGGGGGGGATGTCCCCTCCCGCTCCTCCGGTATAACAACCGAGCGGCTTTTAGCCGCATCGGTTGTTATACACGGGTAGCCGATCGCCCGCTGTAAACAACGGTACCGGGATGATGCCTGCAGCTGCGGGCATCATCCCGGTATAACCCCGGAAAGCCGAGTACGCATATCTGCGTACGGTCGGCGGGAAGGGGTTAACAATGGTTTCTTCAGACAGGAAGTGAGGAAAAATCTGCTGCAGGGTTCTAGACATAGAAACCAAAGCCTATCAGGTGTTAAAGTCTTGTCCTACTCTACTAAAGAGAAGCATCTTTATTTCTGTCTGTGTAATGCTTGGTACACACAATCAGAAAATTGGATACAAAATACTAGGGTTGTCCTGATACCACTTTTTTAAGAGTACAAGTACTCGCCGATACAGATTAACAATACTTTTTTTTTTTTTTTTTTTTTTTACAATTTTATTTTTTACAATTTATTTTTGTATTACTTTTTACAATGCTTTTTTTTTGGGGGGTGGACAGTCAATGTCAGTGTTTATTTTATTTTTACAATTTTACTTTCATCTCCGCTTTGAGACATGGAAAGGGACTCAGGATAGGGATCCCCTAGTCCCTTTCTCAGCAGCCTCAGTTGCACTGAAGATGAATGAACAGAAGACAGAGGCTCCTCTCCATTCAAAAACTGAAGCATCGTAAACACTGTTATGTTGCAATGTTAAGTCATTATGAATTGACAGAGTCAGTAATCACTGACTCTGTGCATTCAGAGTCTCTCCATCCTGAAAGGTCTGGAAACGCCTGGAGGAGAATATGAAGGGGGAGCGGAGGGGGATGGGAGGGACCGGAGGCGGGGGGGGGGACCGAACAAGATCATGGAGGAGGAGGCGCGCATGGAGGGGGGACCGGAGGAAGATGGGGGGACCAGAGATGAACACGGAGGAGTGTTCAGGACCGGAGGAGCCCATGAAGGAACACAGAGGAGGACTCATAGGGGAACCGGAGGAGGATACAGGGGACACTCAGGAACAATGGGTGTGGCGGCGGGGGAAGTTATAATCACCAATCTCCCTGTGTGCTTCTCCTCCTCTCCCCTCTGTGGCTTTGAGCTGCTTTATTGAAAGCCACGCAGGGAGATCGGTGATTATAACTTCCTCGCCGACACACCAATTGTTCCTGAGTGTCTTCTGTATCCTCCTCCGGCTCCCCTATGAGTCGTCTTCTGTATTCCTTCGTGGGCTCCTCCGGTCCAGGTATCGGGTGAAGCATTGGGAGCATTTGCATGAGTACAAGTCATCCTGCAAATACTCGGTATTGGTATCGATACTAGTATCGGTATCGGGACAACCCTTAGGCCCCTTTCACACAGGCGGCTAGAGTTCAGCTTTTGGCTGCGGATAGATCAAGTTATCTACCGCAGCTGAACTTACATAATGCTTTCCTATGGCCCCATTCACACACTGCATTTAGCAACGGTTTTGTTACATGGAGTTTGGTGCGTTTAGAAAAAATTAATTTGACTGCGTCCAGGACCAATTTATTGCAGCTATCTGCACATAACTGCGGCTAATCGCAATGTACTATTTCACCTTCAGATAGCAGTGGCAACAAGGAAAGAAAAACAGGAAGCACATCAGAAATGGCAAGAATGTTTCAATGCAGCTGCATGTAAACACACGTAAACGCAGCTAATCGCAATGTGCAACTGCAAGTAAACGCTGTGCCAGGATTCTTTGAATTTCAAAATAACAAAACATGCTTTTAACAGTGGCAGAACAGCCGCTCGTGTAAGGGGCCTAAAAAATACAGATTTTGTAGCGATTTGTGTGATGATCATTACACGGCTTTCGAGAGCCAATCACAACAATTTATCCAAAATTATGCGAAGGGACAAACGCAAAGCATTTTCTTGTACGGTACCATATCGTATGATTTTTATTTAATCGGTACAGTATTTGTCCAAAAAAAATCAGACGAGCAAGACCATGCATGCTCCAATACAATACATTACATCACTCCTGAAGTCGTACGAGAATTTTCGTAACTTTGGTAACCTCTTTATTCTCGATAAGAGACTAGCATGCAAAAAATAAAAACGGACAATCATTTGTCTGATATTATCATCACGTGTAAGAGGATTTACTGTTGGAGAATGTCACCTGATTTACCTGGTAAATCGTTGTCAGCAAGAGAGAAATTGGAAAGTAAATTTCAACAAAGTTAAAGATGGCAGTAAACACCTGACAAGTGTTGTAACCCTTCCCCACTGAATCCTAAATTAAGAAAAAAGTTTCAGCTGACCACTGCTGCTGGTAAACGAACCTTTAAGAGCAGTTGGTCATTTTTTTTCAGCTGCTCCTGAACTTTCCTCTGTTATCTTATCAGTACATGTACACTTATAGTTTCTAGGCAGTTGAGTTTAGAGGCTTTTTTTGGAACGCAAAAAAATGGGTTCAGAAGCTGTTTAGAGGCATTTCAAGTGGCAACCGCTTCTAAAGGTGGAAACTTGCGTTTAGCGGCGTTTCATTTACAGGCGTTTTTCATTTTTGGCTATTTTTTGGAAAAAAAAAAAAAAAAACGCTTCCAAATGCGACATGTAAATGCGGCAAAGCAGACGCTTTAAACGTGGGTTACTATCTGTCAAGTTAAATCGTTCATTCAGGAGAGGTTGTAAAAACATCCCATGTACATGTAGCCTAAAGTTCCTTCTTAGTGCTGTGAAAACTTCTGAACCTGAATGCACTAGTTATAGAAATTGACCTGAGGTGGTTTGAGGTAGGTTTACTTCTAACTTGCAGTGCTTTCACCTGGCTTATTTTTACATTGTGTGGTTTTGTTAAGGCGTTGTACAAATGGCATTGTTTAGTCTTTGCTTGTTACCACTCTGAAGCATCAGATACAGAAAGCATTAACAAGCTTCAATCGCCTTTCCCAAAACCCTTAGGGCTCTTTCACATGGACGATCCGTATGTCCGTTTTTCATCCTTCCGTTTTCGGATGATTAAAAACGGACACACATGTATCCCTATGGAGCGTCGGATGTCAGCGGTGACATGTCCGCTGACATCCGACCCGCTCCGATCCGAAAAGTGTAACGGAGGAAAACCCTACTTTTCCATCTGTTATCGGATCGGGTGACGATGGACTCTACGGTCCGTCGTCATGAGATCCCCCATAGGGGAGAGCGGCGCTCTGACAGGTGCAGTGACGGACCTGTCATCTTCCTGCTCAGCGGGGATCGGTGGAGCGATCCCCGCTGAGCAAGCGGGTGTTCATCACTGATCCGCCCGTGTGAAAGAGCCCTTAATGTACCCTTTAGATTCAGTTTGGCTGAGCTTCAGGAGGTTTTTAGCAAGATTCAAGTGAGTTACGAGCTCGACTTTAGTAGACGGCGTGACCGCATCCTAACAGGTATAGTTTGAGTGACTTTTGGTAGATCTCCTCTGAATGCCATGCAGCACCACACTATACACCTTTTGTTGTTAGATTTCCTTTAGACCCCTTTCTCACTGAGGCGTTTTTCAGGCGCTTTTGGGCTAAAAATGGTGCCTGAAAAACGGCTCCCCTGCAGTCCCAGTGTGAAAGCCCCGAGTGCTTTCACACTGAGGCGATGCGCTGGAAGGACGTTAAAAAGACTCCTGCAAGCTGCATCTTTGGAGTGGTGTATACACCGCTCCTCCACCGCTCCTGCCCATTGACATGAATGGGCAGCACTGCCGAACTGCATCAGCGTTTTGCGGGTCGTTGTTAACCCTTTTTTGGGCGATAGCAGCCGAATACCTCCGCCAAAAGACGGTAAATCGCCGCTAAAATAGCGGCGCTTTACTGCCGACGCCCCAGTGTGAAAGCAGCCTTAGATTTACCTTCAACTATGTAGTTTAAGGGCCAGCCTGATTGCATACGCATGGAAAGTGTTTAGGTTTGACCTCATATTATATGATTTTGGTAAATCTGAGGCCCGTTCACACCTATGCGAATTAGATGCGCGTTTCCCCGCATCTAATTTGCATAGCAGGAGAATGTGACTGGCTCCCTATGGCGCCGGTTCACATATCTCCGGGGCGGCTGCGGAGCACACTGCACAAAAATGCTGTGCGTCTTTGGCTCCGTTTCAGGGGCGAATTCAGGCATAGAATCGGCCCTGTTTCGTCCCTGAAACCGGGAACAGGGACGCACAGCGCTCCTGTGAGATCTGCAGCGTGTTATAGTGTAAACCCAGCCTAAAGAAAAAAGAGAATTGTACAGTGTGTATCCATCTCAAGGCTGGCCATAGATTAAACATTTTCTTGTACAATTTTTAGATTTTAGATTTACCAAAACATTTTCAATTTGTATGCAGTCAGGCAGACCTTGGCACTACTCAGTTGAAGGTAAATCTAAAGGAAATTGAATAATAAAATTGTATAATGTATTTCCAGCTTAACATTCAAGCATTGCAGCAAGCAGCCTAAAGGTACACAAACAGAAGCAGGCAATTAGCAAAAGCTTTGGACACCTGTCAAGTACCCCCCAATTCCTGGTTATGAAAGGCTTAGTGCACACTTTATGCTTATTGGGCTTGCTCTGACCTGAATATTGCATGCGGCATTATACTAACCAATACGCTGGCTTTCTCAGAGTATTGAAATTATGGAATAATCAAAGTGTTCCAAAACACAGCTGCTAATGATCTTCCTTATCCAGCCTCCCAGTGAACCAAGCCTGGAAATCGTTTTTTGCATAGGCCAAAGTGCCCTCTTTTTTTCCGTATGCATGATGGTGCCCAGCCCTGGCAGTTGATCACCAAGGCAGAAATGCAAAGTTATAGTAAGCAAAGTGAAGTGTCATGTTACAAAAAAGTAACCGGATTTTTTCTTTAGGTGTGATAAAGTTTAAAAGCAGGCATCATAAGGCTTTGTAGTGTGTTAAACTATAAGCTTTGCTATAAAATGAACATTTTCTTAGAGAAATATAGGGCGCTTCCTTTCCTGACTGCTTTTGGAAATGCTATTTGCCAGGCTGTTTCATTAGATACTTTGACCACTTCGGAGTTCCTTTTCTCCTATTTCCAAACAAAACATTTTGGCTGGAGATGCACATTCATGTGAAAGAAAAGCCTAACCAGTGGCATCGCTAGGGGGTGGCTTTTGGGTCTATAGCCCCGAATCTCGGGCCCATAGCCCCGAGTCTCTGCAGGGGTCCCCAAGGGGAGGGGAGGCTCTCTGGGGACCCTGATGTAAGTAGGGGGGCTCTCTGGGGACCCTGATGCAGGGGGAGGCTCTCTGGGGACCCTGATGCAGGGGGGAGGCTCTCTGGGGACCCTGATGCAGGGTTGAGGCTCTCTGGGGACCCTGATGCAAGGGGGAGGCTGTCTGGGGACCCTGATGCAAGGGGGAGGCTGTCTGGGGACCCTGATGCAAGGGGGAGGCTGTCTGGGGACCCTGATGCAAGGGGGAGGCTGTCTGGGGACCCTGATGCAAGGGGGAGGCTGTCTGGGGACCCTGATGCAAGGGGGGGGCTGTCTGGGGACCCTGATGCAAGGGGGAGGCTGTCTGGGGACCCTGATGCAAGGGGGGGGGCTGTCTGGGAACCCTGATGCAAGGGGGAGGCTGTCTGGGAACCCTGATGCAAGGGGGAGGCTGTCTGGGAACCCTGATGCAAGGGGGAGGCTGTCTGGGAACCCTGATGCAAGGGGGAGGCTGTCTGGGAACCCTGATGCAAGGGGGAGGCTGTCTGGGAACCCTGATGCAAGGGGGAGGCTCTCTGGGAACCCTGATGCAAGGGGGAGGCTCTCTGGGGACAATGATGCAAGGGGGAGGCTCTCTGGGGACCCTGATGTATGGGGGGCTCCCTGGGGATATATACACACACGCATATATTATATACATGGTGTATGCCCGCCCAAGCGTATGACTTTCTTTACTACGTTGCTATGGGCTCTAGCCCCAGATCTTTTGTAGACCTAGCAACGCCCCTGAGCCTAACTATAACTATTCTTAAAAATGTTCCCTCCCCGCTTCTTTTATGTATCCTGCCTAACCTGTATAAAAAGATCTTTATATACTGACCTATTCTCAATCCGCTCATGTGATCTTGCAGCGATACATAAGGGAGCGCATGACAATGGCTGGAAATTCTCTAAGCTGGGACATCACCCATAGGCTCCCATGACCCAGCTGTTGTTGGCACTCCCTTCTCTCCCATGCAGCAGTTGCTCATGGGAGAGGAGGGATAGGTAGGTACTAGGAGGGGAAAGAACATTTTCCAAGAAAACATTTTCTTCCGTTTTAAAAGCTTCAAGAAAGCTCCTTGGAACTTGTTAAACGCTTTGCGTTCAAATAATTGATTGTTCATTGGACTAATCTTGCAAAGTCATGCAAGATTTTAATGGTTGTAAATCGGTCACATACAGTGCCTTGAAAAAGTATTCACACCCCTTGAAATTTTACACATTTTGTCATGTTACAACCTAAAAGGTAAATGTATTTTATTGGGATTTTATGTGGTAAACCATCACAAAGTGGCACATAATTGTGAAGTGGAAGGAAAATGATAAATGTTTTTCACATTTTTTTTACAAATTCCTGAAAAGTGTGGCGTGCATTTGTATTCAGCCCCCCTGAATTAATACTTTGTAGAACCACCTTTAACTGCAATTACAGCTGCAAGTCTTTTGGGGGATGTCCCTACCAACTCTGCACATCTAGAGAGTGAAATTTTTGCCCATTCTTCTTTGTAAAATATCAGGTTGGATGGAGAGCATCTGTGAACAGCAATTTTCAAGTCTTGCCACAGATTCTCAATTGGATTTAGAATGGCCCAGTCCAGACCAAACACATGAATATGCTTTGATTTAAATCATTCCGTTGTAGCTCTGGCTGTATGTTTAGGGACGTTATCCTGCTGGAAGGTGAACCTCCACCCCAGTCTCAAGTCTTTTGCAGACTCTAACAGGTTTTCTTCTAAGATTGCCCTGTATTTGGCTCCATCCATCTTCCCATCAACTCTGACCAGCTTCCCTATCCCTGCTGAAGAAAAGCATCCCCCCAACATGATGCTGCACCACCATGTTTCACGGTGTGGCTGGTGTGTTCAGGGTGATGTGCAGCGTTTAGTTTTCCGCCACACATAGCGTTAAAAATGCACGCCACACTTTTCAGATATTTATTTGTAAAAAATGTAAATTTAAATACATCTACATTTTTGGTTGTAACATGACAAAATGTGGAAAATTTCAAGGGGTACTGTAGAACTATACACAATTTGAGATCTGCCTATCCTTGCTGTCCATGCGAGTGGTTGGGACCCTATGTAATTTCTATTTAACCTGGCTGATGCTCTGATTTAGCACAAGCATGGTAAAGTTTTCTTATCATTAAATAGGAACTGCAGGCAATACATACATACATACATACATACATACATACATACCATACAACATAATTTGTAAACAGTGATGTCTGTGTGCTTACTCCTTCCGTGTTTAAATGCCTTTTTTTATATCCCCCACGCTGATGTTGTGAGCTGCCATTTCTACTGAGGGCATATGATGCCGCAGCCAGTCTTCCTGGAAATGTTTCCGTCAGCTCCGACTCGCTGCCTATTGTAATCTCACGCATGTGTGGTAAAGGGCTCCTGGCTGCGCATGCGTAGTAGAAAATATGTTTCTTACCTCGCAAAAGCTTATGAAAAGTTTAGTTGTTCACACACAGCTGAAATCTCCGTATAAAAGATAGAAAGGCAATCCTCCTTTCAGTGGCCAACATAATAAAACACTCCTTGGAGTCTCCTCCCTATCCCCACCCCCATCCAACCCTACAGTTGTCCTCGGCTCCCCCCCCCCCCCCCCCACAGCCCTGCTCCACTCTCCCCACCCCTCCCAGCAAATTCTCACGAGAGTGAGCAGAAAAAAGAAAAAAAGCACTCCTAGGATAGCTGGCATTTATCTCCCAGGAGTCAGTGCAACTACAGGAAACGGGGTCATACGCCTAGGCGTTTACAAACAGGAAAAGAGCAAGTGCAGAAAATTTTTTCATGTAATGTGTCTCCCAGTCTATGAAAGCACTGCGCAAACTGTTGGCGCTATATAAATCCTGTATAACAATAATTGTCTCCTGAAGTAGGTTTCGGGTTTGCAGTTTGACCATCTCTAATAGCATGATCACGGTCCTGACCATCTCCTGTGACCAGTGCTGGATTTATAATGGGGGACATTTGTATACTGGATTTATAATGGGGGAAAGGGGGCAATTGCCCTGGGCCCTCCTGCCTGCAGTATGTCTGCAGTCGCTGACCATCTCTATCATATATCATATCTAAAGTCCGACAGCTTTCTAAAGTATAACATTTATTGAAAATGTGTATGTAATGCTTTATTGATGGTGGGGGCTGCACTTGAGGCCCCCTATATCTAGGAAGTTGAGTGTTTGCTTCACTTGGACAAGTGTATGACCAAGCTAATAGAAGTGGCTTTTATTCAAGAAGAAAAAGAATGTTTGACTTTTTAAATGATCTTTTATTATAGTGAGATATGTAAGATAGCTTTCCCTTAGCTTCTTGTTCTATTTGTTCTTCTCCATGCTAAGGAGATGATTATACATCTAGCTTTGGAAAAGACGATAAACTGATAATTTGGGGTTGTCCTTGATAAACGTATCCATGAAACCAGCTAATTTAAGTTGTACTATAATTCGAGTGTAACAATCTAGTTCTTCTGGGTAATTAACTTTTTCTGCGTTTAAAGAAAGATCACTATGGAATCATTTTTTTTTTCTAGTACACCTCCATCTTATAGTGTTCTAATACCTGGAATGGTTGTTTTTTTGGCAAAAACATATGTGATGTTTAAGGTTTTATAATTTGCCACTTTAATGTCAGCCTATGCAGGTCCTGCTGGTTGTTTCAGCTGGTTTGACATGCTCTGTGTAGTTTTTTCACTTATTGATGGTAATGCTCTCTATTGTGGGGTGGCTTTTCTCTTAGAAGTAAGCTTTTTTTCCTTCCTTCCCCAAGCAGAGTTGTTAAAGTGGAACTTCACTTTTATTATTTTTATTCCTCATGCTGCTAGCATTAGTAAATGCAGTGCCTTTAAAAAGTATTCATGCCCCTTGAAATTTTCCCTTTTCCTGCTTTTATTCAGCAGGGACAGGGAAGCTGGTCAGAGTTGATGGGAAGATGGATGGAGCCAAATACAGGGAAATCTTAGAAGAAAACCTGTTAGTCTGCAAAAGACTTGAGACTGGGGCGGAGGTCCACCTTCCAGCAGGACTACGACCCTAAAAGATACAGCTGCTACAGTGGAATTGTTTTAAATTTAAATCATATTCATGTGTTGGAATGGGCCAGTCAAAGTCCAGACCTAAATCCAATTGAGGCTCTGTCACAAGTAGTGAAAAATGCTGGTCACAGACACTCTCTCCATCCAATCTGACAGAGCTTGAGATATTTTGCAAAGAACAATGGGCAAAAGTGTAAAGTGGATGTAAACCCTCTCCTATATCCAGTGAAGTGAACAGCCTCAGATGATACACAGGGATGAAACAAATCCTCCTACATAAGTTTTTAAGGCCCCTTTCACACGATCGGACCGTTAAAGTCCGCCTGTCAGTTTTGACGGCGGACCTGAACGGGCGCTCCATGTTGGCCTATGGAGCGACGGATGTCAGCGGAGACATGTCCGCTGACATCCGACCCGGTCCGATCCGCTAAAAGCAGACGGATGGCCCTACGTCCAGGTCCGTCGCTATCGGATCGGGTGAGATCTGATGAAAACGGACATGCTGTCCGTTTGCATCCGATCCCTCCATAGGCGGCAGCGGTGCCTGACAAGCCCCTCCACGCTCAGTGAGCAGAGAGGGACCTGTCATCCGCCGGCTCAGTGGAGATCAACGGAGAGATCTCCCGCTGACCGGCGGACTCCGTGGTAGCGGAGTCCGCCTCGTGTGAAAGGGGCCTTGCATGCATCAGCCTGCTATATTCTTTAGAATTCTAACATTGTGTTAGAATTTTTACTTCCTCTTTCAGCAGTAGGTGTGGAGTCTGTGCATACACTGTGTGACAGCTGATTAGAAGAAAGGCACACACACCCCCACTCCACATAGGCAGAGATTTGCAGAGCTGTGCTGTGACAAGACAAGCTCTCTGCTAATCCTATTTATAGCACCCACTCCGACACAAATTTCAGGCTGGTTTTATCTTGGTTGCCCAAAAACTTATCAGAAGTTATGCTGATAACAGAGGAAGGAAACAGACAGCCACAGGACTTGGTGCTTTGGAGAGAGATAAGTAAACACAACAGATATATTTGCCAAGGTCAAATATTATGAATCGGGCTTACATCCACTTTAACCGATTGCCGACCAGCGCACGGCAATGTACGTCGGCACAATGGCACGGCTGTGCAAATGGGCGTACCTATACGTCCCCTTTAAATCGCGGGCTAGTGGGCGTGCGCGCACCCGTGGGTCCCGCTGACTCGATGTCTGCCAGTGGCCGGCGATCGTGACATGGAGAGGCAGAACGGGGAGATGCCTATGTAAACAAGGCATTTCCCTTTTCTGATCTACTGCTCCCTGTCATTGTGAGCAGTGATTCTGTCGTGTTCTAGTGAGCCCATCCCCCTACAGTTAGAACATGCTGAGGGAACACAGCTAACCCCTTGATCGCCCCCTAGTGTTTAACCTCTTCTCTGCCAGTGTCATTTACACAGTAATCAGTGCATTTTTATAGCACTGATTGCTGTATAAATGTCACTGGTCCCAAAATAGTGTCAAAAGTGTCCGCCGCAATGTCGCAGTCACGATAAAAATTACAAATCACCGCCATTACTAATATAAAAAAAAAAATTAATAAAAAAATGCCATAAATCTATCCCCTATTTTGTAGACGCTATAACTTTTGCGCAATCCAATCAATACACGCTTATTGCAAATTTTTTTTTTTTTTACCAAAAATATGTAGAAGAATACACATCGGCCTAAACTGAGGAAGAAATTCGTTTTTTTTATATATTTTTTGGGGGATATTTATTATAGCAAAAAGTAAACAATATTGCTTTTTTTTCAAAATTGTCGCTCCTTTTTTTGTTTTTGTTTTTATAGCGCAGAAAATAAAAATCGCAGAGGTGATCAAATGCCACCAATAGAAATCTCTATTTGTAGGAAAAAAAAGGACGTCAATTTTGTTTGGGTGCAATGTCATATGACCATGCAATTGTCAGTTAAAAGCGATGCGGGGGGGGGGGGGGGGTTGGGCTAAATACTAGGGCTGAAACAACTAATCGATTAATCGACAACTAATCGATTATGAAATTAATCGATTACTATTTTCATAATCGATTAATCGGACAGTAACATAATGGGGTTAAAAAAAAAACTAAAATGAGCCCTTTATAGCACAAAAAGAGCAAATAATTGTTGCTGTAAATATTACTTTCACAGTTCTACAGTAAAAAAATGAACCCCTTACAGTAGTGATTATCTAAAGGGCTAATTTTATTTTTTTTAACCCCATTATATTACTAAACGTCTTAGACCTGCTTCACACCTATGTGTTTTTTGGTGCTTTTTGCAGAAACGCACTACAGTTCATTTACATGGCTTCCTATGGGACACGTTCACATCTATGCTTTTTTCAGTCGCTGCGTATTTGTAAAGGGTCAGGGACTTTTTTTTTTTTTCTTAACGCAAACCAGTGCTTTTTTGGTTCAATATACTTAAATGGAGAAGCTGCTAAAAAGCACGTAATGCGTTTTTGCAGCAATTTGTGTTTTTAAATTTGCCCAACAGCAAATTGTCCAAAAAAAATGCAAAAACGCAAATCGCAGCAAAATCACGTGTGCAAAAATCAAAACGCACAGCAAAAAGCACTGCAGAAACAGGTCAAAACCAAACTGCATAGGTGTGTACCGAGCCTTATGCTGGCCACACGGATCAATTTTCAGACGAGAATATTCAGACAAAAAATCTTTGTACATTTGCTGAATGAAAGAATGAAAAAATGGATCTCTGAGTCTGATGATATTTACCAGATTCACCCTTTAATAGTATATCTCCTCTAATAGTATATACAGTATATCTCTTCTAATTGTATATGCAGTATATCTCCTCTAATAGTATATACAGTATATCTCTTCTAATAGTATATACAGTAGATCTCCTCTAATAGTATATACAGTAGAACTCCTCTAATAGTATATACAGTAGAACTCCTCTAATTGTATATACAGTATATCTCTTCTAATTGTATATACAGTATATCTCCTCTGTCTTATTCTCAAAGTGGATTAGAGCTTTTGCTCCCTAACCATGAAGTTGGTAATTTATATTTACCACTGCATTGAGATATTTAGGAATACATTTCCTTTTTTTTTTTAAACTTTACATATTAAACTAAATTATACACCACAGTTTTTTTTAAGGTTATTAACCGAATAATCGATTAATCGAAACAATAATCGGCCAACTAATCGATTATGAAAATAATCGTTAGTTGCAGCCCTACTAAATACTAATGCACGCCACACTTTTCACATATTTATTTGTAAAAAAAAAATTGAAGACCGTTTATCGTTTTCCTTCCACTTCACAATTATGTGCCGCTTTCTGTTGGTCTATCACATAAAATCCCAATAAAATACATGTCACGTTTTTGGTTGTAACATGGAAAAATGTGAAAAATTTCAAGGGGGTATGAATACTTTTTCAAGGCACTGTAGATAGGAAAGTATATCTTATATTTGAACTTGTGTTGAACTTTTTTTTTATTTCCCTAGCTGCTACTTGGTTTCTTACCTAGGCAGATGTCAAACATCTGAGGAGTCTTCAGTAAGGGAGGAGAGGTTTTCTCAGTTACAGGGGTTGTGAAACCTTGCCATTTTTCACCTAAAACCTCCTGTGCTGCAGCAGCGCCCCCGAGTCCCCCTTATACTTACCTGAGCCCTGTAATTCCCACGACAGGAATGAGCACACCAGCTCTGGCTGGTGTCTCGTGTCCTGATTGGATAGATTGATAGCGCAGTCATAGGCTCCCGCTGCTGTCAATCAAATCCAATGACACAGGGAGCAGAGCCGAGTCCTGCTGTTTGTGTCTACAGACGCAGCAGCAGGACACAGCGGCGCACCCGCACAGGTGTGCCGTTGGAGAGCGCTTTTCCGGTGGGACATGCGAAGAGGAGGAGCCAGGAGCGCCACGGAGGGACCCCGGAAGAGGAGGATAGGGGCCACTCTGTGCAAAGCCAACTGCACAGCGGAGGTAAGTATAACATGTTTGTTTATCCAGATTCGAGCTCCTTATGCTTGTTAGTCCCCCCGAGGTGCCGCGGGGGACCTCTCTTGGTGGCGACGCCTTGCAACCGGTGCCTGCGGGGATACGGGTAAGCAGCCTTGCTCTTCCCCTTCTATCTACACAAATTTTGTCTAAGTGATATGCTGTAGTAACCGTTTTTCATTGTTTATGCCTTTGGGAAATTACATTGTTCTTTGATTATCTGCTAATTAAATTACAAATACCCTCCTGTCGAAGCGGCTACAGTCCGCGAAACTAGTTGAGAGATGCTATCCGTGATCAGTTGTCCCACTGTGATACTCCCCATCTGGGGCTTATTATTTTGGTTACATATATGAACTGCTATCATGTTTTAAATTGTAACTAATTGTAACAATTTTTTATATTTGTTTATACATTTAAATTGTATTGCCTTACTGTACCGCAATAGTCCAATTGCCCCTTTGTCCTTGTGGAAGCCTGGTTGGGGACCAGGCTCCTGATTCCTTTATCTCTAGATTCATGGATGATAGTACAAGCTTTTAAATACTTTTACCTTCAGTAATTCATTACAGGTGCCACATGTTCTCTATGTTTGTTGTTTTATTTTATTTTTTAAACCGAACTTTTACAACCACTTTAAGCACACTCTCCTGCATGCATGCTTGAGCTAAAGGCGGATGAATTCCAGGAAGTAAATGCTACATGAATGAATCTGCCCTTAGTCAAGATGGCCAAGACCAGAAATGCTAGTGGGGTGTTTTTTCAAAGTGATTTCTCAACAAAATAAAGCATGGTGACATAGTCGGATGGGCGAGTTTACTTTGAAAATAAAAATGAATTAAAGTAGTTGTTAACACACAGGGTTAAATTTACGTTATCCTCTCGGTTAATTCATGTAATGTCACCCTTTGACTGTGCTTTTTAAAAAAACGCAGCTATATACCAGTGTACAGAGCGCCAATTGCCGCTCCCGTGACCCACCGGCTATCCTCTTTCGGCCTGACAGCTGCAGAGGGTGGTGCTGAGGATCCCCCACTGATGTCAGTCAGGAGAGGAGGAGGAGAGATGCGGCCCCACCCGCTGCAGCTGTCATGCCAGAGAGGAGAGAGGCGGCGGGTCACGTAAGCAACGATTGTTGCTCTGTAAACAGGTGTATAGCTGTATTTTTTTATAAGGCACAGTCACAGGGTTACATGATAATTTAAATGTAACCCTAATTTGAGCAGCAGGAGGCGAAGGGGCGGGCATGGACACGGAGCTGACAGGCAGGGTAGGGAGGGGGGAGAAGAGGGAGGAGAGCACAGAGTGCTATTTAAGACCACTCTCATTGACTAACATGGGATGTCACATGTCATGCGACTTGGAGTCTCACAAGTCGCATCCCAAGTCACGGCAGTGTGGACTGAGCCTTATAACCAGTTGTCATGTAATGCTACTTGTATTGGGACCTCGCTTGTTTTATCAAGTTAACATTTATTAAAAAGATTTGGTTTTACTGTAGTACAGGGATATGCAATTAGCGGACCTCCAGCTGTTTGAAAACTACAAATCCCATCATGCCTCTGGGTGTCATGCTTGTGGCTGTCAGTCTTGCTATGCCTAATGGGACTTGTATTTCTGCAACAGCTGGAGATCTACCAATCCATATCCCTGCTGTAGTGCATTTTGTCGAGACTGTAAATTCTAGTTAAGTTTGGAGGAAGTTGGCCACAATGTCACACTGTCGGTGTTCCCCTCTCTCTCTATATGGAACCTAAAGGAGGGACAAGGAACTCAGGCTATGCTTATGTTCTTGTCACTTGTTTTTCTTTTCTTGTTTATTATGATACAATTCATAGCGTGAAGTAATATTCTAGGATCAACGGTTGGATCATATTATTATGTTGATGTCCCTTTTACTTTTCTGTATCTTTTAGGTATACCAAAATACCTGTGCTTTGTTTTTTGGGAATTTGATCTGAACACTTTCAATAAAAATTATTGGAAAGAGTTTGGAGGAAGTTGGACAAGTTGATTTGTTTGTGTGTTTGACCAAATACCAAAAAAAACAAAAAGACCTTTGGGTCTAGTATGGATCTCAAGGGGAAACCTCAAGCCAAAAAAATGACGTGGGGTCCCCCCAAGATCCATACCAGACCCTTATCCGAGCGAACGCCCCCCCCCCACCGACCATACCAGGCCACGTGCCCTCAATATGGGGGGTGGGTGCTTTGGCGCCCCCCACCCCATAGCACCAAACCTCCCCCATGCAACACCCCATGTCCACAGACACAATCATTACTTCCCTCATTCAACCCTGCTGCTATTACTGAGGTTACTAAACTTTTATCTAGCACTCATCTAACCACTTTCCCCCTGGATCCTGTTCCCTCGCAAATGCTACGCTCACCCTCTGATTTGATTCTACACTCTCTAACTCACATTTTCAACCTCTCCCTCTCTTGTGGCATCTTCCCAAACTCTCTAAAACGTGCGCTAGTCATCCCCATACTGAAAAAGCCTTCACTGGATCCCACCAATCTCAACAACTTACATCCCATCTCCTTACTCTCCTTCTCCTCCAAACTTCTTGAAAGACTAGTCTACAACCGACTAAGCGACCATCTGACCATGAATAAACTTCTTGATCCACTTCAGTCCAGTTTTCGCCCTCAACATTCCACGGAAACTGCTCTCCTTAAACTCTCAAATGACCTACTAATGGCTAAAGCCAATGGACACTATTCTGTACTACTTCTCCTGGATCTCTCTGCTGCCTTTGACACAGTGGACCACCCTCTCCTCCTCAAAAAACTCCACTCCTTTGGTCTCCGTGACTGTACTCTTCGCTGGTTCTCATCCTACCTATCCCACCGCTCCTTCAGTGTCACTTACAACTCTACTTCCTCCTCTCCTCTTCCTTTTTCCGTTGGGGTCCCCCAAGGTTCTGTTCTTGGACCTCTCCTTTTCTCAATCTACACCACCTCCTTGGGTCAGTTGATTGCCTCCCATGGCTTTAAATATCATCTCTACGCTGATGACACCCAAATCTATCTCTCCACCCCCCAGCTCTCTCCATCTGTCTCCTCACACATTACCAACTTACTAGCAGACATATCAGCCTGCATTTCACATCACTTCCTCAAACTCAACCTATCCAAAACCGAGCTCATGATATTTCCTCCCTCAGGTGCCACTTCCCCTGATTTAGCTGTCAATATCAACGGCTCAACTATCAACCCATCTCCCCACGCCAAGGTCCTAGGTGTAATCCTGGACTCTGAACTAACCTTTCGACCCCACATTCTATCACTATCCAAAGCTTGCCGCCTCAATCTCCGCAACATCTCCAAGATACGCCCCTTCCTAACCAATGTCACCACAAAGCTTCTAATCCACTCCCTGGTCATCTCCCGCCTCGACTACTGCAACTCCCTCCTCATTGGTTTACCTCTAAATAGGCTATCCCCACTTCAGTCTGTCATGAACGCTGCTGCCAGGCTCATCCACCACACAAACCGCTCAGCATCTGGTACACCCCTCTGCCAATCCCTCCACTGGCTGCCACTCAGTCACCGAATTAAATTCAAGATACTAACTATAACTTACAAAGCCATCCACAACCTGGCCCCCAGCTACATCTCTAACCTAGTCACAAAATACCAACCTAATCGTTCTCTTCGCTCCTCCCAAGACCTCCTGCTCTCAAACTCCCTTGTCACCTCATCCCATGCTCGCCTTCTGGACTTCTCCAGAGCCTCCCCCATCCTCTGGAATGCTCTACCCCAATCTGTCCGATTTTCTCCTACTTTATCCACTTTCAGACGATCCCTGAAAACTCATCTCTTCAGAGAAGCCTATCTGGCCCCCACCTAACAACTGTACATTTATCTTTTCAATCAGCACATCACCCACAGTTATTACCTCTTGTATCTCTTGACCTTCCCTCTTAGATTGTAAGCTCTAAGGAGCAGGGCCCTCTGATTCCTACTGTATCAAAGTGTATTGTATTTGTACTGTCTACCCTCAAGTTGTAAAGCGCTACGTAAACTGTTGGCGCTATATAAATACTGAATAATAATAATAATAATAGCACCTTGTCCCCATGTTGATGAAGCCAAGGGCCTCTTCCCGACAACCCTGGTCGTTGGTTGTTGGGGTCTGAGGGCGGGGGCTTATCAAAATCTGGAAACCCCCAGATCCCGGCGCCCCACCCTATGTGTACCCCATACTCGTTCACCTAAAAACAAAAGTGTTAAAAACAAACACAGTACGCAGTTTTTTTAAGTATTTTATTAAGACAGCTCCGGCGTCTCTTACGATTTCTTCTCTGTTCTTCCTCTTCTGGCAACGTCCTCTCCCTCTGCCGGTCCTTCTCCCTATCCAGAGCCCCCACCCCCTTGTGACGTCACTGCCCTATCATGCAGCGGGCGGTAACGTCACAAGGGGATGGGTGCTCTGGATGATGTCAGCGGGTGGCCCTGCCCCATGCCAATATAAGTCATTGCACACAGCGGACCCAGCATTACACCGGGAGATCGTGTCGAGTCAACATTGGAAGAAGAGCAGAGGGAGAAGACAGCAGAGAAACCGCAGCCAGAAGAGGGAGAAGCCGCCGCCACAAGAGGGAGAGAAGACGTCGCCGGAGAGGGGGAGAAGAAATCGGAAGAGACGCCGGAGCTGCCTTAATAAAATACTTTAAAAACCTGTGTACTGTGTTTTATTTTTGACACTTTTTTATTTTTAGGTGAATGAGTAGGGGTACAATGTACCCCATAGTCATACCTCATAGGGTGGGGGGCCGGGATCTGGGGGCCCCCTTGTTAAAGGGGGCTTCCAGGCTTCCAGATTCCGATATGATCCTGCCCACAGACCCTGACAACCAATAGTCAGGGTTGTCAGAAAGAGGCCCTTGTCCTCATCAACAGGGGGACAAGGTGCTTTGGGGTGGGAGGAGGGCATGTTGAGGGCATGTGGCCTGGTATGGTCCAGGAGGGGACCTCTTTTTTGACCTACCGGGCTGCATGCTCGGATAAGGATCTGGTATGGATCTTGGTGGACCGCATTCTTAAAATCCATACCAGACTCAAGGGTCTGGTATCGTCCTGGGGGGGGGGACCCCACGCCAATTCTTTTTTTTTTTCATTTTGGCGGGGGCGAGGGGGGTTCCCCTTCCAGATCCAACTTCTGGTGCGACTTCTATTCAAATCAATGGGATCCCATAGGGAACCATTGATTTTGAATAAATTCAGAGAAACGCGGCCATACGTGCATTGAAGCCAATGCAAAACGCTGATAAAATCGCTTTTTTAAAGCAACTTTTTTCCTGGCGTCGGTACTAGCTTTACAGCCCATTTTTTATAATGCCCATGGGCGTGAGGCCTAAGAATATTTGTAGTGCACCTTTTCACAGACATCACCATTTTTGGTTCCAGTGTAGTTGAGATATGGTTTTCCACAAAAGTTAACAAAATAGCTTATTTACCAGATATACTGGTATGTGTAGCTTTCCTGCCATGGGCTTGGTATAAAGACTACAAGAGAATTATGCAAATTGAGATCAGTGTCCTTGTGAACCCACAAGAAGGGCTCTTTTTTGACCTAGAAGTCTAAGGCCAACCACAGATAGAAGTCAGCCAGGCATGCTTGCATGATTCAGCTCCACTTAAGTGGGGTACACACTATGAGAAAATCTGAAGAAAACTTCCATACGAGGCACGATCGACTGATTTTCGTATAGTGTGTACACATTCGACATCCAATTCAGATTTCCAAAACAAATTTCCGAAAGGGACAAACCCCAAAATTTTTTTACGTGAACAGAATGAATGATTTTTGTTTAACCACTTACTTACTGGGCACTTAAACCCCCCTTCTGCCCAGACCAATTTTCAGCTTTCAGCCCTGACGCACTTTGAAAGACAATTGCGCGGTCATACAACACTGTACCCAAATTAAATTTTCATCATTTTTTTACATAAATAGAGCTTTCTTTTGGTGGTATTTAGTCACAGCTGGGTTTTTTCTTTTTTTTGCTAAACAAACAAAAAAAGATGGAAAATTTGCCCTGGTGGGCACTGATAGGCGGTCCTGGTGTGCAATGATAGGCACAGATAAGGCGGCACTGATGGCCACTGATAGGGTTGCCCTGATGGGCACTGGTAGGTGACACTGATGGGCAGCACTGTTGATGAGGCAATGATTGGGGGCACTGGTAGGTGGCACTGGTGGCCACTGGTAGGCGGCACTGGCAGGTGGCACAGATGGGCACAGATGAGCTGGTGGAAGCTTTCCTTGATCGGGACTGATGTCCCTCTGAGAGCCGCTGGTGATCGGCTTTTTTTTTCTTTTTTTTTTTTAATCGGCTATCAGCGCGAGGAGAAAAAATAGCCGATTACCGGCTCTGTTTACATCACAAGATCAGCAGTCGTTGGCTAACAGCTGATCTTGTGGTAAGGGGTCGGGATCGACCCCTTACTCCAATCTGTTATCAGCCAAGTCTCATCGACTCGCTGATCACAGAGCGCACTGGGGGCGTGGGAGGATGTCCATTGACGTACTCCCAGCAAAGTTAATGTCTATCGTTTTGGTACTTTTTTCATACGAGAAAGTTGGATACGAAAGACTGTGCATGATCAGAAACTATAAGCAGTCGAAAAAAAAAAAAGCCTTTGAGAATTCTTGTACAATTAGTACCATCCTCTGTTTTGACCTGCTGTGAAACATCATCTGATTTTCTTATGGTGTTTATTGGGCCTTAGGCACTGCTCACACCTGAGCGATTTTCTGCTTGAAGCTTGTAGCTCTAAAGTGCTCAGCAAGCCAAATCCCATTCTTTTCAATTGCCCCTGTTCACATCTGAGCGTTCTGTCGCCTGAAGCAAAACTCCTAAAGCTCCAAAGTACACATAATGGTGTAGTGAGTAGCACTCTCGCCTAGCAGTAAGAAGGGTCACTGGTTCGAATCCCGACCATGACACTACCTGCCTGGAGTTTGCATGTTCTCCCTGTGTCTGCGTGGGTTTCCTCTGGGTACTCCGGTTTCCTCCCACACTCCAAAGACATGCTGGTAGGTTAATTGGATCCTGTCTAAATTGGCCCTAGTATGTATGAATGTGAGTTAGGGACCTTAGATTGTAAGCCCCTTGAGGGTGTAGGGACTGATGTGAATGTATAATGTATATGTAAAGCGCTGCGTAAATTGACAGCGCTATATAAGTACCTGAAATAAATAAGTACATGAGCTTCTTTTTGGCAGATTTTGGCCCCATAGAGTTCAATAGAAACGCCTGACTTGAGTGTTTTTACGAGCGTTTTGTTGCTTTGTTTTCTGCTCAAACAGCAGTTTTCAACCACTAATTTCATCTCCTTCTTCTCCCTAGTGCTTTCCATTGGCTAAGCAAAAAGCCTGAAGCTGTAAAACGCTTGTAATATGCTTCTAAAAAGCTTTAAAAAAGCAGCAAAAAAGCTTAAGAAAAATGCCCAAAAAAACTCCGGTAAATTGACACGCTCAGATGTGAAATAGAGCCTTAGGCAAATATATAATCTTTACTAAATACAAATGGCCACATGCATTCATTCATGGATGGTCTATAGAGCAGGATGGGGAAAACATGCTGCACATCTGATTCCAGATTATCATATGGAAAATACTAGCAATCAAACAAGATTTTAACTTGTCTGATTACTATTCTGCTAGATGAGCCTATGAATGGCTGTCTCTTGAATCATCTCCAATTTTTTTTTTTAAATCAAAGAATGTAACTACAGATGAAGCTATAAAAGATGTAAATAGTATATTGAAATGTTGGCTCTCTTGTAAATGACGTTGGCCACTATAAAGCATTAACTTAAATACTTTCATGTAACCTCCTATATCTCTGAGAAAGGTTTACAAATAATTAATGAATGTAAACAAAACCTATTTTACAAATCTCAGTTTAGTTTATGTTCAGCAAGACAACCCCCCCCCCCCCCCCCCCCCCAAATCCTTCTAAAACAAACACAATAAAAAAAACTAAAATTAATGGGTTTTCTGAGTTCCCAGGTATAATCGTGAACCAAATTTGTCAGTGTCTATTTTACGTTTCCTATTGTAACTACAGGCGGTCTCTGAGTTACAAATATCCAACTTACAAACGACTCTTACTTACAAATGAAGAGAGACAACAGAAAGTGAGAGGGAATCTACCCCTAGGAAGGGAAATTCCCTCCTGTGATTATCATAGGGAAAAAGGAGTGTCCACGATAGCTGTATCACCAATCCTTATTTCTACAACAACCCACAATTTTCAAAATCCAATTGTCACAGGGACAGAAAGTGAGGAGAAATCTTCTGAACAGGGACATAGACCGCAAACCAAATGTTACAGGGGTGTTAACCCTTCCCTATGCTATCCAAAAAAAGTAAAAATTATTTTTTTGGCTGGAGTTACACTTAAAAAATGTACCTGTTCCAACTTACATACAAATTAATCTTAAGAACAAACCTACAGACCCCATCTTGTTTGTAACCCGGGGGGTCTTCCTATTACATGCAGTATATGTGGTCTGCATCTTGAATTGTTGTAAAAAGTTAACTCAAATCCTTACCTGTGTGTTTTTATATAGCAGGCTATTGTTTGACATTGCTTTTATTTGTTTCTCCCAGGTGCCCAATTGAAATCTCTCCTGATCTCCCTCCTAATGTAATTGAATTAGCCAGCTTGGAAGCAGAGGTCATCCCCCACCTCTCCACCCGACGGAATAAATGTCGTGTATCACCCACCCAGCCAGGAGCTTCTGGGAAGCTACCACCACACAGTCAGGAGAGGTACGGTAATTTCATAGAAGTGTAGGCAATTTTTAATGGTTTTTATAGAATCCCTGATATGGCCTTTTTAAGAATGCCCATTATTTTTTCCTAAACTATTATCGGTCAATTTCCAATTTTTTTTTTTTTTTATTATTATTACATTTTGCATACTTGTTTCTGTGACTCGGAGTTCTAAAGCCACGTGACAGCGACGTCCACCAAGATTTATAGGAGGTCCGCAATGGCAGCTTTCATACTCGCCCAGTTCAGATTTCCTTTAGGGAAGCCTGTGAAAATGGGTCTCAGTAAAAATGGTGGAAATGCAGGTGTTGTTCATAAGAAACTCCAGCTATATTTTATAAGAGAAGATACTTGTCATTACAACAAGTCACAATGAAATTGCTTCATAAAAGAATAATAATCAACAATAACTCTACATACAAAATGAGTCCTATATCCCCTCACCTAGTAGGAACAGTGTCACAGTAGATGTCTAGTCACCATTTCTTACTCTCCCTTTCTCAAAAAGCTTCATTTACAGACTTGATTTACAGACTTAATATATAAGGGTTGGTATTGCCAACAGCACATTGCCAGCAGCCAACAGCACATTGTGGCTGAATGTACCAAGTTGAGCGATCAACTTGGGTACAGCCAGCCTGCTGTTTTACCTGCGAATATCGCTATCAGCTGCTATAGCTCCTAGCAATCACTATCTTCTCTCAGAGGGGACGGCTTCACTTCAACTTTAATTCAGACTTAATGAGTCTTAAAAACAGATTTAACATCAGTCTCAGGACATCATATATAGTGTCGAGGACACTCTTTAGAGTTTTGTCATGCTGCATCATGCCAAATATTGGTACTTGCCTCAAATTCATGTACCTATTGGAAACGGTACATGAATTTTGGGCAAGCACAGATATTTTTTGTACAGATGCTCACTGAGGCCAGAGTGATTATACTGACACCCCAATCTCAGTATAGCTGAGCCACTAGCCTGCTGCTTCAATTGTCGCACAGGGACAGTATGGTGGCCAAGGAGTTTTGTAGCTGGGTATGTGGAGCCTGATGTGGATTCAGGAACCCTTGTTCCCAATCAAATCTGCTCCCTTTGTGATTTTAAAATGGGCAGGATTACTTGTTGTAAGTAGCCATTCAGCTGTAAAGCTGACAGTGTCCTTGACAACCAGTGAAAGGTGGGAAGAGGGAGGGGTTAGTGGAAGCAGACATGCCATCCTGCTACACCGCGTGCAAAGACAGGCACTCTGCCTGTTTGTTAATGCCAACGTTGTATTGGTCTTAATTACCTCCTGTTTTGTTAGTAGCTCATTTCACAAAGGAAATCTCTCTCAGAATTCCCAACTTTTGTCATAAGAACTTGTTCTCTTCCTTCCCTTTCTGTCTCAGTGGCAATAATCACCAAAACAGATGAAGAAGGTCCCCAACCTAACATAGATGCTAACCAGGGATCAGTAGACTTTTCCACATTATGGGGTTGATTTGCTAAAACTGGACAGTGCAAAATCTAGTGCAGCTCTGCACAGAAACCAATTGGCTTCCAGGTTTTCTTTTTTTTGTTTTTGTTTGTCCAAGCTTAATTGAACAAGCTGCATTTTGTATGATGCACTAACCAAATTGTCTTCCACTATTTTGTCCAAACATGAAGCTACCAATTAAACTTGCCAGTTTTTCTCACCAGTTTCATTTTGTCTTACAGCAAAATGTCGTGGTTTAGTGGTATCTTGGTTCCCAAAGTGGATGAACGCAAGACCGCATGGGGGGAGCGCAATGGAAAGAAGGGCAAGCGCAAGAACACATCTTTGTGTGGTCCCCGTTACATGAGCTGCCTACAAGACCCTGAGATGGAGCGCAACAGCCGCAACAACTTTAGCCTCCGTTGCACTTGGCAAGAGGACCATTACGGAAAGAAAGGTGTGGGTGGAGACCTGGGTCTCAAATCTGTTGCTCTTGGTTTTGAGGACGGGGAAGTCAAGGGCTCCAAAACAGGTTCAATGGAAGCAGTGGGCATGGAGGAGGGAGAGCACCACCTAACACCTAAAGAGTGCTGGACTAGGTTCTTACAAGTGTTCCAGTCAAAGAAATTTCAGTCTGCAAAACTGGAACGACTGTACCAACGCTATTTCTTCCAGATGAACCAGAGCAGTCTAACTATGCTGATGGGGGCCCTGGTACTGGTCTGTCTGGTTATGTTGATTTTTCATTGCACTCATGGGGAGCTCCGGATACCTTATGTTTGTGTACTTGCTATTGCCATGACTTCATTTCTGTCCGTCATGGTTATCTGCAATCGTAATGGCTTTCACCAAGACTACATGTGGATTGTCAGTTACCTAGTTATTGCCGTCCTGTTTGCAGTACAAATTCTTGGGGTCTTTATGGTAACCCCACGTAGTGCCTCTGAAGGAATCTGGTGGAGTGTTTTTTTCATCTACATCATCTACACATTGCTTCCTGTACGCATGCGGGCGGCAGTACTGAGTGGAGTCATCCTGTCCTCTCTGCATCTCATCATATCTTGGAGGCTAAATGTTGATGACGCCTTTCTCTGGAAACAGGTAATAACTCCCCTACCTCCCTCAACATTCACAGTAGTGTGTGAAAGTGCAGAAAAAGGAGCATCAAGTCCGATTTCCTTTCAAGCACTAGGAAGATAACTGATGGAAAGTGACAGGCTGTGAGGTGCATCTCCCTGTTTTTATCTCTCTTATGTTAGGGCTTGTAAAGATGCTACTGTATGTAAATGTGTATCCATCTCTAGTGTAAAAAAAAACATGAGTGAAGTCATGAGTGTCAGTATTATCCCAGGAATCGAGAGTCCTCTGGGGGAGAGTCGTATTCTAAATTTTAAGATTGTGATAATTTTGCTGTGGTGAAAGGGAATCGCAGTCTTCACAAAGTACAAGGGTGAATTAAATTGTGTTACTTTCAGCACTCCATTAGCTTTCTTTGTTTGACAAGAACATGACCTGGCATCTGTGTGCACATGTGCTTTGACCATTATATAATCATGCATATATTTTTATAACCGTTTGAAATTTGTATTCAGTATATTAATCCTTTTTATTTCACAAGCATGTTTTTGGAGGAGGGAGTGGGGTTCTTCCACATTCACATGCAGGCTTGGATAACCAGCAAAAGTGTGTTGGACAAACTAGAAGACTGCCTTGGGTTTTTAAACTGCAGCAGCATTTTTTTTCTGTAAAGATTTAAACCTGTAGAAAACAAGTGACTGCCGTACAGTCGCCTAGCAGCACCTCAAAAGTTGTCCCAAATTGAGCAGTTGCAGTAAGTGGTTGCCTTACACATGCCTGGCATCCCTTAGTTTGTCCTAACTCATGTCCCTATTACTTTTGTTTGGTGTGCAGGGCAAATTACGTAGCTGTCCTATATGATACCCATGCAAATAGGTTTCTTCTTGTTCCCTGGTTGGACTTTTGATCTTTTGTTATGATTCTGTACAACCAAACTCTTTTAATCTGGTTCACATAGGCAAGGCTGCAGTGATTTCTGAGAATGTACAGCACTGGAAAGAATTGGAACTCTGAAACATACTGGCACCTTCTTGCAATCTCAGATTCGGGACTGTAGCTCACAGGGCAGCCCAATAGAAAAGATGGATGTCCGATTGAAACTGCAGGCCACTTAGCAAATAAGCTGTGTTCCTCCGTATGTTTTTAAATGCAAAGAGTAGGCCTTTATTGATCGGAATCAAAGGAACAGGGATCAACAAGGTGTCCATACACAGACATTTGCGTTGGGCCGCGGGGAGTTGGTCAGAAGAGCAGAACAGATGAATATGCTGTCTGACAGTCACAGCATCCACTGATCCACCCCCCCCCCCGCTGCTGCCTGCTAGTTGGTAGGACCGCCCTGGCATCCTATCAACCAATCAGGTGTGTGCCCCGCCCCCCAGGCCCTGACCTTCAGAGGAGGAGAGCTGAACTTCCTTCTCTAAACCTGCCTGTGCCCGGTCTCAGTGCCCTGGCCCCCAGCTTCTTCATGAGCCCTGTATGTGTCCTACTCCAATGGCTCCACTAGAAGAATTGGATCATAATGTAAGGGAGATCTATGGGGGACCCTGCTCTAAAGGGGGATCTATGGGACCCTGCTCTAAAGGGGGAATCCATGTTTGCGTATTGCTACTTCATACTTGTATACAAAGGACTCTGATGCTGCTGCTACATCTCAATACAACCGAAAAATATAAAAGGTAAACATTTTGAAAGTCTTTTAAACCTTTTATAATGGTATACCACAAGCAGTCTTTATATAAATGTTATTTTAAACTTATTTCTACTTGTAGAACTAGGCCAGAGAGTAGACGGCGTTTTTTTGATGTTTTTAATTTTGAAATGTACCCTTGGTGTCCTTCACTAAGGTCTGTACTTTGGAAAATTGTCCGCCACTGCCTTGGTCCGTGCCTATCCCTGTAAAGGAGATTTCTAAAAAAAAATGTTCAACCTGACCATTCTGCTTTTCCAGTGGTTGAGGCACATGCAATCCGATGTTTTGATGTGTGTTTTTTTTTTTAAACTATACGTTGACGGATTTGTCTTGTTCTATAACTTTAGAACCATTTGGTCCATGAAATAATTTTACTCGCCTCACTGTATGTGTTCCAATACCTTTTTAATGAAAGGGTTTGTACTGGATGCATGATGCATAAAAATAGAAGATAATTATAGTAAAATGTTCTGTAATGAGTAATAGAGATTGGCTATAGAACTGGCGCTTGTTTTGGTTTGTGAGAAATTATATCCAGTGAGTGTAAATAAGTATTTGACTTGATGATCAATTTTATCAATGTTTTAATATAGTTGATGTTGTCACCTAATTGTGTAGACAGACTTTGCTGTCATAAAGTAGATAACAGAGCAGAGTGTTCATGGTAACAACAGCTTGTATATGGCCTGACGTCATGCTGGTCTATTATAGGGATGTTATTTTAGTCAGCGCATTTCGATCTGTTGTGTCACTAGGCATGGATCTTAAAGTGGATTTAAAAAAAAAAAAATATATATATATATATATATATATATATATATATATATATATATATATATATATATATATATATATATAAAATTATACCCAGCCATGTTTTTGTGTGTGTGATTTTATTTTTGATAGACTGGAAAAAATTAGAACCCCTAATATTCTTTTTTTTTAATGGTCAAACAAGACAAGTAATGAGGGAAAGTCTCCAACAGTGCAACAGACAGTGAACAAAACAGTCTTACAAACATCCATACTAAAATTCTCATCAGTAAATTTGATGACTTGGTAAATGTCTTTGAAAGTATTTTAAAATATCGTAATGCTTTTAACATTTTGATTTTGGAATGAAATCGAATTTTCTGATTGAGGCTGAACACAAACCTCAATTTGACCCCACTAACTGTTCGAAAGTTGAATGAACATTCATGAAACCTAAGTCTTCGAATTATATTAGTCTGTTGGGTGGGGTTCTAGCCTTCCCCTACTCTGTCCTCCTACCCCCTACAAGCCACAATATTTCTGAAGATTGTCCTTTTAGACAGATGAGACAAAAATTACACTTTTTGGCAAGTCACATCAGCTCTATTTTTACAGATGGGAAAAAAAAAATACTTTCAATGAAGACACCATAACTACTTTGACACATACAGAAGGCTCAGCTATGTTTTGAGGCTGCTTCGCTGTGTTTGTCATTGAGTGCTTTGAACCTGTGCAGGGCACAATGAAATCACAAGACTATTAAGGAAATCTGGAGCGACACTTACTGCCCAGTGTCAGACGGTTCTGTCTCAGTCGCAGGTTCTGGGTCCTCCAACAGGATAATAACTATAAACACACAGTTAAAAGCACTCAAGAATAAACACTGGACTATTTTGAAGTGGCCTTCTGTGAGCTCTGATCTGAATCTTATTGAAAGTCTATGGCCATAGCTGAAACATGAACTCTGCAGAGCATAACCTTGAAACGTGAGACAGCTGGAGTTTCTTTAAGAAGAATGGGTCAAACTACCTGTTGGTTAATGCAGAAGTCTCATTGAGAGCTACAGAAATCACTTGTTTGCAGTATTGCCTCAAAAGCTTGTGCAACAAAATATCAGTGCCAATATTTTTGTCCATGACATTTTCATTTATTTTATTTAAAATATTACATCCAGTCAAAAGCAAAGTATGATTTTAAATTAAATAGGGAATAAACCATAATGGATGCCAATTACTTCTGTTAGTTTCAAGTTGGGTATTTTAGAGAAATTCTCGGGTTCTTCTTTCATGGAAGAGTACTAACATGGCTGTATGCAGAATAGAACAAGCTATGTTCTTAAAAACCCAGTGCCACTAGAGAGCCAAAGACAGAGAATGTCAAACTTCATTTCATCCTGGGCCGCATCAGCATTATGGCCGCCTCAAAAAGGCCGGTTTATCTGCAAGACTGTGTAAATTTATACAGGATTTTTTTCTTAGAGAATGAGTGCAGGAACGCAACCACGCCCCCCTCACTAAACCACATCGAACAGTGGGTGTAGCCAAATTGAACAGTGGGAGGCAATAAATACCAGGGGTGTGCTATGTAGAGAGTGCAAGGTTCAGGGGTGCCCTATGTGCAGGGTTTGGAGGAGGGGGTTTTGCACAGTGTGCTGGGTTAAGCTCTTTCACAGGCTGTCCACACCTCACTTCCACCCTGTCTCAGCTCTGACCTCTGTACCACTCTCCCCCATCCCTTAGCCTCATCCCCCAAAGCTTCCTCGCATCTCACCTTTTCAAAAATTTAACCAGCACAGCTATAGTTCCTCCAGTGTAGGCAGCTTTGTGTCTTTTTTTTCTTCCTTTTTCTTTCTTTTTCTTTCTTTCTTTCTTTCTTTCTTTCTTTCTTTCTTTCTTTCTTTCTTTCTTTCTTTCTTTCTTTCTTTCTTTCTTTCTTTCTTTCTTTCTTTCTTTCTTTCTTTCTTTCTTTCTTTCTTTCTTTCTTTCTTTCTTTCTTTCTTTCTTTCTTTCTTTCTTTCTTTCTTTCTTTCTTTCTTTCTTTCTTTCTTTCATCATTGGTCAGCATCTGTGCACCCAGGCACAGATGGGGGCTACTGTGCAGCCTACCACGCAATGCCCCATGCCTCCTATAACCACACTGCAGCTCCCTTGCCCCTGCTGCGAGTGCAGGGCAGGCAGGGATCTGTGAGAGTCGCCAAGAGGAAAGCTATTCTTGTAAACACAGAAGGTTTCTGTGTTTACAAATGGCAGTGGTGAGCAGGGAATGGCGGTAAAAGGTTCTGCCACATTCAGCTGAAAAAAATCTGACCTGATGCTGCAGCTGTCCCCTGCCGGCTTTAAAACTGAGTTATCAAAGACTGCTGATCGCTCAGTTCACCTGCTATCTGCTCTGCCCCTCCAGCTCTGATTGGAGTGCTGGACTGTGCATAGGGTGGGAGTGGCTTGCTCAGGCTGAGAGGCTGAACCAGCTACCCCTCTAGGCATCTAGGTGGATCCTAAAATTGTTTGGATCCCTGCAGAGCCTGCACTGACTCTGTGACATCAGCCAACAGGCAGCTACAGCCCACTGTCAGCTGAATCTAGTACACAGGAGTGCAGAACAAAGTGCACTCCCGTGATCCCCAGGAGAATTATTACCAAAGAGCTTTGGCCATACTTCTCCTTTAAAACAGGTCACATTACAGCTCATTATCTGGTGCACTTGTAGCAAGCTCATGGCAGTTATGGTATTTTATAAGTCTCATGCTGAGGTGCTTTGTATAGTATGTCTTTGATGTTTCCTCTCCTCGGTTTTTACTGAGGAAACTTTGTATTTGACAGATAACTTTTCTTAACATTTTGTTCAACACTGCCCGGTGACAAAAACTGTACCCAGTGTTTAATTGCTGGCAGCCAGCACAACTTAAAAAAAAATAAGAGAGAAATAGAAACTACCTATTCATAAGGTAACAGAGGACCTCAAGGCACAAAAAAGAACATTAGCTGCATGCTACCTCTTTCTCTTTAAAAGCCCACCTCTCTTTTGAGTTGAGCCAGTCCAAAGATCACTTCCCTAGGTTCCTTACCCCTGCGTGGCTCTGTCCCCTCCAAGGATCCCATGGAGTCCTCCCTTAGTGCGCTCCTATGAGAGACTCCAAGCTTATGTTGTGACACTGTCTGTTTAGCCAGGGAGGAATAAACAGGACACGCATTCACTGTGGCTGCAGTGGCACTTGGAATAATGGGTATGTTGTCCTGAGGAGGGAGATTAGAGAAATTTTCGTGACATGAGTGTGTACTCCCCGATCAGAAGTACAGGAAAGCGGCACAGAGGAACCTAGAGGCTGTGGTGGTATAGACAACAGATTTGAAGCGTTTCTGGGCTTTTCTTTAAGCATTTTATTACTCAGCTCAACTGGTCCATACAAGTTTAATTATGATTACAAAATTTTGAGGATTTAGTACTTTTAATAACAGAATGTTGAAACTGTCCTACCACCCCAATTCCAAATAAGTTGTTTGGATGGCACGGTGAGCTGTGTTCACAGACAGGGATTTTTGGAATTATTACTGAGCCCATGCAGTGATGTTCATCATAGAATCATGCGTGTTAACGCAGTGCCGTCGGATGTCCCAAAAATCATGGGCATCCAATGTTGCGTTTCGGCCCTTGTTCCTTGTACACAGAGATTTCTCCAGATTCTTGGAATCTTGTGATATTATGTAATCTAGAAAATGATCTCATTTAAAGTCCTTTGCAATTTCAAGTTGATGAACGTGATTCTGAAATTTTGGTTGCCAAGTTTAAGACACAGCCTTTCAGAACCTCCGCCCATCTCCGAGACACTGAGGGAAATGTACTAAAACTGGTGCCCTCAGAAGTAGGGTGATGCCGTAATGTAGATGCGACAGGTTTAGCTAAGAATGAACTTTGGAGATAATATTCATATATATTTTTTTTGCTATATTTGTGTTAGATCAAGTAAAGACATTGCTTTAAAACCAGTAGCTCCATAACATGGATGGGATGAGGATAGAAATTTAAAGCGGAGTTCCACCCATTTTTTTCATTTATTAAAATTTTTAGCAGCAGCTTTTTTTTATAACCAGACACTTGCCTGTCCCACGGTCCAGCGATTCCCCCTCCTCTCCACTGCGCCGTCATAGCAACTGTGGGCACCCGGCCGTGACAGCTTACGGCTTCATGGCTGGGCGAGAGTCATGCTGCACTCTGCTATTGGCCAGGCAATCTTCTGCGACCTGTGACGTGTTCCAGAAGAGCGCTGGCAGGGAGGGTACAGCCCCCCCCCCCCCCAAATAAATGACATGCCTGTCAGGGGACGAGGAGTGCTTAAAGCGGAAGTTCCACTTTTGGGTGGAACTCTGCTTTAAAGGTGCATTCCAAATCAACATGTACAGAACCTAGAATATGATAACAAGTAGTTATTGTTTATACTATTAACAATTAGATTTTGTTAACGATTTGCATATAGCAGGTCCTTCATTTTCTCCTTGACAACAATGTTTCCTGTAAACCACCATCACATTCAGCCCAAAGCAATACTGATATTGGCTAAAATCTAGTAAAAACACAAAGCCCAAAATATGTTAAGCCAATGTATTCATCTAAATGGAAGTAGACCCATTTCATGTCATGAAGTGTAGTGCATTTCAGTTAGCCCCCATCCATACTTGTTTTCTCTATGCCTTACTACGCTCACCATGGCAAATCCTATTTTTTCTAATTCTCCTTGTTTACACTTGTACAAAGTTGCCCTATGCTAAAAAGTAATCAGACTTCAATGGGTGCGTCTCCTGTAACACAATCTGTGAATGGGGAAGTGTCAGAGTAGCAGGATTATTTCCCCCATCCATAGACGAATGTACACTAAGCTGCCCTACCTGCCGAAAGGAGGGTAAGAAGTCCAGGACCCTTTTTTTTTTTTTTTTTTATTGTGCCTCCCAGAATGACATGGTGCTGCAACGCCATCAGGTTTCGCGTGCGAAAACACAGGTAAGAATGGCAACCCATCTTGTTTTGCGAGCGGGTTGGAAACGCACTGCGAGCGTTCCTGACCTGCAGAAGTGTGAACCTAGCCTAGGAAAAAACTTCCCAATTGTTCACTGCAGCTTCACGCAAGACGTGGAGTCATTAAGCTCATCACGCTGCAAGACATCCTTAAAGTGTTCGTTCACCTTTACATTTTGTTTTTATAAAGGTGAACTAACACTAGACACCTTCTCCACCACCCCAGTCAATGTTGACTGCACTGACCAATCATAATCCATGTGGTCTGTCCTGGAAGAGCTGACAGAAGATGGAGGACAGGGATTTTAAATTCCCAGACTTTGGATTGGATGTGCTGACAGCAGCCCCAGAGATAAGTGCATCAGGGACCAGGTGGGTGGGGACTGGAGAGAATATGCGACGTCAGTTCACCTTTACCTTTTTTCTCTAAAGGGTCCTTTTTTAATCTAAATTCCAGCTCCCCTATGTACCAATATAGCATTAATGTACTTATTTTGCAAAAATAAAACTGCTTTCCGTTTACTCTACACACACTTGCCTCACTTTCTTCATAGCTGTTTAACCACTTGCCACCCAGGCCAATTCTGACATTTCTCTCCTATGTATGTACCTATGTAAAAATCATAATTTTTTTGCTAGAAAATGACATGGAACCCCCAAACATTATATATGGTTTTATAGGAAAGATCCTAGAAAATATAATGGCCATCGTTGCAACTTTATATCTCACACGGTATTTGCGCAGCAATTTTTCAACGCGTTTTTAGCTTAAAAATAACAAAACGTAAAGTTAGCCCAATTTTTTTGCATAATGTGAAAGATGACGTTACGGAGAGTAAATAGATACCTGACATGTCACGCTTCAAAATTGCACGCACTCCTGGAATAGCGCCAAACTTCGGTACTTAAATATCCCCATAGGGTGACTCTTTCAATTTTTTTTTTACTGGTTACATGTTTTGAGTTAGAGGAGGTCTAGGGCTAGAATTATTGCTTTCGCTCTAACGTTGGCGGCGATACCGCACATGTGTGGTTTGGACAATGTTTTCATATGTGGACAGGACTTGCATATGAGTTCGCTTCTGCAAGCAGGGACAGGGGCACTTTCAATTTTTTTTTTTTTTTTTTTTTTTTTTTATTGTTAATTTTACTTTAATTTTTCTATTCTGACACTTTTTTTTTTTTTTTTTTTTTTTACAATTTTTTTTTGATCACTTTATTCCTATTGTAAACATCCCTTGTATTAGGAATAAGCATGACAGGTCCTCTTTTACAATGAGATATAGGGTCAATAATACCCACATCTCACATCTAGGATGGAAAGCCTGAAATAAAAAAATTAAAAAACGATCTCAGCTTCCCAGCCAGGGCGGCGCCATTTGCTTGAATGCAGAGGCCTGGCGTGACGTCATAACATTGTGCTCGGCCTCTGAACAATCCATAGAGATTCCGGGGATTATCTGATCCACCGGAAATCTCTATGGTCACCATCTGGGGCCGGCGGATCCCTTCTCCGACTCACCAATGGCAGCGACAATTTGGTAGAAGCACCGGAGTGCGGCAGGAGGGGGGTACGTCTCCTCTCGCCGCTCATAAGAACCATCAAGCGGTGGAACCACCGCGATGATAGTTCTTATGGTGTAGGGAATCGCTGGTACTAAAAGATTATATCTGAATGATGCCTGTAGCTGCAGGCATCATTCAGATATCACCGCTCAAAGTCCAGGACGTCATATGACGGCTGGCGAGCAGGAAGTGGTTAAAAAACTGCTCGATTACTTCGGCCTTTTTGAACAGACTTTAGGTCATGACACAGGAAGGAGTTGACCAGCTGATCTCATTAGCACACACCCTGCATCTACCCTCAGCTGGTTAACTCCTTCCTCTGTCATGACCTAAAGTCTGTCCAGGAAGTAAGTCAGAAGTAATCGAGCAGTGTTTTAGTTTTTTTAACGGCTATGAAGAGAGTGAGTTAAGTATGTGTATAATAAATGGAAAGCTGTTTTATTTTTGCAAAATAAGTACATGAATGCTATATTGGTACATAGGGGAGCTGGAATTTAGAAAAGGTGAACTTCACCTTTTTAACTACTTCCCACCCGGACACTGCACATAAACCGGTGGGTGCTTCCTCCTTCTGAGTGGACATCCTGAACGTCCCTCAGATGGAGCAAGATCGCGCAGCCGAGTGCCTGCGCAGGCACGTGGACATGGCAGATCTTGGATCGGCAGGAGGGCTCTGTGATTCGACCAATCACAACCATCATGTGATGTAAATAGAGAGCTGGTTGCTAGGCGATCAGCTCTCCTTCTCCTCACACGGAGATTGTCAATGAGGAGGAGAGCGGCTCTCTGCAGCTGGACGGTGATTAGTGTGTATGAGCTGTTTTTTCACCTTAATGCATCCTAAGGTGAAAAAACGCAAAAGATTACAACCTCTTTAAAGAGGTTGTAATGGGAGTTTTTTTATTTTTGTTTGTTTTTTTAAAAAACAAATGTGATACTGCTCTGTGCAGTGGTTTTGCACAGAATAGCCCTGATCCTCCTCTTCACCCAATCCCCCGCTTAGTGCTTCGATAGCAAATGGCACACAGTGCGGCTCGGTGCTGCCCCTGCTCTCTGTGCACTGGCTGTGATTGAGCGCAGCAGGAGACAATGGCTCCCACAGCTTTGTCTAAGCCAGTGAAGAGAGAACTAGAACAGCGATCCCACTCTTGGGCACACCGCTGAATCAACATTGGGCTCAGTTAAGTATAAGGTGTTTTTTTTTTTTTGTTTTTGTTTTTTTTTGTTTTTTTACCTTTAATCTATGCAATGCATTAATATTAAAAACCTGACTTTAGAAACACTTAATTAGTGGTGCCTTTTTTGTATATTACAGGATAATGTATAGTCTAAAAATCCTTGCTGCCTTCAGATCATATTAATATTTATTCCTTAAAAATGTATAAAATTAAAATTGCCTAGTCTAAGGATAACCTAATCAAAAATTACACATATCACTCAGGAGCGGTTGTGACACCCTAGGAAACCTAAATCTATAATAATAAAATAATAAATATATATAATAAATAATATAAATATATATAATTTTAGTTTGCTATTTATGTGAAAGAGATCAGCCTAATGTAAATATTCTTATGTTTATTTCTTTCAAACCCTCGTTTCTATTTATAGTTTGTAATTATGTGTATAAGGAGGTGGCCATATTTGCTTATTACCTACACAAGCTCTGCTTTCCGGTTGTTCCTTGTTGATTCTTGTATCTCACTGTGACTTTCCAACACAAAGCTTTTCTGTGTGAAAACTAAAGACTATCTGCTGTCCCAAATTACCTGAAACGGCCACAGTATTTGTGGTAATCAGAGACTTTGTATTCTAGGCTTTAAAAGAAGTATGTCCTTTTTAATTTTTTAATTTTTTAATTTTTTTATATTCATACTTGGCTAGGTGGATGCAGCATCAGACCGATTCTGCAGTTGTCCCTCAGCGTCTCTTCACTGAGAACCTAGCGATCGAACACCGCCGATGGCTTGGTTCTCTCCCCTCCCTGAGCGGAGAGCTGCTGCCTGTCAGTCAGCATCTCTCCTGCTCTGATCCTCCACGCTCATTGGAGCGCTGAGCTGTGGATGGGCGGGGAGAAGCCATCACAGCGGCTCGCTGAGGCTGCCATCAGTCAAGGCAGCTGGCAGATCCAGACTTCTGAAGTTGGGATGGCACGCTGCCTCGACTGATAGCAGTGATTTCAGCAGAAAGTGGACTTCAGACCGCTGAAAACGGGTTCAGTTTGCACTCCTGTGACCCATAGGAGAAGCCCAACCTAAAAAGCTCAGGCTGGACTTCTCCTTTAAGTCGCAAGATCAAGTATTTATCTTTATTCATAGTCCCATAGCGGGAAAGTGAATTTCAAAGAGCGATTCTCATGTGATTTTTGTGTGTCGTATAAGGCAAGTCCATTCGCTTGAATGCGCTGCCCTTTGTGTAAATTCTATTGAGTGTGTATTACTGTGCTGTATATTGGTGCAGGACACGGGTGTGTTAAATAAATTTTGCTGTCCTTAAAAAGTAACCTCGCCCTAATCCACACCTGTTTATTTTCTCACAAATATGTGGAATGCCTTGCCTGAACCTTCCTTTGGTGAGTTTGTTTACTCCCCTGTCTTGTCTGCAGATTAACCTTTTTATGCATGATTTTAGGAGGATATTTGTTCTAATAACGAAATGATTTAAATTATCTCTACCTCAAAGTGATATTTTAGTTTTGTATGGTTGCTGGGATGTTAAATGTTGGCTTATAACGCCTCTTAATGACATTACTTGCTTTGTAGTGTTTTGAATATACAAACTGTGGAATCCAATTGCAAGGATGGACATCGTGATTATGGTGTTATGGTAAGGGACAGAGAAACAAAGAACTGCAGAGAAATCTCAACAGTCTCTTTAGGATATAATAAGACAGTGGGGGGAATTAATAGAGCTTCCTGAGCCATTATAATGGTGTAAAACTGGTGCAACTGGAGTGCACCAGATTACCTAGTTCAGCTCTTTGGACAAACGTAGTACGTTAAGGGTTCAGCACAAGCTGATGGCTGCAATAGTAAGCTAACGGCTGTAAAACTACCGATCGCATTCACAGTGTGGGTGGAGTGGTTAGCCCCCCCCCCCCCTTCCCCCGCATGGTTCCCAGGCTCTCCCACTCTTAGACCCCTTTTACACTGGGGCCACGGTCGCGTCAGTGTGAAGACCGTGAGCCCTGGGCCCACATCAGAGGGTATCAAAATGGTGGGCGGGAGAAATATCCATTCCCTAGTCTGTTCAGATTTCATTCGCAGCACAGCTGTTTTCCAAGCATTGAAAATTGTGCTCTTTTTAGGAACTTGCCATCAGTTGGCTGCACATAAGCATAAAATAATTCAAATAATATTTTATATTCACCAGAATAAAATTATCAAGAAAAAGGAAAATGTCTTTCTGTGTTGAAAATAACAAATAGACTATGTATGGAAAACATTTTATATCCCCTTTCCCACAGAGGGAACAGCCGAGCGGTTTTTGACAAAGCAATCTCCTTGAGGTGTGATTTAAGTTTTGCCTTCCTGCGTTAGTTGTGTCTAGATTGTAAAACCGAAAATCTCAAGTGCTAACCAGTGATTTTCAAACACAAAAGTGTGAACTGAACCTATAAATAAATGATAAACATTCCTCATGAGCATATGTTTAATTGTGTGCAAGAAATGTGCTTAAAAAACACCAGGCAAACAACTAAATAAAGTGTTGTAACACATATGGGAAATGTCTTACTCACTAAAATATTTGTAATCCTCTTTAACCATGTATGTTTTATTGCTTTTTAAAATGCTTATGCAATGGTAAACAATAACCCAAAAAAAAATGCTATACAACTTCAAATACAATCTATATTATTACATAACATAATTGATGGTGCCTTGAAATCATTAACAGAACACAGCAGGGAAATTTGTGGGCTATTTTATAAAAGGGTTAGCGTTAAGCAGGCCATGCATAGTCGCATTTCGAACACATTTTCTTTTCAAAATCAGAAAGTTCGGTTTTTTTTTTTGTGATCCGATGATGCCACCATTGATTTTCGAAATTCGGCCAACCAAGCCTTCAATTTCACCTCATGTTGCTACAGAAAAGAATTTTCGTGGCTGGGAATTTATTACATTTCTCGCACGATTCTCCCATCTTTGATTAGAAAATCATTCATTTTTCTAAAAATTTACAACATGTCCAATTTCTCAAATTTGATAGCCACACGAAAATCGGCCGTTGCTGCAGCCCACTAATGGTGTGAAATTTGTACAAAAATTCTTGGATACGATTTTCGAAATTCGAACTGTGTATGGCTGGCATTAGAATTAATTTGCTTTTTACATGCATCTATGAAGGGGAAAAGTCCCTTCCACATAAAAAGGATTAGTTAGTTGCAGCAGTATTGATACTGACAGGTATTATAATTGTAGGTACTATACTTTGTATTTTTTACACTGGCTTTGTTTACGTTTTTTTTAAGTAACACTAGGCTAACTTATGTTTTTTGGTCTTTTTTTTTTTTTTTTATCTGCCTGTAGTTTAGTGTTAGGAAGCCGATTTCAAGTTACATTTTGTGTTATTCTAGTGAACATGGTAACAGTTTTCTACTCCGTTGTTTAACTTCCCTATAAAGGCTATTTACTGTAGATCTATACATTGTCTATGCGTAGTGCACTACTGTTGCCTAGCAATTTGCAGGCCGGGTGACTGATTTCTTTGCACCTTCCATCTTTCCTGAAAACTATCACAGAAATATGCTTTTAATGCACACTCATATTTCATGGAAGCTACCCTGGCCTCGGTGCCCTCATGAAGGGAGGCTTCTAGCTATATTTTAATAATGGTAGGAATCTAATATTGATGCAGCTTTATAAAAGATGGCAGAAATAATAAGGGCATGTGTTACTTGTATCTGCTTTTTTGAATTCCACTAGAACATAATGACACATGCCAAGTACATTGGTGGGTGGTCATAGGCACCACATCCCTTACAGTAATCTACAATGTCACTTTAGATGGGACTTTCTTGGTGCCAAACATTTATCACAAATTATTTTTCACATAAAAAATATTTTGATTGTTAAAATCTTAGAGTAACTCCATTTTTGTTAAGAAAAAATACATTCCCCTCTGGGTGATCTATGTACATTGCAAGGATTTTAATAAACTTTGTTGCAGATTCCCACCTTTTGTTAATCTGAAGATATGGCTGTTTGTTTGCCCGTGTCCATGTGCAGAGTGAATGGGAGTGATTTTATAATCAGCTGCTGCTCCTGCAGGGTTATAATGAGGTACGTGGCAGGGTCTGCATCCCTTTGGATGTGATTTCCCTTTGGAAATATCTCACCAAAAAATTTTGTTACAGGGGTAGCTCAAAATCTGTTTTGTATATTAGCGCAGACTTCTTGGAAAATCAGTAAGCCAATCACACAAAGAATTAAATTTTTTTGGGGGGGGGGGGCGTTCTGTACACCATCTGTGTACAGATTGCATTTTACAGAAAATTGCAGATTGAAAGAGAAAGTACATTTTTAATACTATTCAAATACAATATACTTGTGTCACAATTGTATATGCTATATTATTTTAATTTTTTTTTATTTGCTAATTTTTTTCCCCCCACAAAATTGGAGTTACCCTTTTAACGATTAATACTCGCATAGAATCACATCACGTCTGCTGCTACATTTTGAGTTTTAACAATAGAACTCAAACATTTTAACCCTGATAGCTTATACCCTGTGGCGTATTCCTGTGACATGCTTCCAGTCATTTCTTTAATGGTCTTATCTCTGTATGAATACTGCTCTTACAGTACAGGGGAGGCAGCTATTTGACGCATTTCACATTGAGCTTCTCCAAAACCAGGGATATTTCCTAGTACAAACATAGCATATTAATTTTACATACGGGAACGTGTGTGTGTATATGTATGTATGTTTTTTTTCAGGGCTATATACAAGGGGTCGATCAATTATCAGAGTGGCCGATTATTAGGGCCTATATGCACAATTTTTCAAATAATCTGTATTGGTCAGAAATTTACCAATTTTATTGATATTGTTCAGACCTCCCTCTGTCCCTGTGCGGCGCTTGCTGCAGTCTCTGCCAATCTGCTCCCCTGGATACCATTTAAACAAGCCCGGATTGGTCATAGGGCACACCAGGCATCTGCCCTGTGGGCCGGGACAAAGTAAGGCCGACTCACATTGCTCACAGTCTGTGACTGTGAGTCACAGATCACCTGTGCCGTAGACTTGCAGATTCACAGCAGTGTGCCGAGTGCGCTCTCCTGCTCCCGACACTAGCTAGAACGGGAGTCTCGGGCAGCCGATGGATAGATTACAGGCAGCCCTGTATTGCCAGTCATTGTCCTATACCTTCGCCGCTCTCCTCTTCACTGGACAGCGGCCAGCATCACAGGGCTGGTTGGGGGCGGGAGCTGCTGGAGTTAACTTATCACAATAAACAGTAGGTGATTGGTTGCCGGACAATCCTAGCAACCAATCACCAGCCTGGAAATGTAAAAAGTTAACTCCGGCAGCTCCCGCTTCCACCTCCATCCAGTACTGTGATACTGGCCGATCGCTGCTCTGCTGAACACCTGTGTAAGGTAGGAGAGTTCTACCAACACACTGGTGTGTGTATCAGAGGACACTACGGGGGGGGGGGGGGGGGAGGGGTGCAGGGGACAGAGGGAAGTGGGACAAAGGATAATGCTATGGGGGTACAGAGGACAGTACAATATGGGGGGGTAGGTGATGTGAAGGGTGGACAGAGGACACTGTTTTGGGGGCACAGGACACTTCTATGGGGGGAAGGGCAGAGGACACTACAGTGGGGGAGGGGGGATGATATGAAGGCGGGCAGAGGAAACTACATGGGGGAGGGGTTTATAAAGGGGGCAGAGGACATTACAATGGGGGGTGATGTAAAGGGGTGCAGAGGACAAGGTTTTGGGGTTGGGGGGCAGAGGGGCAAAGGACACTACAGTGGGGGTCATGTGAAGGGGGCCAGAGGACACTATGCTGTGTTTATATTGGGAGCTTGATGGTTATTTTTCTTTTCTTTTTTTTCAAAGGGCAACAACCCCCCACCCAATATCTGATTTCCTCCATGTTATCCAAGGTTGCCTACCCCTTTGCTAGAAGGAACACATTCACTTCTCTGTCTGATCTCCGCCCGACAGATGCCTTCTAGTCCCAGCCCAGAGTGATGTCATTCAGATGGCGGTTTAGGTACAGAATATCTGCACCTGCTATGGGCCTGAAAGGGGGGCGATAAGCAGTATCGGTACCGGCCCTGAAAAAATTATATTGGTCTATCCCTACTGTATAGATTTAGCTACATTGGTACATTTTTACCCATGTGTGTATGTATGTGCATGTATGTGTATTGTACCAAAAGGGACAGGGATACCTCTGGGTGGGGGCCACAGGGGGAGAGACTCAAATTTTAGTATATGTGATGCGATGCTATGTGCATTTTAGTTAACATTTTATCAAAACTGACATTGTAGATTTCAGAACATAATAGCAGTTATAATGTGGTTGTTAGTGGCAACACCTTTCTATTAGCTTTTGTGTTTATTTGATTTAAGAAAACAAAAAAAGTTTGTTTGCAAAACCGTAATAAACACATTAAAAGTTAATGTTAAATACATTGAAAAATGCAGTTGTAGCGTTACAGCTTTCTTTTAGTACATGTCTATATGTACAATTGTAATACATCTTAGAATTTAGAACAGTAAAGAATAGCCATAGTCAGTCATTCTGAATGTTAAAGTGCCTATCTTTCACAAAGCTACCAACATTCTATTCCAATATTAGGCTCGATTCACACCTATGCATGTTGCTTTTGGGCGTTTTTGGAGGTTTTTTTTTCATGCTTGCCACGTTTTTGAGCAGCGTTTTTGCCGCGATTTTGCCGTGATTTGCGTTTTGCGTTTTTTTTTTTTTACAGTTTTTTTTACAGTCTAAAAAAAAAATAAAAAAAAAAAAACGGCAAAAACGCATCAAAAACGCTGCAAAAACGGTGCACTTGTGTTTTTGATGCTTGTCCATTGAATTCTATTACATGCAAAACGCTGCATTTTGCATGAAAAAAAGTCCCTGACCCTTTCCAAAAATGCAGAGAAACAAAAAGGCATTGATGTGAACATGTTCCATAGGAACCCATGTTAAAAAATTCCCGTGCATTTCTGCAAAATGCAAAATGCATCAAAAAACGCGCTAGTGTGAATGGAGCCTAACCATGCATGGAGTATAATCCAAACTATGAAAGGGAAATTCAAAATGCACAAAAAAATAAAAATAAGTAGACAGAGAAAAGAGGATTATAGAGCCATATAGGTACTGCCACATATTGGCCATAAATAATCATAGTGAATAGTATATGCCATAGCCATATTATAAAGTGTGAGTGCCTTAGGAAAGCATATGGCATAAAGTTAGTAGCATGTTAGGATTCATGAGGTAGCACAGCCTACCGTAGTAGGAATGGGGTCAATTATCCTTCCCTTAGCTTTAGTGTGTTTTTTTTAAGTTTTTTTTCTTTTTACACAGTGGATATGCTCCACGTCTGTATGGCTGCACTGGTTATTATAGTTCCACATCAGTGGGGTATATACTGTATAGTATGCCTGTATGTGGTACAGGTCACATTTTCTGTTACATCTTTAATATCTCATTTCTGTACATCTACAATAGAAGCAGATATTGTCTTGGTGTAACCAATATTGGCATACTGTTATTGTTTTTTATTATAATCTTGAGCATTTGATGTATATTGGAGTCTTGAAATGTGGGAGCTGCAAAGACTACAGGTGCCAAGTATTTTCATGTTTGGGGGACAGTGCGGAGTATGCCTATCTTTCCCCCACCCTGAAATATAGACTCCATCCATAAAAAGGTGCCATGTGATGCCTTCCAGCTCAGGTTTACCAAGACTAAAGTTTGGTTTAAAAAGTAACTACTGTATATACAATTTTAAGGAGCCTCCAAACTTCACATGATAGTCTCCTGAAAACTCCCAGCTAATTCCACAGTTTCATAGGACAGACACAAATGAACATTCACAGGGATAAAGCAATTGAATAAACCAGAAAATCTTGGCCAATTTGACTTTGTTTTCCCCAAGGGAAGCTACCACCTGTGTTTGTGTGCTCCCCCCCCCCCCCCCCTGCATTGAGCAAGCTCTATTTAGTGCTACCAGAATGCTAAGGGCATAAACTGGGACTAAAGATGTTATTAGAGTATTGGAATGCAAGTGCATGTCTGACCAGCCATTTATTTTTGTGCCTATTCTCTTTATTCTTAACTAGATTGCTTATCATGATAATTAAAGGAAACTAAAAGCAAGAACAAAAAATGTAATGTATAGCAGCTTACCAATTCGTAGATGTTTTGGCTGCATTTGTTGTCATTTTTCAGCAACAAAAAAAACCTGTTGATTCAGCGTCCTTGTCCAGTCCTGTGAGATTAAATACATACAATATACATACAATACATAAATGTTCTTCTTTCTTTTTTCTGTTCACTACTAATCTCCCACTTAGTCACAGAATTAGTAAAAGAAAATAAAGTAAAGTCTAAAGAATGATTCAACCTTCTCTAAGTACTCTAATGCCCCGTACACACGGTCGGATTTTCCGACAGAAAATGTGTGATAGGACCTTGTTGTGGGAAATTCCGACCGTGTGTAGGCTCCATCACACATTTTCCATCGGAATTTCCGACACAAAGTTTGAGAGCAGGCTATAAAATTTTCCGACAACAAAATCCGTTGTCGGAATTTCGATCGTGTGTACACAAATCCGACGCACAAAGTGCCACGCATGCTCAGAATAAATAAAGAGATGAAAGCTATTGGCTACTGCCCGGTTTAGAGTTCCGACATACGCGTTTTACGTTACCGCATTCAGAACGATCGGATTTTCCGACAACTTTGTGTGACCGTGTGTATGCAAGACAAGTTTGAGCCAACATCCGTCGGAAAAAATCCTAGGAATTTGTTGTCGGAATGTCCGATCAATGTCCGACCGTGTGTACGGGGCATAAGGCTCGGTTCCCACTGCTGCGACATGGAAACCCGACTTGTGAGAATCCAAGTTCCTATGAGAGCCTCTTAACTGATACTACACAAGTCGCTCCGACTTTAAAAAAGGTTCCTGCACTACTTTGGTCTGATTAGGGTGTGATTTCAGCCCTTGTACAGGCTCCTAATTAGCATCCAAGTTGGATCAAGTCGCAAGGCAAGTGCTCAGCAAAATCATACTACTTTGCCTTTGCAGCATTGTGAACTAAAGCTGCAATATATTCATGTTTTGTGATTTGGTTTGATGCGCTTTAAGTGCTTTTTGTAAGGGTTTCCGTGGTATTCTTTTGAAAGTTACTGGGAATACACTCTCTAAGCTAGACATAAAGAAAGAAAAGGGCTCAGATGGTTAGGTATAGGATAGCAAAGATGCATAAAAGGTGAGGTAAATGCTACCTGATGTTTTCAGTGTTGGGGGTATTTATCTGGGCATCCACTTATGAAAACACTTATGCCCCGTACACACGGTCGGATTTTCCGACAGAAAATGTGTGATAGGACCTTGTTGTCGGAAATTCCAACTATGTGTGGGCTCTATCACACATTTTTCATCGGAATTTCCGACACACAAAGTTTGAGAGCAGGCTATAAAATTTTCCGACAACAAGATCCGTTGTCGGAAATTCCGATCGTGTATACACAAATCTGACGCACAAAGTGCCACGCATGCTCAGAATAAATTAAGAGACGAAAGCTATTGGCTACTGCCCCGTTTATAGTCCCGACGTACGTGTTTTACGTCACCGCGTTTAGAACGATCGGATTTTCCGACAACTTTGTGTGAACGTGTGTATGCAAGACAAGTTTGAGCCAACATCCGTCGGAAAAAATCCTAGGATTTTGTTGTCGGAATGTCCGACCGTGTGTACAGGGCATTAGAGTTCTGATTTTCAGACAGGTTAGGGACTAATTAAGAAGGTGGAGAGGCTAATACTAGCAGGGTTTTGTGACATTGAGGAACCATTAGTATCATAAACTGATTGGCAGCTGTATCTAATAAAAGGAGATCTTAACAATGTTCTACCAACAACACATAAATATTGGAAACCCTTTCAAGGGCCACTACACCTAGAACTCATTACAAATCAAAGCTGATTACTTTGACAAATAGCATTTTGTTTGTAGTTCAGTGTCACATTTTCAGACTGCGACTATACTGACTGAAATGTTACTCTTGATAGCAGATGAGAAACCAAGTGTGTGCAGGAAAATCTTTCTCCACCATAATCCAAGTTAAAATAAGGTATTTACCAAACAACCTGTATTTTTTGGTATCTGTTTTTATTTGGTAAGGTTCATTATTGAGATAATCCTGCAAGGCTCTGTCACCTCCAATATCGCCATAATAAAAATGTCAGTGTCTTGCAATTTATTCAAATGAATATTGTACATGGTCAAGAATCTATAAAGGGGGCATGACACCCTGGCGTGGCTTTGTAGCTGCTTCAGCAATGGTTTTTTGAAACTGAAAATTTTTAGTATGGATAGCTCACCTCTGGAGCCACTGGGAAATGTTCGTTAGAAGCTACCCAAGAACCATGCAAAATCCCAAAACATGGGTTTTGGTTATAATTGTCCCTTAATGATTAACATAAGGTCACTGTTTGTTTAGGTTTTTGCTTGCCCATTAAAATGTTAAATAAAAGCCATAGATGTAAAATAAATCCTGCAGTGGGATAAACAGCAGGCATCCACGTTTATGTTTTACAAACACTACAAGCAGGTGATAACAGCTAAACGGGAACACTCTGTTCCTGCAAATCTGTGTGTACCTGGGGCTTATCAGACTGGGTAATAATGAAATTAAGAAACGCACATCACAACTTTTTTGAAGTACAGACATCAAGTGAAAGCTATCACTGCACTGCGGAGCCACTTATTAGAAAATATACAGTGATGTTGAATGCTCCAGTTTTCTTTTATTTAAATTTTTAAGGTTATGCTGCATGCTTAAGGCTATGCAAAGGTTATTGAATATAGAGTAACAAATAAAAATGGCACTAAACCACAAGTCTAGTAATCTTTTACTTAGGTTTTGAGTTACACAAATAAGATTAAATGTCTACTCATACACACTACAGTTTTTTTTTTTTTTTTGTTTTTTTTTTTGTACAATCCAGCGGGTTGCACGAAAAAAAAACCTGACAGCTCCGTTCTTACTGCCCCTCATACAACGACTCCTAACCTATTTCAGGTGTTGGAACAATTCTCCTCGATTTCAGGATTGGAGGTGAAACAGAAATCACAGGCACTTAACCTCACACTTTCCAACCCAGTCTTCTCTCAACTACAAATTGCATTCACTTTCCAATGGGCGACTCATAATCTCCCTTACTTAGGGGTTAAACTGACCCCACATCCTTCCTCCTTATTCCAGGCAAACTACCCAGCGATGCTAGTTCACTTGACTTCCTTAATGTCTAATTGGTCCCCACTGAAAGTTTCCTGACTCGGTCGAATTATGGTGGTCAAAATGACATTACTCCCCAAGACATTATATTTATTTTGAGTCCTGCCAGTTACGGTTCCATCGTATTATCTGAGACTCTTACAACGACAGGTTAATACTTACATCTGGGGTCAAGCCAGACCGAGGTTGCCTAGAGCGGTCCTTATGCGCTCAAAGCTTAACAGTGGTCTAGGCCTACCCAATTTTGCTAAATATTACCAAGTAGCCCAGTTGGCCCAATATCACAGTGTTCTGGAGCCCCCTCTCTGGCTTTCCCTGGAAGCAGCCAAATGCGACCCCTTGGTTGTTGACAACCTCCTGGCTTCTTCCTAGGGAATGCAAGTTTATAAACAACCCTATAATACAACATTACTTGGCTTTATGGGATAGATTGAAATCTTCTTGTCGCTTGAAATCCCCGCATATCCCCCTCATCTTTTCTGAATAACCCGTATTTCTATCCAGTCAGGGTAGCTTAGACCTCATTCCAACTATGGAAATCGCAGGACCTTCATAGGTTGGGCCATCTGGTTACCAATACCACAATACTTTCCTTCGCATAGTTGCAGGAGAAATATCAACTCCCTAGTTTGGAAATATTTAGGTACCTCAAAATTCAGCATTGCATCTCCGCATATACTAGTGGCCAAATGGACCTGCAGTCCCAAACTTTTTTGAACACATATGCTCCTCAGAACCACAGACTCCAGGCTTGATTTCTAAGATTTATGCTCACTTGATTTCTTTACCAAATCCAGCATTGCCAGCCTGCGTTACTCGTTGGTCTGATATATGGCATTCCACTAAATCCTCCACTGTTAATATACTGGCGCTGGAAACAAATTATAAGATATTAACCAGATGGTATCTGGTCCCAGCTAGAATAGCAAGAATGCTGCCTTCCTATCCCCCGAATTGCTTCAGGGGCTGCCCGGATGCAGGAACTCATTTTCATATTTGGTGGTCCTGCCCAGTAGTCTCCTCATTCTGGGCTGAGGTGTTTTAGCATGCTCTCTCTGCTTATGTATGCTCAAATTCAGCCGGACCCAACTATAGCAATACTAAACAAACGCCCTGACTACAGCGTAATTCAAACTCCTTTTATATGTAACCACTGCCTCCAAGCAGACCATTGCTAAAGCTTAGAAAAGTCCTAAACTATGCATCATGGAGACAAAACATTAGAATACCCCAGTTCATGATCTATAGTAAGGTGGAGACCACATTGCTGGACCATGTCCCAAAACATTTGAAAATTTGGCATCCATGGGTGGATACATATTTTCCGCCTACTTTTGACAAATCCCTGCTGGAACCCTAGCTGCTCACTGCAGATCTTATATACCCCAATTACTTACTGAAGTGTAGAGTGCTAGCTGACCATCGAGGGACTCTGAACACTCCTTTTTCCTCCCCCTTCTCTTTGCTTTCCTTTTTCCTTTCTACCTATTCTTGTTTACATACATCTTTCTATGCTACAAGAAGTGTCAGTTACTCCGAGACATAAAATGGAGCTTCCTTAACTAACCGTCCCTGTATGACAGGAAACTATCACATGAATTTTTTGTTATGTTTCGTTGCGTTCACTGATTATGTATACCCTATTGTATTACCAATTTCTATCTATTTATCTATAAATCTTTACAATGTGTTTCTAAATGCTTCGGAGTGTACCGAATTGTTATTCATATCATATACTGAAACACTTGTACACCATGATGCTGCGTTATTCAATAAAATCTTTGAACAGAAAAAAATGACAGCTCCGGTTGGAACCGCTGTACTAACCATGCAAAGTTAGTTCAGCAATCTCACCTGCTGAGCAGTTGTGTTCTAAAAGGGGGACGCCCCCCCTGCCAGAACACTCCGATCAGCGCTCTCAGCCATTGGCTGAGAGCGCTGATCGGGAATCGGTCGGCTGCTGGTTTTCCAGCATACAGTGTGTATGTTGGTCTGACAGACCAACACCGGCCAAATATCAGCCGCTTTATTTATTTTTTGAACTGACAATCGACCTGTGTGTACGGGGCTTTAGACTAGCCATAGACATGAGATAGTACTAAGAGGTTCAGATAACTGGAAGGATTTACCTTAACGCTGTTCCAGATGGATTGAAATTTTGGCTGGTTCGGCAGGGACCAGCCTATTTTGATCCATGTATGTGCAGACTGGTTGTACACAAGTCAGTCTAAATTGATCGACTTGTGTACAACCAGCTTGTCAGGTTTTTCCCAAAAAATAGCAACACTGTTTATTGTATTCTGAACAGCGGGGAATGCTCCCTGCTGTCAAAATATAATACGACAGGAAGGATTCCTCCATCCACCTGGAATGTATGGATGGGGGAAATCTGCCTTTCTTTCTTTTTTTTTTTTCTTTCTTTTTTTTTTTACCGGTTGAACGGAAAAAATGTATTGCGTTTGGCCAACCTTAAATAAGATCTTTCTATAAAATGTGTATGACTCCCTTATCTACCTGCTCTTATCTGCGGAGAGGCTGAAGCTTGTCCATAAATATACAGTTGTTTCTCAGTTTGCCACCCAGGGTGAGGTTTTGGGAAACAATCCACCCAAAACTAATACTTGAATTGAAGCTGTAAAACTGTGAAAGCATCATGTCAGATAGGACATATGCTGCTAAAATGCTCTTCCTGTGGGCTGCCTTATGTTGTGGAAGATGTGGGCCTAAAGCCTCGTACACACGGTACAATTGTTGGCAGGGGATTGTCTGTTGACAAACCGTTGTCCTAAAATCTTACCGTTAGTACGCTCCTTTTGTCCATGGTTGTCCAACTTTCGGCCAACAAATGTTGGATGACAGGCTAGTAAATTTTCGGCGGACAACGAAAATACAAACAGGCATGCTCCGAATCAATGCTCATCAAACATTAAATTAGTAGAAGGGACCCAAAGGGTGGCACTCAAGAGATGAAATTTCTCGTAGTACGTCACTACGTTAGTGTTTGTGGCAAGACATTTGGGTACCGTTCGTATGCAAGATGAGATCCTGGCACATGCCCTTTTGACAAAAATCAGACGCTCGGTTAGCCAGCATTTGTACTGTGTGTACGAGGCTTTACACTGGGTATGCCCCTTGTTGTGATGGAGATAATTCTTCCCTGTTAGAGGTTTGACATAATTAGGTTTAATGCGTGTAAATATGGTCACTGAGCGTTTAAATATTTACCAAGTGGAACTAGACGATTGTTATGCTTACAGTTCCAGAAATATATTTTCACAGAGTTCAGAGGTTGGTAAAAGAAAGTTCTGAAAACAAATGCCGGGAAAAGTGCTTGTCGTAGTCCGGAAAATAGGTGATCACATCGCAGGATCCATGTAGAGGTTACTTACCTTGGATCCTGCGATGTCTCTCCACTGTGATCTGTGAGCCGCCGTGTCTCGCTCGATTCACAGTGCCGAGCGCCATTCCCTGTGAGCGTTGTGACGCACGGGGACGGAGTTTGGTGCCAAATTTAAAAAGTAAAACACAGTATAGATACAGTATATTGTAATCTTACATATTACAGTACTGTATCAAATAATTACACATCCCCTTTGTCCCTAGTGGTCTGCCCAGTGTCCTGCATGCAGTTTTATATTATAAATACTATTTCTGCCTGGAAACTGGTGATTGTACATAGCAACCAAAAAATGTCCATTTATGTCAAAAGTGCTTTAAGACCAGCTAGAAAACAGCGATAATAAATTAGAATCACTCGCAGAATTGAGAGATAGTGATTTGTGGGGAAATTCATCATCAAACACTAAAAGTAATGACAGTGACAATTCTGCAACTGAGCAAATTTCAGTGTTTTTGATTTGATTACATTATTGAATAATTTTTATTATTATTATTATTTCTTATAATTATTTATAGTTATTTATTATATTATAATTTTTTATTTAATATTTTAAACTTTATCATACCCGGGATGTCTACTAGACTTGTTTGAACAGATTTAAGTGAGTTATTCCTAAGAATTACAGGCCTACAATATAAAACACCAAATTTCCATGCAAAATAATTGTACCGCTTTCAGCATCAAACATCTGAAATAATCATACCGCCAGGGAGGTTAAATTGTCATACAAATATATAATTGGAATCAAATCTTTATTATTTTGTGGAAATAACACGGTGTGTGCGGATTGATTTCTGCCTGTCACAGGCTGTGTCACGCCCCTCCAGCCTGTGTCTTAGAATAACAGGGAGGTGAAGCCTCCATCAATCTACTTCTAATATCCAGCCCCCATTGTGTTTAGCTGGTTAGTGGGCATGGACGGAGGAAGGAGGGATTGGACTGTCATATACAACTGTGTATATGCCCACGTGTGACTCTATAGTCACGTGGGCTGCTCAGATGTGATAGGGGGGAAATGTTCAGGGTGGAAAATACACTGAAACCTGAGCATGTGCAGAGCTGCAAACACTGCTCTGCCAAATCCCCAAGTACAGTGGGGACATGGGTGGGAGGAAGGATGGGCTACTGGAGAACAGCAGGATTACAGAAAATGAATCCCATAGTGACTGAGTATGAACAGCATTTATTGATGGTCTTTAATGATGTTGGTTTAATGACACTTTAAATAGTCAAACTAGTCAAATAGTTCAAGTTTACATAAAGGGCTCAATAACACAAATAGAGCTGGTCTGTGCTGCTCAACACTGTCACAATGCAAGGTCAGGAAAAGTACCATTGTTTTCAGTTGTGCCAGTTTACACTATTTTACACTATTGGTGTGCATTGTAAAAAAAATAAAGCAGGTTGAATTATTGCACCACAGTGAGTTTAAAACACTTGTTTGAGGGAAGAAATAAATAATGCAAAAGAAAAGGAAAAACTACACAACACATGCTAAAGAAACATTGCTGCACAAAAAAAAAAGTACTATGGTTGGAAAGGGCTCTAAATTATGTAAGCGGTTAACAGAACCGCTTGCAGAGAAGGCAAAATTTTGTAAGAAGAGACAGTCCATTGCAAGAATGTCTCTCTATGTCTCTTGTGAGTTGTCTTTGCATTTAACTGCAGGAAAAAGTAATTTTCACCCTGTACCTAGCACCCACCGGAACGCTGCACCCTGTACCTAGCACCCACCGGAGAGCTGCACCCCGTGCCTAGCACCCGCCGGAATGCTACACCCCATGCCTAGCACCCGCCGGAATGCTGCACCCCATGCCTAGCACCCGCCGGAATGCTGCACCCCATGCCTAGCACCCGCCGGAATGCTGCACCCCGTGCCTAGCACCCGCCGGAAAGCTGCACCCCGTGCCTAGCACCCGCCGGAACGCTGCACCCCGTGCCTAGCACCCGCCGGAACGCTGCACCCCGTGCCTAGCACCCGCCGGAACGCTGCACCCCGTGCCTAGCACCCGCCGGAACGCTGCACCCCGTGCCTAGCACCCGCCGGAACGCTGCACCCCGTGCCTAGCACCCGCCGGAACGCTGCACCCCGTGCCTAGCACCCGCCGGAACGCTGCACCCCGTGCCTAGCACCCGCCGGAACGCTGCACCCCGTGCCTAGCACCCGCCGGAACGCTGCACCCCGTGCCTAGCACCCGCCGGAACGCTGCACCCCGTGCCTAGCACCCGCCGGAACGCTGCACCCCGTGCCTAGCACCCGCCGGAACGCTGCACCCCGTACCCAGCACCCACCTGAACGCTGCACTCTGTATGTAGCACCCTCCTGATATTTATTGCCCCTTTAGGACCCTCCCACACCCAGTTGCTGTGGCATGGTCAACCCCCTGCCCCCCTACCCTGGGGAAAGGTGTGGGGCGTGGTTGAGTTCCTGTACCTATTCTCTGAGAAAATTGCCCAGGGTGACACTGTCAAGTAGCACTGTGGTAGGTTAGGGGGGGAGAGCCGTGCAGTGCCCTACTGCCTGTCCTGCTGTCACTTTGCAGTGCACTGTAGCAGGCTAGCCTGGGGGAAGGGGGGGGGACGGACACCATGTTTTCCCTCACCAGGTGACACCAACCCTAGTTGGCAACTGTTCAGAAATGTGTGAAAATGTCCACAAAAACTGCAGGCTGGTAGTTCAGAAAAAAAAAAAAAACATTTTTTCTTTCTGCATGTGTTAAAATTAAATCTTTTTTTTTTTTTTTTGTATATATTCTTAACAAGGCATGTTACAGTTAGGGCCAGTGCTACCACTAGCAAACTAGGCAGCCGCCTAGAGCGCCCAGCCACTGGTGTTTCTACTCTCTTCTCTCTGCAGCAAGCAAGAAGTCTCAGCATCAGCAGGCAGCCGCCGCTCCGTTCGCACATAGTGTCAGAGGTGCAGAGTTGGTGGAGGACTGTGTCTGTGTCTCACGAATGAATGGAAGCAAGCAAACATTCATTGATGGGAGCTGGTGAGGCTGCATGTGATGGGCGCTGGTGAGGCTGCATGTGATGGGCGCTGGTGAGGCTGCATGTGATGGGCGCTGGTGAGCTGCATTTGATGGGCGCTTCATTAAAAAGGTGGGGTTTACATGGGCAGGGAAAAGGGGGTGGAGTCAGGGGTGGAGCCAATGGGGGGTGCCAAAATTAGGTTTTGCCTAGGGTGTCAAAAATCCTTGCGCCAGCCCTGGTTACAGTACCACTTTATTACAAATATTTGGTTATTCTTTTAGGGAAAAATGGGCGCTGTTACTCCCCCCAACTACCACCATTTGGCCTTCAGCAAAGAGAGGGGGCTAAAATAAAAATTAGAGGGATGGGGTCTTATAAAAATGTTAGCACTTTCCATGGTACTCACATTATCCTTGATTTGTCTAGTTAACTACTTTTATTGTACATTTCCAGCTTGTATTTTGGAAGTGTGACCAGCCAGGTTGTCGCAGGCAATGCTCAATTCCATTGCATCACTTGTGGAAACCAGCCTCTGTGTGGGCACCATTAGGAAATCTTTTCCCCACAACAACAAATTCATCTTTAATTGTTTTGGCGCAGCAGTATTTTCTTCCTGATGAGCTCCATTCCATGACTGTTTCTGTGCTGGTTTTTCTGCATTTTGTCTGGAAGCACATACATAAGACGCATGTAGTTATAGGTAACCGTGTTTACCATTGGAGGTCCTTTTAGAATGAAAACAATGACGAGTTTTATGAAAGGGTTAATTTTGTTGCATATTCTGCTGCTGAGAGATCTGCTTTTTGTTTCCCTTCCACAGAACTAATCATGGGTATACAACATTATTTGCTTTTGTTTATGTAATCCTTTCATGCGGTTTCCTCGGGGCTGTGTTGCCTTCATGAAGGCTTTGTATTAAATCTAATTTCTTATGCCTAGATATTTGGCTATTTACCAACACACATAAACATGAATGCATGCTTGTCATGTGATGTTACCTGTAAACCATGACTTGTGAAGGCAGACTTCTTTCCAGCTCCCTCAAAACAGGCTTTAAGTCATAAGAGACCATTTTACATTAGACTTTAGTGATACAATTCAGGTTACTAATAAACTGTTGGGACAAAATGAGAACTGACCATACACTATATTGTCAAAAGTATTAGGACGCCTGCCTTTACACGCACATTAACTTTAATGGCTTCCCAGTCTTAGTCGGTAGGGTTCAATATTGAGTTGGCCCACCCTTTGCAGCTATAACAGCTTTAACTCTTCTGGGAAGGCTGTCCACAATGTTTAGGAGTGTGTCTATGGGAATGTTTGACCATTCTTCCAGAAGCGCATTTGTGAGGTCAGGCACTGATGTTGGATGAGAAGGCCTGTCTCCACTCTAATTCATCCCAAAGGTGTTCTAACGGGTTGAAACCAGGACTCTGTGCAGGCCAGTCATCTTCCTCTACCCCAAACTCACTCATCTTTTATGGAGACCTTGCTTTGTGCACTGGTGCGCAGTCATGTTGGAACAGGAAGGGGCCATCCCCAAACTGTTCCCACAAAGTTGGGAGCATGAAATTATACAAAATGTCTTGGTATGCTGACGCCTTAAGAGTTCCCTTCACTGGAACTAAGGGGCCAAGCTCAACCGCTGAAAAACAACCCCACACCATAATCCCCCCTCCACCAAATGATTTGGACCAGTGCACAAAGCAAGGTCCAAAAATACATGGATGAGCGAGTTTAGGATGGAGGAACTTGACTGGCCTGCAGAGTCCTGACCTCAACCTGATAGAACATCTTTGGGATTAATTAGAGCAGAGACTGCAAGCCAGGTCTTCTTGTCCAACATCCGTGCCTGACCCAATGCACTTCTGGAAGAATGGTCAAACATTCCCATAGACACTCCTAAACCTTGTGGACAGCCTTCCCAGAAGAGTTGACATTGTTATAGCTGCAAAGGGTGGGCCAACAGACTAAGACTGGGATGCAATTAAAGTTCATGTGCATGTAAAGGCAGGCGTCCCAATGCTTTTGTGTGTGTGTGTGTGTGTGTGTGTGTGTGTGTGTGTGTGTGTGTGTATGTATATATATATATATATATATATATATATATATATATATATATATATATATATATATATATAAAATAATATTTATTTTAATTTTGTGTGTCGGATTTTTTTGCCTACTGTTTTTATTAGACACTCTGAGCTTACACGTTTGAAAGGTCAGAGTAAGCATTTTTCAGAGGAGAGGTAGGTTCCCACAGGTTCACTTATTTGTAGCTGCTCTGTGCATTTTTCCTGCTTGTTTACCACATAGCAGATGAATGTGATCCAATGAACTCTTTTTGTATATAGGATTTTACCAATGAGCTCCTTCTGAGCATTTGTCCAGTTCTCCAAACCAGGTATAAACTTAAATAAGTTCACCTTTACAAAAAGTAAAAAAAAATTTTATGTTTTTGCAGGTAAAAAAATATGCATTTATTATTTTTTTTTTGTTAGGAGCCTGTAAAGCGTTGCACCCACAGTCAGCAAATTGTGGGTATAATGCTACGGTCCTGCAGACAGGAATCTCAAAGAACTACCTAGTGCGATCAACAGCACCCTGATAGTTCACTGAGAAAACTACAAGCCGACAGCCACAAAGGCACAAAGGCTGTCGGTACTTGTAGTTTGCCTATTCACAAAATCCCGTGAATGAATGACGTGGGAGGAGCCCTGTACTGCTGCGTGGTTTTTTTTGTTTTTTTTGTGAAGATTATGACAGCGAGTGGAGAAGGTCCCCCCGATGCATTTGTATAATGTTACACCCAGAATATAAGTGTAACATGTTACAAAGTATGAACTTATCCTTTAAAGTGGTTCTAATGTCTAAGGGCTTATTCACACCGGGATTGCACAGGAAAGCGGCATGTGTTCCCATGCGATTCTGGCACATTTCCTTGCACTGGATAGCGGGATTAGTAATGCTGCACTATTTTTAAAATTGGACTGCACTATACCGCATGGCACTGCGGTACCATGCACTTTGGAGCCCAGAAATGCACTGTGTTTGGGGTGCTGTTAACATTATATTGGCACATTGCATGCAAATCGCAAGGGCAGTGCGATCACCTGCAGTGTGGGAAACATGCATGTAACACACCTTTCCCTCATCGCAATCTGATGGGAACTGGCCCTGAAGGTTTTTTTTTGTTTTTACCTGAATGCATTCTTTGCTTTAAAGTGTTAGTAAACCCATAACGATAAAGTCAGTCTAAAACAAAAAGATAAAACAATCACCGATTGACGAGTCAATCTGTTTAAAAGATCTTATCTCAAAGCGGCGCTCCTGTCAACTACAGCGTGTTGACTGGCTGACACATACATACATACATACATACATACATATATATATATATATATATATATATGCAACAAATAGTGAATACACAATAAAGATATCAATAGCAGGCAGATAAAACAGTGGATAAAAGCAAAATAGAGTCCCTGTTGAGATTATTCAGTGGAAGGAGGGGAAACTGCCGGACAGTGCACCAATCACTGCAATCTTCCACACCGTGCTCCACACACCCCTCTGGGGTTCAAACTCACCAAAATGTTGAATATATCAGGCCTCAAGTCACATCTGCGATATCCCGCTACCTTGTACGGACTGCCGGCGCCTGCTCACGCACCTCCACCAGTCACTAATTCACCAACACAGACTCTGGTGGAGGTGCGGGAGGAGGTACCAGCAGTCCGTACAAGGTAGCGGGATATCGCAGATGTGACTTGAGGCCTGATATATTCAACATTTTGGTGAGTTTGAACCCCAGAGGGGTGTGTGGAGTACGGTGTGGAAGATTGCAGTGATTGGTGCACTGTCCGGCAGTTCCCCTCCTTCCACTGAATAATCTCACCAGGGACTCTATTTTGCCTTTATCCACTGTTTTATCTGCCTGCTATTGATATCTTTATTTTATCTTTATCTTTATTTATTTGTTGCATACATATTTGTATGTATGTATGTGTGTGTGTGTGTGTGTGTGTATGTATATATATGTATGTATGTGTGTGTGTGTATATATATATATATATATATATATATATATATATATATGTATATATGTATGTGTATATATATATATATATATATATATATATATATATATAATATGTCAGCCAGTCAACACGCTGTAGTTGACGGGAGCCCCGCTTTGAGATAAGATCTTTTAAACAGATTGACTTGTCAATCGGTGATTTATTGTTTTATCCCTTTTTCTTTTCTTTTATTGATTTTAAGTGGCTGCTAATTGTATACATTGTTTGTTTTGAGGAATTCTCATAACATCACGTTGAGTATTATGAACTGGAAATCCATAGCGCCGAGTTGGGAGGAATTAGGGAGCGGTGTTATTTTCTTCCCTTTTGTTTTGAATAAAATCAGTCTGTATACGCAATAAAGCATGCTTGTTATACTCACTGTGGAACCTAAGGGGTTATTCCTCTGCATTATGTAAAAAGACTGTTGGATCCTGTCTTCTCTGATCCTTCCATTGTTTTACTGTCCCCAATTCATCTGCTGATAGTACAGAGCCTTTGAGGCATTCTGCACATGCTCAGTTTGGTGTGTATTGGTAGAACGGAGTTTTTTTTTTTTTTTGAGGGAGAGTGCTTGTGATCAGCACTGGGCCAATCAGCACTGTCCAGGCTGAAAGTCAGGGGGTTCATGCATCCTCATAGGACAGTCAGACGAGAATGAAAACTCCTCCTACAAGTTTTAACCAGTGCTTGGCTGGACACTGATAGAAGTCACAAGAATGCTATAACTGCTGATGAGAAAATGTATTTAACCCGGGGGTAGGGTCATTAGGGGGGTAGAGGGTTCGCTCCTTTGGCACAGTATGATCCCACTAGGGGTGCCGGGGGTGCTCTCCACCAGACCGGTTGGCCTAGTATGTTGGTCTAACAGGAATGGAATATCCCTTTTTATTTTGTCCCCAATTGTTAATAGCATATTGTCATGAACTCGTCATTTCCCTGGATTTAGTGTTAATGAACCTTTAAAACATTTATTAAATGTATCGAATTGTATTCTATATATTTTGAAAATAAAATATTTTGAAAGCGAGAAAAGGTATTTAGCAGTGTATATTTACTAAAATAATTGCATTTCCATGTTCTGTATACTGTGGGAGACCAGATCTAGTGAATGCACATAAATAAAAGTCAAGTTTGTTCTATTTCCATCTGGTGATCAGCCCTAGTAAGCCCATTGTTAAAAAGAAGAAAAGCCTAAAAAGATAACTACTGCAGCCATCACATCTAAAAATTGTCAAGCTGCATTAGAATAAATGTTTGCTTATGGGTTTGATACTGCTTTAAATGCTAATTAAAGGTCCATTCACACCAGGTGTGTTGGGCAGTATTTTTAAATCGACTTTAGTTGGGCTGGGTGGTGCTACAGGGTCCTCCATGGCTGACTATGGCAGCATGGTTACCTGAAAGTGTCACTAAATCCACATCATAAAAAAAAAAAAAACAATAAATGGTGTATTACATGCTGTTCATGCTCAGTCACTATGAGATTCATTTTCTGTGTTCTGCAAAAAACCTGGTTGATTCTGCTGTTCTCTATATCCACCTTCTGATCATGTCCCCAATTTAGCTAGGGATTTTGCAGCTGTGGTGACAACTCTGCACATGCTCAGTTTACAGTGAGTTTCTATGCTGAGCATTTCTTCCCTATCACATCTGAGCAGCCCATGTAATTATAGAGTCACACATATGGGCATATACACAGTGGTAAATGACAGCCCACTCCCTCCCTCCTCCTCCATGCCCACTAACCAGCTAAACACAATGGGGTCTTGATATTAGAAGTAGATTGATGGCGGCTTCACCTCCCTGTTTTTCTAAGGCAGGCTGGAGGGGCGTGACAGCCTGCGACTGTCAGAAATCAATCTGCACAAATCATGTTATTTCCACACAATAATAAAGATTTGATTTCAATTATACCGTATTTATCGGCCTATAACACGCACTTTTTTCCCCTGAAAATCAGGGGAAAATCGTGGGTGCGTGTTATAGGCCGATCCCCGCCGATTTCTGTGTCATCGGAGCGATCGTGGCAATTGCCGCGGTCGCCGCCGACATACACAGCCGTGGGTAGATTCAAAAATGGCGCCGAGACTGCAGGGAGCCCAGATACACATACTCGAGTGTTCTCGGCTTTTTCCGGCGCCGCCGTCACGCCCAGTCCCGCCCCTGGACCTGTGTTATGTCCATCATAGGGCGGGACTGGGCGTGACTGTGAGCGGCGCCGAAAAAAGCCGAGAACACTCGGGTATGTGTATCTCGGCTCTTGTCGGATCCGAGATACACATACCCGAGTGTTCTCGGCTTTTTTCGGCGCCGCTCACAGTCACGCCCAGTCCCGCCCTATGATGGACATAACACAGGTCCAGGGGCGGGACTGGGCGTGACGGCGGCGCCGGAAAAAGCCGAGAACACTCGAGTATGTGTATCTCGGCTCCCTGCAGTCTCTGCGCCATTTTTTGAATCTACACCGAGTGCACAAAGCTGCACTGACATGGCTGGACTGGGGCAGACCTGCACTAACGAAGCTGCACTGGGGCAAGGCTGCACTGAGGCAAGGCTGCACTGGGGCAAAGCTTCACTGACAAGGCTGCACTGGGGCAAAGCTTCACTGACAAGGCTGCACTGGGGCAAAGCTTCACTGACAAAGCTGCACTGGGGCAAAGCTGCACTGACAAGGCTGCACTGGGGCAAAGCTGCACTGACAAGGCTGCACTGACACTGAAAAGGCTGCAGATGGACAGATAAGGCTGCATTGATGGGCATTTTAATGTAAGTTTTTTTTTCCTTAAACTTCCCTCCTAAAAATTTTTTTTCCTTAAAATTCTCTCCTAAACTTGGGGTGCGTGTTATACGCCGGCGCGTGTTATACGCCGATAAATACGGTATATTTGTATGACAATTTAAAACAGTTTATTGATATTATTTATTTTTTCTCTATATTCCAAAGGCTGTTTTTATTTTATTTTGAACATGTGACCAACATCAGAGGACTGGAAGCTCCCCCTGCTTATGTTTCTTTGCAGACAGGGTGCAGTTACAGTGCCACCATCCACATATAGGAAATAGAAGGGGGCGGGGCAATGTAAATTTAAACCACGTGTGTTTAGTATCACTTGAAGGTTATAGGTCCACTTAAGGCCCCTTTCACACTTGTGCGACTTTTCCTTCGACTTTGGACATCAGAGTCATGTGACAAGTTGCACCCCATGATTCCCAATGATGACCATTCATGTCTGTGCGACTTCAAAGTAGTCCTTGTACTACTTTGGTCCGACTTTGATGTAAGTTGAGGTTTATAGATCTCAAGATTACACAGGCATTCCCTGAAATTGCAGCAAAATCGCACGACTTTCAAGATGCAGCAGTGTGAAAGGGGCCTAATGCTGTTTAGCAGAAATGAGCTTACAACTGCTAGAAAAACAAAGGGCTGTAGTATGCTCTCATAGCACAAGCTAATATACATGTTACACTTACTAGAGGGCTAAGCGAGTAGCACCCATAGACTTGTCCTTTTTTCCACTGTGGCCAACAGTTGGATTAGAGGAAGGTCATAGAATAATCACAGCCTTTACACAACTTGTAGATATGGAGAGCGAAAATAAAGCTCTTTAAATAATACACCAAGGTGTCCCGAATAGCCACAGTGATTTTGAAGTACTTGTGTAAAGCATATGTAGCAGCTTTCTTGGACCTTTTTTACTTTTTTCACATTGCTTGGCAGTATCCCAGAATGACTTGCACATGACTGCTCGGACCTGACCAGCACCTTTTTTATTTTTAGGTCCAGCACAAAGTAATTATTTGGCTTCATTAAACATGTTTAATTATCCTTAAAACATGACTTCATGGTTCATTTAAAAAGGATTACTATTTTCGATTATGATTTTCCCAATTGTTTGTCAATTAACCAAGCCTAAAACATCTTCGTGACAACATTAGTGCTTGTAGTCACATCATATTAGTGGAAGAAAAGCAGACCACTGCATTTGTTAATAGTGAGTGCTGGCAGGAGTAGGATATTACATTTAATCATTAGTTTTGGGTTGGACGGTTTATTTTATAGCCAGATCTTTACCTCTACAGCTGAATGTGGATAGGAGAGAAAGTTTAACAGCTATACTTTGAAATGAAATAACTACAAAAAAGATAGCTTTAGACCCCATTCACACAGGGGCAACACGACTTGCAGGTCGCCTCAGCGAGGCGACCTGCAAACGAATGCCCGGGCGACTTGCAAAACGACTTCTGCATAGAAGTCTATGCAAGTCGCCCCAAGTCGCCCCCGAAGTCGTACAGGAACCTTTTTCTAAGTCGGAGCGACTTGCGTCGCTCCCCTTAGAACGGCTCCATAGTACAGAACGGGAGGCGACTTGTCAGGCGACTAGGTCGCCTGACAAGTCGTCCCTGTGTGAATGGGGTCTTAAGCCTTACCCCTGTTCTGCCAAAAACTGCAATATTTTGATAAATACAAATACAGAATGCCATTTTTGTTTTTAAAGAGCATGAAAAGCAAATAGGTGTAGAGTTGTAATTTCAGATGTAACATTTATCCCCCACCTGCTGGGGAAATCTTGTATCGGGGCCATACACAGCAATCTTGGGCAGAAGAGTGGATGTGGAAGTAATATATTTGAACTTTGCTAAAGGCCACAACAACAGTGTAAATATAAGATCAGTTTGTAAATGGATAGAAACTTGGCTTGAAAAAAAATTATATACAAGATATAAGTAAATATATTGGTTTAAAGATTGAATCCAAGGGGGCGTGACCGGATGTGAGCCTCGGCAGACACATTTTTTTTTTTTTTTTTTGACAGCTCCAATTACCGGACTTCTTTAACACTGGGAAGACCCACTAACAGCTCAAAGAGCCGAGCCTGAAAGTATTGGTTTCAGGTATCGGTGCATTTGCACGAGTACCAGTACTGAGTCCTTTGCATCAAAAACGCCACACCAGACGCCTACGTTCACCTAGGTCAGGCAAGAAGGGAAGTGATTTTACATTACACTACTTTAGCACAAACCGACAGTAATCTATTGGCAAGTAAAATTGTTTGCGTCTGGGGACAAAAATGTACAGCTTTTGGCCAACCTTGTGGCAGACCCATGTTTCCAAACTATAGTTCCTGAACTACAAACATCCACAGGGGTTCTACTCTGGGACCCCAAATGCATACGTCAGGAGTTTTGCAGCTATTCTCAAGTCCTATATAGCCAATAACAAACCCTCAAATCAAGACGATATTATAGCTGAACTTCAGTCCCTGTCTTTACCCACACTGGCTCCTGAGGATATTAGGTTGTTGGAGGCCCCGATCTTTGTATTGGAGGTGGAGATGGCTATTTCTGAGCTCCCCCCATCTGTATTTGCAGTGCTTAGAAACCAACTCAATACCTCCCTCTATGTATCAGTCCCATATAGTTCTTCCTAAACCGGGAAAGGACCCTAAATTATGTGCTTCATACAGACCTACAGTTATGTGAAAATGTATTTGCCCCCTTTTCTGATTTATTTTTTTTTTTTTGCATAGTACCCGAATAAATACAAAATGCAGTTTTTAAATGATGATTTCATTTATTAAAGCAAAAAAATGTCCAAACCTGCCTGGCTTTATGTGAAAAAGTAATTGCCCCCTAAACCTAATAACTGGTTGTGACACCCTTGGCAGCAACAACTGCAATCAAGCGTTTTCGATAACTGGCAATGAGTCTTTCACATTACTATGGAGCAATTTTGGGCCACCCTTCTTTGCAGAATTGTCTTAATTCAGTCACATTGGAGAGTTTTCCAGTATGAATGCCCTGTGTAAGGTCATGATACAGCATCTCAATTGGATTTAAGTCCAGGCTTTGACTAGGCCACTCCAAAACCTACATTTTGCTTTGTTTGAACCATTTGGAGGTGGACTTGCTTTTGTGTTTCGGATCATTGTCCTGCTGCATAACCCAAGTGCACGTGAGCTTGAGGTCACGAACTGATGGCCAGACGTTCTCCTTTAGGATTTTCTGGTAGAGATCAGAATTCATGGTTCTATCAATTATGGTAAGTCGTTTAAGTCCTGAAGCTGCAAAACAGCCCCAGACCATCCCGCTAACACCATGTCTGACTGTTGGTATGTGTTTGTTATAAAATGCTGTATTCTTTTTATGCCAGATTACATTTTTGTCTCATCAGTCCACAGAATATTTGCCTTGGGGAAAAGTCTTGGGGAAAAGTCTTGGGGAAAAGTCTTGGGGATAATCAAGATGTTTTTTGGTAAATGTGAGATGAGCCTTTGTGTTCTTTTTGGTCAGCAGTGGCTTTGGCCTTGGAACTCTCCCATGGATGCCATTTTTGCCCAGTCTTTCTTATTGTTGAATTATGAACACTGATCTTACCTGAGGCAAGTGAGGCATGCAGTTTTTTTAGATGTTGTTCTGGGTTTGTAATTTTTGTAGGCTGGCCACTCCTGGGACGGTTCACCACTGTTTCCAAGCCTTAGAAATGGCTTTGAAACCCTTCCTAGACCGATACATGTACGTTACTTCTGTTTCTTATCTGTTCTTGAATTTTTTTAGATTGTGGCATGATGTGTGACTTTTTGTGATCTGTTAGTGTGCTTCACTTTGTCAGACAGCTTCTATTTATGTGATTTTTGTTTTTGATTTAACAGGTCTGGCAGTAATCAGGCCTGGGTGTGGCAAGTGAAATTTAACTCCGCTTTCCAAAAAAATTGTGGTTAATCACAGTTCATTCATGATTCGGCATGGGAGGGGGAATTACTTTTTCACATAGGGCCAGCAGGTTTGAACAGCTTTTTTCTCTTAATAAATGAAATAATAATTTTAAAAACTGCATTTTGGATTTACTCGGGTTATCTTTGTGTAATATTTAAATGATTCAGATCAAACTAATTTTAATGTGAAAAATATGCAAAAAAATCAGGAAGGGGGCAAATACCTTTTTCACACAACTGTATTTCACTTTTAACCACTTTGCTACCCGGCCATTGTCAAATGACGTCCACAGATGGGATCTCCCATCCTGGGTGGACTCGTATGACGGCCTGGGCTTCCCGGCCGCCTAGGGGGCGCGCGCCCGCCGCGTTGCTCGGGACCCGGTGCGTGTGCCCGGCGGCCGCGATGTCCGCCGGGCACCCGCGATTGCCCGTTAACCGGGCCGGACCGCGGATCTGTGTGTGTAAACACACAGATCCATGTCCTGTCAGTTGAGAGGAGACCGATCTGTGTTCCCAGTACAGCGGAACACTGATCGGTCTCCTCCCCTTGTACGTCCCCGCCTCCTACAGTTAGAATCACTCCCTTAGGAAACATAATTAACCCCTTGTGTCCCCCTAGTGGTTAACCCCTTCCCTGCCTGTCACATTTACACAGTAATCAATGCAATTTTATAGCATTGATCGCTGTATAAATGTGAATGGTCCCAAAAATGTGTCAAAAGTGTCCGATGTGTCTGCCATAATGTCGCAGTCACGAAAAAAAATCGCGATCGCCGTTATTACTAGTAAAAAAAAGAAATATATATTTTTTTTTTAAATGCCAAAAATCTATCCCGTATTTTGTAGACGCTATAACTTTTGCGCAAACCAATCAATATACGCTTATTGCAATATTTTTTTACCAAAAATATGTAGAAGAATACGTATTGGCCGAAACTGAGGAAAAAATTTGGATTTTTTTTTAAAAAAAATTGGGATATTTATTATAGCAAAAAGTAAAAAATATTGTGTTTTTTTTCAAAATTGTCGCTCTTCTTTTGTTTATAGCGCAAAAAATAAAAACCGCAGAGGTGATCAAATACCACCAAAAGAAAGCTCTATTTGTGGGGAAAAAAAGGACGTCAATTTTTTTTGGGTACAACGTCGCAAGACCGCGCAATTGTTGTTTAAAGTGCGACAGCCCTGAAAACTAAAAATTGGCCTGGGAAGGAAGGGGGTGAAAATGCCCTGTATTGAACCGGTTAAGCTATGACCTCAAAATTTTAGCTAAAATTCTTGCCACCAGGCCGGTTAAGGTGCTGCCCACCCCAGTCGATATAGACCATGCTGGCTTTATGTCAGGGAAGTCCACAGATATAAACATTGGAAGAGTGCTTACACACTTGCAACTCACTCTGGCAGATTCCCAGTCCCGTGTGTTGGTGGCAATGTAGATGTAGAGAAGGCCTTTGAACAGTGATTTGGGATTATATGCTGTTAGTTCTGCAATCCTTTGGCTTTAGTCCCATTTTCAGGAAATGGGTTTCCCTATTGTACAAAGCTCCGATGGCTCAAATCAAGCTTGGAGGTATGCTATCTGACTGTTTTCCAGTTCAACGGGGCACTAGATAAGGGTGTCCGCTTTCCCCATTCCTATTTTCCTTGGTGATGGAGCCCCTGGCTATTGCCCTCATACAGTCAGTAGCTGTGAAGGGAATAAGAGTGGGTTCCATAATCGAAAACCTGGCATTATATGCTAATGAGATGATGCTTTTCCTTCATGATCCAAAACCTTCTCTCTGAGAGGCGTTCTCTATCTTTTCCCCATACTCGGTCCTATCCAGCCATAAAGTGAACTGGGGAAAATCACAAATCCCCCCCAATAGATATCTGGACCAGTCAGATCTCAGATCCTGCAATATTGTCCTGGGTCACCTCAATTCACTACCTGGGGATTACATTCACCTCAAATGTTTCATATTACAATAAACTGAACCTCCATCCTCTTCTTACCATGCTAAAAGCCAAATTAAAAGCTAGGGACAATCTCCCTCTTTATATAATTGGCAGAATAAATCTTTTAAAAATGTAAATTCTCCGCTGTTCTGTATATACTAAGCCATGCCCCAATCTGAATATCTAAAACTTTTTTAAAACAATTTGATGCCATTATCTCCCCTTTCTTATGGAGAGCTTGTTCCCCCCAGGTTAAACAAAGCGTTTCTGAGGAGGCCCTGGACACAGGGAGGTCTAGCTTGTCCGGATCTGCACAAATACTATTTAGCAGCTCTCCTTTCCCATGCCCACAACTGGATCACTTCAGACGATACACATTCCTCTGTTGTCCTAGAAACTGCTTATCTTGGGTCCTATGAATTGTTAAAAGTGCATTATACCTAGGTCTTCGGGGCCCGAGTCCTTTGACACTCTCCATGAAGGTGGTGATACGGACATGGCAAAGTAATTAATACAAATTATTATTAATTAAACCGCGCTCTCTGTGAATAATAGAATATAAAGTGCACAAATTGTTGCAAAAACAGTGACGGCATTTTTCAAAACATGTGCAATTGTCAGCTGCTAAAGGAAACCTTTCTGCTTTGTTTTTAACCTTTTTTACTTGTTTTTAATGATTTTTTTGGAATAAACCACAACGTACTTCACTATGGAAGTTCCATTTTTTTCTTTATTCCCCACTAAAACTTGGATTCCTGCCGTGTGCACGGTAAAATACCCTTAATTGGAGCTTACCCTTTGAAACATCCGATGATTGGTGCCGATTGAATCCCGATTTCGATAGCCATTGGTGAGGCCGATTGGGATTGTCGTTTATGCCTTTATGACTACCTGTAATGGGTGTCATGGGATTTCGGTGAGTAGGATGTGTGGCAGGTGTTGATGGTGGTGGAATATTTAAATCAAGACCCGGAATACAACATAAGATCACTGAACATTGAATGAACTTTATTGCACCATAACTGTTTTGCTCAATACAATTTGTTTATTTACATTTATATTTATCTTTTGGGGCATTATAACAAAGTTTATACATATATTTTTTATTTTAGATATCTCTTCACTGTTTTTGCAACACTTTGTGCACTTTATATTATATTAATCACAGAGAGCGCGGTTTAATTAATAATAATTTTTATTAATTACTTTTCTATATTTATACTTGTTTACAATGAGCTGCTCTCGTTTTGTTCACATTTTTTACCATTTGCTCAGGTAGAGTGCGCTTTTTTCACTTTATTTTATACGGACATGGCAGTTGCAAGTTTGTGAGCATCATGAGGATCCCAATAGATGGTCCCCTGCCACTCCCTTATGGCACAATTCTTTGCTTGCCAGAATTTGTCTATCCCAGACTCAGAAATATGGGCAATGAGGGGTATTAAAAATGTTGCCAATATCTGTGAGGGGGGGGAGACCTTATTGGCCTTTGACACCTTAAAACAAAGGCATGATTTATCAAATGGATATATTTTTAGATTTCTTCAACTCATGCTTTTTCTACTCAATTTGGTTCGCAATCCCTAACCATCCTTCAATCTAACATGGCATCTCTATTACGAGATGACCAGCTGGACAAGCCCCTATCCAATATCTAAAGGGCACTTCTTCCATCAATCCATTTTGGTCTGGAGGGTTTATGCTCTGCATGGCAGGAAGATTATCCAGAACTGGACAATCTTGCAGTTCGAGGCCGTCTTATTCAGTATTCAAGTTGCTCCATTGCATTTATATAATGCTCCTTAAATTGCGTAAAATCTATCCCGGGGCCTCTGGCCAATGTTGGAAGTGTGGCAGTAATGATGCAGACTTCCGTCATATGCTATGGTCCTGCCCCAATTTGCAATCTTTCTGGGGTACAGTTATTCAGTTCATAACTTCTCTAACCACTGTCACAATCCCCCAAACCAGTCTAGGTCTGTTTACTGGGCTTGGTGGTTCCCTTGGCACACCGCAGGGCAGGGTTGTTATTGTTCTATGCTCGAAAAGCAATTATTTTGAAATGGAAACAACCTGTGGAACCCTCCTTAAACCCTCCTTAAATTTTTGGAAGTCCTTAGTTAATGCAGCTGTACCTCTATACAAAACAACTTACCTTTCCCGTGGATGCCTGAGTAAATTTGACAAAATTTGGAACATATGGCTAGAATCTCCAACCACAAATGCTGAAAAATGATGCATGGTTAGGTGGGAGGTGACTTGTATACCTCTATAAATCAGACATTTAGATAATTATCTTTTTTTTCTGCTAGCCTAGGACTTTATGCATGTATTTCCAGTACACCTAATGCACCTTGTCCTTGTTATGGAAAATATTCATCACATTGTTATAACACAATAGTTGTAAGAATGAGCAATAACACCAGGATAAATTAACTCTTCTTCAGGTTTCAACCTGCGGGGTTCATTGTAGTAATTGTGTTTTTTCTCTTTTTCTTAATGTTTTGTGCTGTTTGAGCCGGGGAATGCCCAAAGGCTCTTTATTGTACAACTTTTTCAGAAAACCAATAAAAAGCATTTAAAAAAAAAAAGACTGAATCCAAAGAGTCATGATCGGCAAATCATGTTTTCTAAGTGTAAGGTTTTAAGTGGTGTACTGCAGACCTCAGTTATAGGACCCCTATGCTTTATCCTCTCTGTAATATGAAAATAAGTTTGAAGTCTTGATAAAGCTCTTTCAAAAAGAACAAGTTTTGGCTGTATATACACCTTTAGTTGCTAGTGGCCCTAACACAAAGGGTCAATGTTTAGGCTAGGTTTGCATCTCTACTGCAAGACCCGCACAAATACCGGCAGCCACCACCCCCAGGGGGCACTCTTTACGTCTAGAGGAAAAAAAGATTTAATCTCCAAATACGGAAAGGTTTCTTCACAGTAAGAGCTGTGAAAATGTTGAATAGACTCCCTCCAGAGGTGTTTTTGCCAACTCAGTAGATTGCTTTAAAAAAGGCCTGGATTCTTTCCTAAATGTACACAATATAACTGGGTACTAACATTCATAGGTAAAGTTGATCCAGGGAAAATCCGATTGCCTTTTGGTGGATCAGGAAGGAATCGTTTCCCCTGCTATAGCAAATTGGATTATGCTTTGCTGGGTTTTTTTTTTTTGCCTTTCTCTGGATCAATTGTGGATATAGGATTGTGTATATGGGATTGTATAATTTTTTTTTTTTTATTGAACTAGATGGACTTGTGTCTTTTTTCAACCTAACTATGTAACCACCCACACAGAGAAATGTGGGTCTCCTGGGTGGGTGCAGTTAATTCTAACGGCAATGCCGCCCGCACTGGAAATCGCACCCATACTCAGAACCTCGGTTCTCATGCGAGCTGCAATTTAAAAAAATAGTGCAGGGACTTCTTTCCTGCAAGGCACAGCAGCCCATTCAAATGAATGGGCTCTCGTGCCTGCGCAAATTGCGGCCCATACGGCCGCCCAGATGTGAACCTAGCCTTACACATATGTAGTTTTCATGCAGTGCATGTAAAAACAATCCTGCCTACTTCATCTTTGGTCCAGGTTTCCAAAAAATGCAGATTCCGAGTTCTGAATTCCAAATTCTGCGTTCTGAATTTTGAGTTCTATTTCTGCACCTTCCATATGGATAATAATAAATTGCGTCCAAAGTGCACAGCGTGTAAATTGCAGAAGTGTGAATGCTGGCTAAATGGGAAAAAACTGCAGAAAAATCCAGGATTCATACATTTTTAAAATAGCGGTTAGGGATATTTTTACTCTTCTGTTTTGCTAAACAAGTCTTTGTAATGGTTTACAGCTGTTGTAGTAGAATTACATTGTGAGTTTGTGACCTACAAAATTGTAGAACTGCTAAGGGTCATTTTTCTGTGTGTGTGTGTATATGTGTGTGTGTGTGTGTATGTGTGTGTGTATATATATATATATATATATATATATATATATACATTTTTTGTCTGTCTGTCCATCTATCATCTCAATTGCATGTGCTGCACTTTTGGCACATAAATAGACACAGGGATATTAATCACAAGGTATTGATGCTCTAGAGAGGATAGGCTGCTACAATTGCCAGCACTAAGATACACAGCACGGAACATCAAATTCCTCTTCATACTCTTGAGACTCGTTAGAGCTTTGCAAAGTGATTTCTAAACCTCCTGTTGACTGCTCACTGTTTAGGTGAGAATGGAAAACAATTACTAGGTTACAGTGTGAAAAGTCGCTCATCAAACAGAATTATTAGTGACCTTACAGAGCAAAAATGGAATGTGCATCAGGAGAGGAATAGCAGGAAAACATAAGTTACCATGCTGGCTTCAAAAGGCCTACAATTGCAAAGAATCAAGGGATGCTTAAAAGGAGATCTATAGTCACAGAACACACTTTTATTTTATAACATCGGCATTGTAATAGCAATACAAACAATCGTTCTTTATGACAATCCAATATACAGTGGGTATAGAAAAGAATCACCCCACTTTAAAATAATCACATTCTGATGTTTTGCAGCTTGAAATTAAGACCGGCACGGTTTTTGTTGTATCCAGCTGCATTTACTAGTGCAACTTATAACATTCAAGTGAAAGATATAACACCAACATGTCTGGAAAAGAATTCAAAAACTGAATCACTGAGCTGGAAATTGAGTCCAAATAATTCAATTTTCATTCAATTTTAGTCTCATCTGACCACAACTCCTTTTTACATGTGGCCTCAGAATCTTCATCTTTTTAAGGTGGTCAGATGAGACTAAAATGTAATAATTTGGCCTGAACACCAAACTATATGTCTGGCAGAAATCCAATACAGCTCACCATCCAAATAACACCATTCCTACAGTATAGCATGGAGGTGGAAATATCCTGTTATGGGGGTGTTTCTCTGCAGCAGGACCTAGAGCACTTGTCAGGATAGAAAAATGGATGGGCCAAAATATCCAATTATTGAGGAAAATCTGCTGCTGTCTGTCAGAAAGTTGTTAATAGGAAAAAGGCTTACCTTCCAACATGACAATGACCCAAAGCACACAGCAAAAATGACCACACAATGGTTGAAGGAGAAAAAGGTGAATGGCCTAGTCAGAGCCCAGACTTAAACCCCATTTAAAATCTGTGGAATGACTTGGAAGACTGCAGTCCACAAACGGGCACTATCAAATTTAACTGAACTCGAGCAGCTCTCAAAGAAGAGTGTGCAAATATTGCAAAGCTAGATGTGCAAAGTTAGTAGAGACATCCCAACAGACTAAAGGCTTTAATTAAAGCAAAAGGCGGTTCAACAAAATACTGACATAAGAGGGGTGCTCCTTATTCCAACTTAGTGATTCTGTTTTTGAATGTATTTAAATTTTTTCCGACATGTTGGTGTTATATCTTTCACTTGGATTTTATAAGTTGTACTAGTAAATACAGATGGATAAAACAAAAACTGTGTCTGTCTTCATTTCAGGCCCAAAGCAACACAATTTGATTTTAAAGGGGGGTGATTCTTTTCTATACCCACTGTAAGCTTACTTGAAATTCATGTAGTGATTTCTGCCGGTCTGCTGGATTTTATTCTAAAAGACTCCTTGCATGCTTTGCAGCTTCTCTACTGCTGTTTAATTTAAATTTTAAGGAACTATATATCCCATGGTACCTTGCTGCCTGAAAGCAGTGATTCCTGTACTGATGCCGCCTCCTGAAACTCCTCTTCTCAGCACCTAGGCAGTCCAGGCTGCAGGCTCTCTGAATTTCAATGGGCAGGAGCGGTGGAGGAGCGCTGTATACACCGCCCCAAAGATGCTGCCTGTAGGACATTTTTTAATGTCCTGCCAACGCATCTTCCCTGTGTGAAAGCTCTTGGGCTCTCACACTGGGACTGCGGTGGAGGTGTTTTTCACGGCTTTACAGGTGTTATTTTTAGCCCAAAAGCGCCTGAAAAACGCCCCAGTGTGAAAGGGGTCTTGCACACAACACAGCACAACAGTTCTTGTATGGAATATTTATGAAACTTATGAAACTTATTTATTCATTTGTTTATACGGGTTTACTTAGTTTGGTTTAATTTGAGCACCAAGCAGTTTTTTTTTTTTTTTTAATTAGGCTGAAAAACATAGTATGCATAGTAGCATATATAGCAAGCATAGTAAACCCAGTGGAGGTGCTTCATATGCTGTGCTCTGTGATATCACAAATTATTTTATAGCAAAATGTCCTTGTCTGCTGTGTTCTGATTTTGGCTTTAAAGACGCTCTCTCTAGTTTATAACCCTGGGGCTAACAAGAACAGAACCATGTCTAGAAAATGGATAGTGCATAGTTTGCACTATACAACTGAAATCATTTTATAATGGTGGTTGAGTGAATGGAGCAACTACTGGGTGCATTTTAAAGGCAAAGTTCTGATTCAAAATCAGAGTGTTCTTTTAATAAAAGAGAAAATATTTTGTGAAGGGAGCATATGTAGAGTCTGTTTTTAATTGCAACATTAACATTTGAAAGAATTCTTCAATTCTGCAGAAATCAGTGATCTTTGACCTCTTCTGATACTGGTCACATAACCAAATTGGTCCCAGACTCTTTCTTTTTTTTTTTTTTTTTTAAAGCCTCGGTTCACATTAATGCAAATCTGATGGGACCTGAAATTCATTGATTCGCATGTCATCTGAAAATACATTGTTTTCTATCAAGGCCGTTCACATCAATGCTGTGTGATTTTGATCCGGTTAAAAAAAGGAACCCTGTGCAAGTTTAGTGCGGGTGCAGACCAAATGTAGTCTCCAGCTATGCCCAGTCCCCTCATAAATCGCATTCAATTCGCACCTGTCAAAACACAAATCACACAGTGAAATCGCATCAGTTCACACCATATCGGTGTGAACCAATTCTTAAGGTCTTATGGGACTACTGCCTACATAATGAAGATCAGTCGAGTCTGTTTCCAGCTGATGGTGATTTGAAAAAGATTAAGGGCGGGTTCACACCATAGAAACACAATCTGGATGCATTTTGGATGCGTTTCTGCATGCACATTTTTGATGCGTTTTGGTGTGTGTTTGAGCCGTTCCGGGGCATTTGTTTCCCCTCTTTTTTTTTTTTTTTTTTCTTCATCTTAAATAGGGACATGTGTGTTTTTAATGTGTTTTGCCACGTTCCAGTACAGTTCAGTACAAAAAGAAAGCATCATGTTTTACTTTTTTTTTTTTTTTTTTGCACTGGAAAGCACTGCAACTGACCACACTGGTGTGTACTAGGCCATTGAAACCCATATAACCTACTGTCCATGCATTTTTGATGCAGAAAAATCCCACTGGACTGCAATTGCTGTTAATCAACCCTGAAAAATTTCTGCATCTATGAGTGCTGTGAATAGTGACTGTTTTAGCTGAGTTTGTGTGGTTGATGCATAATTTGTCATGAAAGTTTTATTTATTTTACTAGGACGGGGCAGATTTATGAGCTTATTGACTTATTATAAAATACTGTTTAACCTTGTTTCCCTACTCTTTTAGGAGTGCTGCCTGCTATATGTACTGGAGGTATTTATGTATTGGGCATAGCTAAGCATTCTACCATTTCACAAGAAGGCTTTAGTAGACTTGTCCTATAGTGGGAAACATCTAAAGGTATTCTTACATAGTTTGATTTCAAGGCCAATACTGAACACAGATGTATTGCCGTCCGTGTGCCTAGCATTTACAACATTGGCATCGCCACTCACTACTATACACATCCACCATGTAAACCATGCCAAGACCGGGTTGCAGTCTATATTTAACTGTCTGAGAATGACATTCCCAAGAGAGAACTGGAAAAAAGACTTGAATGTGACGCTCATAAATGTAAACACAACACCAGAGAGCCAGCCGATATAGTAATATCATACTTTACATAGAAATCCTCAAGTGTGGCAATACTGTAAGATATAACATTTTTGGGGGAAAATAAAATATTCACGTGTATACATTTTATATGTGGAAGTGTGTTATCTTTTTTTTCTTCCATTGATAAATGGTAAGTATGTTTTCATTTTATATACATTGTATCTTTTTTTCCTGAAAGCTCATTCCTCTTTCAGATCTTTTCCAATTTATAAATCACATTTTGGAGTATTGAAGATGTTTTGGTTTACTACTTTCTACTACTTTCACACCGAGGCGCTAAAAGGCAAAAAATAGCGCCTGAAAAACGCCTCCCCTGCAGCCCCAATGTGAGAGCCCGAAGGCAGCATCTTTTGTGCGGTGCAGGAGCGGTGTATACACTGCTCCTCCACCGCCCCTGCCATTTGAAATGGCCACCGCTGCCGAAAAGCCTGCAAAGCACTTTGGCAGCAGCGCTTTGCAGGTGCTTTTAACCCTTTATTTGGCCGGTAGCAGGGGATAAAAGCGCCCTGCTAGCGGGCGAAAAGCTCCGCTATTACAGCAAAAAAGCGCCGCTAAAGTTAACGGCGCTTTACCGCTAACGCCCCCCCCCCCCAGTGTGAAAGAGTTTGTGTGGTGGTGTGGTTTTTTTTTTTTTATTAGAAATAATTACAGTTACAGGGTACTAGATTAAAACAGATGCTGTTTGTTTTATTAATAGTTTTATTAATAAGTATGGAAAATACATGATTGATAGCAATAATATTAATGAAAATGTAAACTTTGCTACATTCTTTTGGTTTTTATACTGAACTATTTTTCAATTGTATTATAGTCAGTTTCTGGATGGTCTTTTTCCTGTTATGCACCCTCGTGACTGGGGACACAGTATATGTTATTAGCAATACCTCTAGTAACTGAAACAGTATGAACAGTCGGTCTTGAAAGGGAAAAGCTCACCCTTTTCTCTAGTGGAACTTTATGCAAATTATTAAAATGGACGAAAAGGCAGGTTTGTCTCTTCTGCATTAACCACTTATCTACCGGGCACTTTCACCCCATTCCTGCCCAGGCCATTTTTCAGCTTTCAGCGCTGTCACACTTTGACTGACAATTGCGCGGTCATATAACACTGTAACCATGTGAAATTTTTATCATTTTCTTCACACAAATAGAGCTTTTCTTTTGGTGGTATTTAATCACTGCTGGGATTTTTATGTTGGAAAAAAAAAAGTTTTTCTTAGTTTCTGTCAGTAAATTTTGTAAATAAGTAATTTTTCTCCTTAACTGATGTGCACTGATGGGCAATGATGAGGTGGCACTGATGAGAAGGCACTAATATTCTGCACTTATGGGCACTGATGAGTAGCAATGGTGGGCACTGATAGGCCTTGATAGCTGGCATGGATAAGCGGCACTGATGGGCGTCACTAATGGGCACTGGCCTTTAATGGGTGGCACTTATGGGCATTGATGGACTTTACTGATGGGCATTGATGGGCATCACTGATAGGTGGCACTGAAAGCCAGCACCGACTGTCATCACTAATGGGCACTGATTTCTGGCAGTGGTGGGCACTGATTGTTGGCACTGGTGTGCACTGATTGTTGGCACTGGTAGGCACTGGGCATTGATTGCTTGCACTGGTTGGCATGGGTTGCAGGCACTCTATTGTAATCAGGGCACTGATTACATCTCTCACTGTCCCCTGCGAGGAAATGCCGCTGATCGGCTCTTCTCGCCACACACTCTGTCAGTGTGAGGCGAGGAGAGCCGAATACCCGCACTTCCTTGTTTACATGTGACCGGATGTTATTGGACACAGCCAAGCACATGATTAAAGAGCCGCGTCAGAGTCGCACCGTGTCCTAGCAACACTGCGCGATCGCCGCGCACCCCCGTGGACACGCAGAAGCGGCCGTTCGGGTGCACCGTCATATGATGTCCACCCAGAACGAGAGCCGCACCGTCCCTACGTCGTTTGACGGTGGGCGGGCGGCAAGTGGATTAATCTTGTCTTCCTTCCTGTCCGCTCACACAGCTCACTATACAGATTTGGCAAAGCCAACTGAACTCCCTCACATGCCAGGGAGTGATGTCATATCGGCCTGACCAATGAAAGCACTCGATACCCAGGAACCCTGCCACTCAAAGATGTAAGTGGCCGGCAGGGAGCACCAGGACGTTGCATTGCTGGAGCCAAAGTGATTATAGTTCTGCTTTATAGAGTAAGGGCCTGGTTTGTTTTTTGGTTTTTGTTTTAGTTCTGGAAAAAACAAAAATAAGCAAAATACTGTATGTACAAAGACAATAAAACTTCCTTAGCAATCCACAGTTGATAGAGTTTTTCTCATTCAACCTGCGGGATACACTGATTAGCATCGCAGGCTATAGCTGGTTATAGCTGGCAGCACTGATCTTTTGGGAGAAACCCGACAGGCTGGTTGTACACAAGGCGATCAATAGATTGACTTGTGTACAACCAGCTAGCCCATACATGTATCAAAAGTCAGCAGGTCCCTCCTGAACTGGCTGAATTTCGATCCATGTGTGGACAGCTTTAGGTATTTATGGCTAATTACAAATACTATTTAATCATTTCTTTAGTTGAGTTAGGCTTTTTTGCCTAGAATGGGCTGCTGCTTTAAATATAGTTACCTCAAGTATAAAATAATATACAACAAAAATAGAACTAGAGGAAAAGGGCCCTTCCATATGGATGTATGTGTAACACCCTTAATAGGAAGTGATCTGCAGCGTTACATTTCCTGTTTATATACTATAGGAACTGAGAGTTCTGCTCCATTTAAACATTGTAATTTGATTTTCCCAGTCTTTGTGTTAAATAATTATGAAAACAGTTGCTAAACTCTTATGTTCAATAAGGATTTTACCAGACTCGTGTTCCTCTGAGAGGATCATAGTACAAATTACCATGTTTGCTTCATAATTTTATTTATCATTTTATTCATCAAGTGCTTACAAAATTGTGAGAGCTATGGAGGCATAAAATAAACATGAAAGTCCATAACGTGATATTGTGCAAAGTCCTTAGGTTTGGTGCAACACCCAGTGTTTAGACAGGTCAAGCAAAAATGTCTTCTTACCAGATCCAAAGACCTTTCAAGGCCTATAATTGCATCCTGTGAGTTTTATTAGCCCTCACGTTAGGTGCAGATCGTCTTGCCAGCCTCCTTGTGGGGGACAATTCTGACAGCACTGTCAGTCCCCGTTTTCCAACCAGACTACCTCTGAACCTCTGAGGGGTTCAGAGGTAGTTTGGTTGGAAAACGGGAACTGACAGTAGCAGTAACTGCTTGTCTTTCTCCTCACTTAGCAGAGGCAGGCTGGATACACTGCACTCTGAAAGAGACTTCATCACAAGACCTCTGTGGGACCTATGTGCAATGTGCTAATTCCAGTTAGAATATGCAGCTTGATAAGTGCTTTTAATAAAGCCTTCTCACACTGGTAGTTTGCTATGTAACACTCAGGTGTCCGTTTATGAAACTGTGAACAGCGGTGATCCCAAGGATCGCCACTGATCTCAGCTCATAAACGGTTTATGAAACAGAGGTGATCGGGGGGAGAAAATGTTTGAACATGTTCCCTAGCCGATGATCTCCACACACAGAAAATCCGTCATTGACTGACACAGAAATGGCCAATTTATAAAGCTGCAATCTCAGCACTTCACTGGCGAGCTGAGTCAGAATTCACACTCCCCGATTCACCAGCTCAGAGGTGGAGAACCAGGGAGTGAACAGAGATTCCCGGGGGAAGGAGGACGATTTTTGATTTCCTCCTTCCTCGTTCAGACCCCCAAGCCCACTACCATGTCCCCCTGCCATGTCTGTCTGTGTGTGTGTGTGTGTGTGTGTGTGTGTGTGTATGTATTGTGGGTCAGTGAATTTCTGGTACTGTAAAGTCTCACGAGATTCCATTATCGGGGCCATTCTCCACTGTTTGAAGCGTTTGTAGATCGCTTCACTCCTCCAAAGGAGAAGCGATCTACAAAGCTTCATAAACTGGCATCCAGAAGAGAATGATCTCCTCTGTGAATGCCAGAGAATGGAGCAGTGAAATTTTTTCACTGCTTTATAAACGGACACCTCAAATGGAGCAGCTAAGCATGAGATCTGTTCTGTTGATTTTTGTAGATGACAATACATATGGGATTTTTTTTTAAGTAAGGATTTTAAAAATGAAATCTAAATTTTAGCATTTAATCACATCTAGTATTTAGGGCTACAAATGGAACACAAAGCAGATCTCCCCTAGTACACAGCTGGAGAGCGCAATAGTAGCAGGTGATTTTCCTTCTTTGCACAGCTCTTTGTCTCCTTCAGTTTCGAAAGTCACAAGGAGTTTCTGACCTGAGGCAGAATTGGCAGCTTGTACTCCCACTGTAAGGGAACAATTCTGCTTCAAGATATCTGTGTACACTCTCCTTTCACAAACACCAGCTATATCAATAAAGGAGAACTCTAGCAATATCTCAATACTAAGTAATACATTTGGAACATGAATACGTTGAGACAATAAGATGTTTTTATTTTTCAAATACACCACTTTGAAAGATGTAATGTTCAATACAATTTTGATTCTGCTGGAAATCAAGAATGTTGCCAAAAAAATCTTGCTTTATGGATTCTGGTTAGCAAACCACATAGAACATGACATGCATATCTTCCAACAATCTATACTAATCGTCTGCTCACAATTCGATGAGCTTCAACATTTTGGATAGGACTTTATATGCCTAATTTTTTTGACCAAACCTTGCTTTTTCAACTAGGGTTTCTGAACAGGTTGCTAGGGGTTCATTGAGCATTGGCGGATTCTATTCCTGCCTATGATGGGAACCAAATTAAGCGAGCAATTTTTCATGGATATCTAGCGTAATGGGGTCACTTCTACACTGACCAGGGAACACTACAGTTTTCAGACTGTTTCTTTTCTGGTCCTCATTATTATTTGAAATATATTAAAGTGGTAATAAACCCTTAAGCAGGCCATAGATCATACAATGTTCTTTCCTTCCACCATGGGTGGTACTAGGGTGGGCCAATTTTAAAATGTATAAATAACTAATTAATAATAATTTAGTATAACCTTGCCATAAGAAATCCAAAAGGCATTCTTAAGTGCATAATAAGTTATTCATAAAGGATCATAGCCCAGTGATAAACATCCATAGGGGCATTCCCATTTGGTGGATCAAATGTCCAGTTGGCTTGTTCAGCGGAGGGTAGGAGGACCAGGTTCCCAAGCCAAAGTAAGACTTTGTTGAGAGGCCTTGGGGCTGACCAGGCATGTAATTAGCCTGCTGGAAGGATAATAAGTCCTGTACAGAACAAATACACACAGTTGTAGCAGGGTTGACCCAAGGTTATGGGGACAAGTAGTGACCAGTCATACAAGTGCATCCCAAAAAACAAATGAGCCACTCAGAATGGAATGTGATCCTGAAGATTGTCAGGGTTGGGAATGTAAATAATAGTAAGGAAGCTGCTTAGTAATACAGGTCACAGAGCAGTGCGCCAGGGGACCCCAAAGTGTTTTTGGTTCTCCTTGATGAGCTGGATCAAGCACCGCAGTAATGAGGGCTTGGAAAGGGCAGGTGATGGCGAGTCCAGGGTTCCAATTCAGGCTCCTTGATGACGAGGTGTTTGGTGAACACACGTAATTCATCTGGAACGTAGAGTATCACTGCTCTGCCATTTTTCCTGGCCATGATATGGAATGGATACCGCCACTGGTAGGCGATGGCATGCTTTCAGTTGAAGGCTGGTGAGAGGGTGCAGGGTGCATTGCAGGAGGTCTGGGAATAAGGTAATCAATGCCCTTTCAAAGTCCACAGACCCCTTGTTTCTTGCCATTTGTAGAATTATTTCTTGATCACCAGCAACATATTAAAGATGCCACCAACTGTGCTCAAGTTTGGCCTGGCTGGTGGCCTTGGGGATCCCTCTGAGCTGTATAATATTTCTGTGATGCTAATTTTCTGTGTCATTCAGCTGGGTCCAGAGGGCTTCTGTGTGGCCATGTTGCACAAGGATCAGCTCTTGTAGCACTGTGATAGCCATGGCTTGGGAGGTGCAGGCTGTTTATACTGTGTCCAACCTATGATGGATGATCTGGAGGCCCTCCTCGATCTCTATTATGACTTTCTTGTGGGTGGACTTCAGGCAGATTAACATGACTTTGAGATCATTTTTCATTGGAAGCAGAATAAACACTTTTTGATGTTCCTGAGGGAGTTTCTGTATCTATGCAACTTCCTTATGGAGCTTGTATGGTTGTTGTCCTCTGAGTCCAATGCCATTGTATTGGTGCAGCCCCAAGCCTGTGAGTTGACAGAGCATGTGAAGAAAGCCTCAATGTTTGTCACTTCTGTGGCTTCCTCTTGGCACTGAGACTCATGGTGAGCTAGTACAGACAAAAGTGGGTGCCTAAAGTAGTGTTACCTGAGTATTGATGCGGAATCTATCAGCAGACACGTCTGCACGCTGCCATAGGCAAACTCTGTGAATGAGCTTTCCGGAGTGAAAAGACTGAGAGAGGCTGATTTAACCTAAATAACGAGCCACAGATAAATTAGTTCACCGTACATTCTCCACCACATATTCCTTTCTATATTGTCCCCAGGCATGACTACTGTCTTTCTTTTAACATTTCACAGTTGTCTACTTTTAGTTCTTTCCTTCCTTCCTTTTTTTAATTCTTTTTTTGTTTTTTGTGTAGCCTATACTGGTATGTCAGTTAATACTCCCAAATTACGAGATTGTGTTTGGAAGGCACAAAACATGCTCTGTCTGGAAGGTCTCAGTGCTATTTATCTGGGAAGGTCATCTACACCCCAACCTCATTAAAAAAAAAGGGGGAATACATTCTGACCATTTATACTGTCAGGTTAAACTTTGTCCTTCATGGTTCAGAAGCTGCCCTAATGTAATACAACATCAGGACAGTTTTGAAACTGTGAGTGGCAAATTACTGAGACTTTCAAAAGGAGTACTGAAAACAAAATGTTCTTTACAGGTATAAATGTACCTCATCATAAAATGTGGCCTCCCAGGAACACAAATTATAGGATAATAAATAGGCTCCAGGCAATGTTCATGAAAATGTTTAGAAATAACTGAGTGATTAGAGGACCATTTGGCCTTTGCTGATGCAGAATAATTACCTGTGGACTGTATGGTTTTGCCCTTTTAGACCTCATCAGCCTGGTAATGATTGAAGCATGATGGAAGCCTACCTTCCTGTAATGTGCCAAAGCGGAGGGATTAGGTTCGACCTCAAGGCTGCAGGTAACAACAGATGTGTTCCTGTTGTGGAATTCATTTTATGCATCCATGTAGATTAAAAGTACACTTGCCATAGGAAACATTTGTAGACAGCCATTTTTACCTCCCCTAAAAATGCTAATTTCTTGGCAGCGTGTGACTTCAGTGCTTGGGACTACAAAACTGTCACTTTAATTGAAGTTAAAATTCCTTATTTCTATACTTGCTCTAAGCCAAAGCAGCAATAGGACAGCCAAGCAATCATTATTTTCAGGAGTGCCGTGATGACTTAATATTCCTCTCATGAGAACTTTTCTACTTTAGTGACAGGTTTACTTTAACTTACAAGGAACTTTGGCGCCCATGTTTTTTTGGGTTTTTTTCTTCTTTTTTTTTTTTTTTTTTTTAAGCTTTCCTATGTACCCAGAGTGTAATAGTGGGCTTCTTGCGGAATGACTCATCCCACCCTCACAGGCTTTTATCCTTTTCTCTTTTTGATCTGGTCTCAATCTCAAAACCTATACCACATTACCCTTCTTATCTGGCCACAATGCCTATGGATACTGAAGATATTGATCTATATGTTCGAGTTATATATATATCATTATCTATTCTATCTCTTGGTGTAGCTTGTGACATGTTCAATCTTGAATAGGCAACACAAAGCCTTTTGTCTTCTAGAACCTCACTTTGTATTGAATGTGTTTCAGTATGTAATTTTGTTTATGCAAGAATGACAATAAAAATAAATTAAACATTAAAGGCAGATTTTGCTCTAATACTCTTTCAGTCTGGCACTATCCTGCTGAAAGTGTGCCCCTGCATTAGGTGGAGCACCTCTTCCAGGTTGAGGTCATCATTATTCAACTGCATTAAACAATGCTTTGTGTACTGGTGCGCAGTCATGCTGGAGCAGGAAGGGGCCATCCCCAAACTGTTCCAGCAACGTTGGGAGCATGAAATTGTCCAAAATGTCTTGGTATACTGATGCCTTAAGAGTTCCCTTCACTGGAACTAAGAGCCCAACCCCTGAAAAACAACCCCAGATCATAATTCCCCTCCACCAATGATTTGGGCCAGTTCGCAAAACAAGGTCCATAAAGCCATGGATGAGTGAGTTTGGGGTGGAGAAACTTGACTGGCCAGCACAGAGTCCTGACCTCAACCTAATAGAACGCCTTTGTTGATGAATTAGTGGGGAGACTGTGAACCAGGCCTTCTCATTCACATCAGTGTCTGACCTTAGAAATGCGCTTCTGGAGGAATGGTCAAACATTCCCATAGACACACTCCTAAACCTTGTGGACAGCCTTCCCAGAAGAGTTGAAGCTGTTATCGCTGCAAAGGGTGGGCCAACTCAGTATTAAACCCTACAGACTAAGCCTGGGATGCCATTAAAGTTCCTGTGTGTAGGCAGGCGTCCCAATACTTTTGGTAATACAGTGTATTTCAGGCTGTTCCTAGGACTTCACACTTTTGACCTAGACCAGAAATCGGGAAGCAACTAAAAAAATTTTAAATAGTTTAAAACAGGTAAATATAATATACCATTGCATGTGCATATTTACTAATGCTAGCAGCATAAGGATTAAAAATAGTTAATGTTGATTTAGAGAGTTTTGTTCCACTGTAACAATGTAACCATATAGCTGTTCTGGTAATTTTTGTATTGTTTGAAACCATGAAATAAGAAGTTTCCTCTAATTTCTTCACAATTAAGGTACAGTGTCTGGCCTTCCGTCATGTCTTTTTGTAGCATTGAAATCTCCAGCAAAGACAACTGTGTACACAGTTGAAATACATATAAATGAACTGTTTTACATGATAAAACATTTGTATTTATGTTCAGCTACTCTCATGATTTTCCATTTCTATCTACACTATAGAGCAGGACCTTGACACCGCTATTCAGGGTGGCACTCCTGCATCTTTGTCATCACCTCCAGTCGGCTCATTTTAATATGATTTGAGGAACTTCTACTAGTATAAGTTTTTTAAGCCCACTACAAAATGACAGTTCTATTTAAGTACCTTCTATACCTCCATGTATTTCAGCCATATAAGGAGATTCTACATTGTTTCAGTCTTATCTTCATTTTCAAGATTTCCTTGCAAGTTTCATCTCTCTGTGCACACTGTCTGTGTGTTTCAGAGTAAATCCCAATTTTACTATATAGATTTTGTATGTACTGTATGTAGACAATACAGGCATGCCCATGAGGCTCAAAGGAAGTTTTATATAAATAAATACAAGAGCGTTCCACAGTCTACGAAGTACCATGCTATTTTCAGTTCTAATTTATAACCGCCAGCCTTGTACTTATTTGTTTTAATGAATTGACTGGCAGCCGTAATATTCAAGAGTTCAAAGTTAACAGCACCCCCTACTTTCCTTTGCTTGAGTGTTAATATGTGATCACATCTACAGGTGAACAATGCTATAACCTTACATATTTGGCAGCGTGAATCCATTTCATAATGTTTACCCGGTTATATAATGCATAAGTAAACTATGAAACAACAGTGCTCCCAAATATAGGAGGAACCTGGCATTCCAAAGATCAAAACAGCATATTTTTGCTATTCATTTTACATAAAGGAATTTTGTATCCTTAGAGCACAGGTGCAGAGATTAGAATGTTTTTGACTAGTGCGGCATAAGTGGCGTGGCTGTACACACTGGTCAATTTACAGGCAGTTGTCAGATTACCACTGCTGTGCTAAGAGCTACTGTTCCACATTTATGTACGAAAAATTGCTAAAATGTGAGTCATAAGCCCTATTTCAAGCAGTTTGCATTATGTTACCAGTGTTTGCTTGATGATAGAGAACATAATGTAGAATTATTAAAAATTACAGTACTTTGCTTACATATTCACCCACCCACTCTTGAACTCATTCACATTTTGCAGTATTGGAACCTAGAAGAAAAATTCATTTAAGTTGTATACTTTGTTGCTGATCCACAAAAATGAGTCCTTAAGGTCACAGCAGGGAAATCTACATTGTTTTGGATCTTCTTTATAAATGAAGAATTTGTAAGTCTTGCTTGTATTTTGAGATATATATATATATATATATATATATATATATATATATATATATATATATACACACACACTGTATTTATTGGCGTATAACACTCACTTTTTCACCATGAAAATTGGGTGAAAATAGTGCGTGCGTGTTATACGCCAATACTTAAATTTTAGCTGCCTCGGAGGGGACAGGGAAGGGGTTGGGACGAGCGCCGTCAGATTACATACAGTGAGAATCTCCTGTTTACTTGGCAGCCTCTGTAATAGGAAGTCCCGTCTCCTGGGACGCCATTGGACCACTGTTCTGTCTATCGTAGGAGATTCTCACTGTATGTAATCTGTCGGTGCTCGTCCTGCCCCCCTCCCTGTCCCCTCTAGGCTGCAGATAGGCATCGATCAGGCTGCATTGATGGCAATGGTGAGGCTGCTGCATTGATGGCAATGGTGAGGCTGCATTGATGTGGACTGATGAGCCTGCATTGATGGCACCATTATTTTTCAGCACTGCCTTAACCCTCTTGGGCATGGAGTTCACCAGAGCTTCACAGGTTGCCACTGGAGTCCTCTTCCACTCCTCCATGACGACATCACAGAGCTGGTGGATGTTAGAGACCTTGTGCTCCTCCACCTTCTGTTTTGAGGATGCCCCACAGATGCTCAATAGTGTTTAGGTCTGGAGACGTGCTTGGCCAGTCTAACACCTTTACCCTCAGCTTCTTTAGCAAGGCAGTGGTCGTCTTGGAGGTTTGTTTGGGGTCCTTATCATGTTGGAATACTGCCCTGCAGCCCAGTCTCTGAAGGGAGGGGATCATGCTCTGCTTCAGTATGTCACAGTACATGTTGGCATTCATAGTTCCCTCAATGGCCTGTAGCTCTCCAGTGCTGGCAGCACTCATGCAGCCCCAGACCATGAAACTCCCACCACCGTGCTTGACTGTAGGCAAGACACACTTGTCTTTGTACTCCTCACCTGGTTACCGCCACACACGCTTGACACCATCTGAACCAAATAAGTTTATCTTGGTCTCATCAGACCACAGGGCATGGTTCCAATAATCCATGTCCTCAGTCTTCTTGTCTTCAGCAAACTGTTTGTGGGCTTTCTTGTGCATCCACTGACTGCATGTCCCTGGTGTATGTGTGTATGTATATATATATGTATGTGAAAAAGAGGAGATAGGTATGGCGCTGCTCTTATTAAGAGGTGACCTACAACCTCTAAATACTTGGGTGTGTGTCATGGGTGCATTTAGTGCAAAAAGTGTCAATAAAAGTGCAGAAAATAAATATTTGTATATTCACAAAAATCCACAAAAAAATCCTACTGTGTAAACTTCCTAACCGCTTATACATAATACATATTATTATGTTGAAATGAAAATAAAATAAAATAAACAAAACCTGCAAAACCTGCAATTCAAAGATACATTTCTGTGCAAAAAAAAAAAATCAAACATATATGACTGGTGTATATTGTTGCTGTGAAACCGGGTTCAGAAATATGCATATACCATCCTTAAACCCTGGTGTGTGTAAAAAAAAAAAAAATGTCCAATAAAGTGACAATGTGCTCCTTCAAGTTGTTCTGTGCTTCTTAGAAAACAGTGCCCTATAAGAAACGCACTCCCCGCTATTATTCACCCCACAAGGAGGTATTTCACCTTCACAGTATGAGCCACTGTGCAGCCTGTGGAGTGGGAGGAAACTTCCTGTCCTGTGTTCTCCAAGTGCCTCCTTGTCTGCGATGTAAGTGGTCTCCTCACTGTTATATATATATATATATAATATACAGTATCTCGTATATATAATATATACAGTATCATAGCCTATCACATCTGAGCAGCCCATGTGACTGTAGAGCCACATATACAGTGATAAATGACAGCCCACTCCCTCCCTCCTCCTCCCCCCTTCTTCTCCCCTCTTCTCCTTCCCCTCCTCCTCCCCCTCCATGCCCACTAACCAGCTAAACACAATAGGGGTGGGGTCTTGCATCTTGATTAATGGAGGCTTCACCTCCTTGTTATTCTAAGACACAGGCTGGAGGGACATGACACAGCCTGTGACAGTTTATTGATATTTATTTATTATTTCACTCTTTATTCCAAAGGGTGTTTTTTTGAGCATGTGACGAGCAGCAGAGGACTAGAAGCTCCTCCTGTTTGTTTCCCTGCAGACAGGCTGGGAAAGATCTGTGTCATGTGACAGCTGTATATCAGTTAAGAAAAATTGTGCTTTAGATTTTCTTTTTTTTTTTTTTAATTCAAATAATTACAGTGCCATCATCCACATACAGAAATAGAAGGAACAATGTAAGTTAAACACCATCTGCTAAATCTCCGTGAATAGATAAGGACAGTATTAGTGGTAAAAGTAACCAAGAGGTCAGTTGTAAGTCTAAGGGCTCTTTCACACATGTGGACCGTTCAGGTCCGCCTGTCAGTTTTTCAGGCGGACCTCAACAGACACTCCATTCATCTCTATGGAGTGACAGATGTCAGCGGTGACATGTTTACTGACATCCGATCTGCTCCGCTAAATCCAGACGGATGGAAACCCTATTTTCCATCTGTCTGGTGGGTCGGATGAAAACGGACAGGCGGATCCGTTTTCATCCGATCCCCTATAGAGGACAGCGGGGCTCTGACAGGTCCGTCTGGAGCGATCCCTTCTGAGCAAGCGGAGTCTGTGAAAACAGACAAGCAGGTGTGAAAGAGCCCTAAAAGTTTTTTCACACCAGGTGCAGTGTGGTATGACTGTGGTGCGCTGGCTTGCTTCCTGTGAAGACCGTTTACACCACAGTATTGCTGTGGTGTGTGATTGAAAAAAGTACCGCATTCAGTAACCTTTTTCAGTGCAGTGGGTTGTAAGGCAAACCACCACAATGCATCCCTGCCGCAGTTAACAAAAATAAACGTAGTAGAAAGCCAACGCATCACCCTGCAAACCCTGTTTATGCAGTGCACAATTCAATTATACTCATGCAGAGTCACAGTTTGTGAAAAACTCTTCAGCATTGAAACGTTGATACATTTGAAGCTTGAAGCCTCCAGTGGTTGTGTTTATGAATACCTTTCCTGCATTGTAGCGAGGTAAGCAAAGAGGGTTTCCAAATAACAAAGAGAAGGAACTTAGGCAGGCCACAGATGGTGCGATTTTCTTTTCTGCAACAATGGCTTGCAGGAAAGAAAATCACTCGGGTCCCCCATCAACGCAATCAGTATTGATGGGGAAACCCCTCCTGTGGAGGCAGAACTATTGTGTTCTGCTGGCAGGGGATGGCTGTCCCTGCCGGGAGAACACAGTGATTATTGCTAGTGGTTATAGCCGATGGCAAAAATCGCATACTAAAAATTTGACATGCTAGTTGTATCCAAGTCGATCGATCGACTTGGGTACAAATCAGCCTGTCCATACATGGATCGAATCTCTGCCAGTCCCTGCTGAACCGCTTTAGAGTAAAGTGGTGTGCTATAGCAATGCTTCTATAAAAAAACTGAAACCTAATGCAGGTAGGCTGTATTCCCTGTATGCGTTTAAGACTTTGCAGGTCTGTACTTAAAGTGTAACTTGCTGTAATGCTAGCAAGAACCAACATTTTTACAGATAGGTACAGATTAAAGAAAACCTGTGCCATTGCTGAACTTTCACTTTAAAAAGGCTAGTTACCTGGCTGTTGTGATAGACCACATATTTTAAATCTTTTTTGTCTCACTGACCTGGAAGAACTTTATTAGCTACCAAATCTTGAAAAATCCACTTGAGCTCTTTCCACTGACGCATTTCACTCACAAAGCACTTATTGGTAATTGTCACTCTACAGCTTAGCTCTCTGTGAATGAAATGTGTCGGCCCAGCTGATTTGCTCAGTAGCTGATAAGGTAGAAGAGGTCCAGAGTGCATCCTCTGTTTCCCTTAAAGTGGTTGTGAAGGAAGTTTTTTTTTTTTTTACCTTAAAGTATAGCTAAAGGGACAACTTTTTCTATTATTTAGTTTTGGATAGAGTGGAGAGGGATTAGAACACCTTTTAGGTTTTCATTGCTACCTCTGCCCCTGTTAGGGAGATTCACCCTCTCTATTTATTAGAGGGCAAAACTTCCAATAGTTCTGGTGACCTGGAGGTCCCCAAGGAATTCCCTTAATTTGCAGGTAATTTATCTCACTTCCTGTTTTGGCTATGGGACAGGAAGTGAAGGTAAATCTCCCCAATGGGACACAGATGGCAAAAAATAAACTCCAAAGGTCATCCCTCCATCACTCTATCCAAAAAGAAAAAAAACGTTTTCCCTATTTCTGCGTATATGGCCAGCAATACTGTTTCTGCCTCAAGCATTTCCGTTCCAGTGATAGCATTAAACTCCTCTTGTGCAACTTTCCCGGCAGATTATGAGTAAGTTAATGATTATAAGGTCATTATGTAATGTGCATCGGTACTATTGAAAAAAGAGTATTCTGTAGTGTTAAGAATCTCTTACTTTTTATGCATGCAAGTTAAAACCTTGCATAGCTGGACACTGAAGCTTTTTAACTTGTCGTAATCTTGTTGTTTATTGAATGGAAACTAGAATATTGAATGGAGACAAGGACACCTTGTATTCTAGCTAACATTAATGTTGTTCACCAGAATTGTAATTTATTTAACAGACACCTGGCTGTTTGCCAGCTTTTGCAAACTAATTGCAGAACCAGTTTGCTGTCTTTATGCAGGTGGAAGTTAGATGGCACAAATGTAGAATTCATAGAATTTGTATAACTTATGTATGCTTTTGATGCCAGCATATTATGCAGAACTTTCTTAAAGTGGTTGTAAACCTCCAAAAAAACAAGAAAAAAAAATCAAAAAGCAACCTGCAAGACAAAGGCATAATGAGCTAGCATGCATCGCATACTAGCTCATTATGAAATACTTGCCTTAGAACGATGCCCTGAATCGCCACCGGCACACCGCTGACAGGGCCAACATCTTTTCCGGAGATACTTCCGGGTTCGTGAGCTCCAGCGCTGTGATTGGCCAGAGCCGCGAAGACATCTCCCGCGCATGTGCAGCCGATCACGGCACTTGCACCGTTTAGGAGATATTTACTATATACGCTGCCGCCGACTTCAGCGCATGTGCACTGAAGAAACTGTATGAGCGGGCCATTCCTTCAGTGTGCATGCGCCGATGACGTCGGCGGTAGCTTATATAGTAAATATCTCTTAAACAGTGCAAGTTTAGGAGATATTTACAGTACCTACAGGTGAGCCTTATTCTAGGCTTACCTGTAAGTACAATTAAAGAGGAAGAGACTTTACTTTCTTTTTAAGGGCTCATGCACACTGCAACTAAAAAAAAAAAAAAAAAAGCTTTTACGGGCTTATGAGCTTTTATTTCAGCATGAGGCTTGTACTTTTTTGGGCTCTTTTTTGCACATTTTATTGAGCTTATTTGAGATTCTTTGAGCTTTTTTTGAGCATAAGCGTTTTTTTTCACAAACCTTTCCCTCAGTTCAATTTTCCTGTGTGTTGTTTTTTTTTTTTTGTGTGTGTTTTTGAGCTTCTTTGAGCTTTTTCATGCTCTTTTGTGCTTTTTCACCCACCTGTGTTTTATGTCTGCTCAAAAGCACCTCTCAAAAACACTTGTTTGGTGGGGTTTTTTTTTCTGTCTTTAAGAGCATATGCAGTAAACGCCTGAAAAAGCCATAGTGTACATTGACACATTGGCTAACATATAGGGAAGTTTCCAGGTACAAAAAAATAAGCGCTCAAAAGCCTGTAGGAGCCGCTTCTTTGAGCTGCAGTGTGCATGAGCCCTAAAGGGCATTTAACTATTTACATCAGGTGGACATCCATACCGAAATCACATGGACATACATCCACACGTACACACGCAAACACATTTTAGGGCTCTTTCACTTTTTTGTGTATAAAGCAACGTGGTATATTCTAAAGATTTATAATGAAGTATTGTGCGCACACAAACACTTGAGCTAACCTGCACATTGCCAACTCCTGTACTTGTCATTTACACTGTCTGTTATATTTAGTACATTTTTGTCTTTTTCAGAGTATTATTAAATCAGTTTAACTTACCCTTCCCATATATTACATCCTATCATGAGGGGTTCCTTTAAAAGTGGAGCCGAGGGCATTGGCAGCTGCCATATTTCTGTCTTTAGGGTGTTATTTTAAAATACTCCTGATTTTTTTTTTTAACCATTTCAGCCCCGGAAGATTTTACCCCCTTCCTGACCAGAGCGTTTTTTGCAATTCGGCACTGCGTAGCTTTAACATACAATTGCACGGTCGTGCGATGTGGCTTCCAAACAAAATTGATGTCCTTTTTTTTCCCACAAATAGAGCTTTCTTTTGGTGGTATTTGATCGCCTCTGCGATTTTTATTTTTTGCACTATAAACAAAATAAGAGTGACAATTTTGAAAAAAACGCATTATTTTTTACATTTTGCTATAATAAATATCCCCCAAAAATATATAAAAAAACATTTTTTTTCCTCAGTTTAGGCCGATCGTATTCTTCTACATATTTTTGGTAAAAAAAAAAAATCGCAATAAGCGTTTATTGGTTTGCGCAAAAGTTATAGGGTTTACTAAATAGGGGATAGTTTTATGGCATTTTTATTAATTTTTTTTTTTACTAGTAATGGCGGCGATCAGTGATTTTTATTGTGACTGCGACGTTATGGCGGACATGTAGGCCTTTAACACATTTTTGGGACCATTGTCATTTATACAGCGATCAGTGTGATTAAAAATGCACTGATTACTGTGTAAATGACACTGGCAGTGAAGGGGTTAACCACTAGGGGGCGGGGAGGGGTTACGTATGTCCTAGGGGGGAGTGCTTACTAACTGTAGGGGGATGAGCTCCGATGACAGGGAGCAGAGATCAGTGACACTTGTCACTAGGCAGAATGGGAAGATGCTGTTTACATCAGCATCTCCCCATTTGTCCTCTCCGTGAGGTGATCGCGGATATCCCCGCGGCGAACGAGTCCGCAGGACCCGCGACCCAACTCGCGGAACTCCCGGCAGGCGCGCACGCAATGGCACGGCGGGGAATTCAAATGGACGTACCTGTAAGTCCATTTGCCCAGCCGTGCCATTCTGCCGACGTACATTGGCGTGCGCCGGTCGGGAATCGGTTAAATGAATGAATAATGCTTTTTGACAAAAACATACACAATTAAGCATTGACAGTATTGTTGTACAAACTTACAATCAGAAAAAAAAGAATCTCAGATGTGATGAAAGAGTATCTAATATTGGGATTATGTTGAAATCTTTGGGGTACCCAAAAGCTAAGAGGACACTAAAACACTATATATAATCAAGGGTAACATCGTTTCACATACATCTCTGTTATTTTAGGGATCGGCTGTCACCATGATGCGATAAAAAATGTCGCACAAGAGCTTTTGCACTTTAGGTACACACTTCTCCCTTATTTGCCCTGCCCCCAACAAAATACACTCTTCCAAGCCTAGGACATAGGGAACGTGTCAGATCTATACTGTACTCATTTTCCTGGAGTAAGTACCATAGGATTTAATGATCAGATGACAAACCAAGATGTTTTGGTAGCAGTTTGCAATGCAGGAGATGTTGGCTATCCCCTGTTATTGAAGAGGCGCTCCAGTCTCCCCCCCAAAAAATTAAAAGTCAGCAGCTACAAATACTGTAGCTTCTGACTTTGAATCTAAGGACACTTACCTGCCATTGGATCCAGAGCTGTCCTCACCTGAGGGCCCAGGCGCCAGCATCTTGACTTAGGGAAACCAGCAATAGAGGCTTGCGGCTTCACAGCCGGCTTCCAACTGTGCCTGCAGGAGCCGCCATGTGCTTTGTGAATGGTCCTGCAGTTTTCTGGGACTTGTGATATGTCCCAGAAGGCTGCGGGGATGTCAAAATTAGGTACCTGCTCCCACCCCCCAAATAAATGTGCCCATTGTAAAGGAGTAAGAAGACTGGAAATTCCCCTTTTTGTTTGAAGTTCTGCTTTGAAGTGTTACTAAGCCCAGGACTGCATCACTGTATCTGGTTTCCCACAGAACATGGAAATGCAATTATTTTAGAAAATATAAACTGCTGAATACCTTTTCTCATTAGCAGTATATAGCGGTCCTGTGACTTCTATCAATGTCCGGCCGAGCACTGGTTAAAGCTTGTAGGAGGGGTTTTCATTGTCCTCTGTCTGTCCTATAAGGCTGCATAACCCCTGACCCTCTGTCTGGACAGAGCTGATTGGCCCTGTGCTGATCACATTTGCCCTCCCAAAAAAATGATCTAGAACCGGGATATGCAATTAGCGGACCTCCAGCTGTTGCAAAACTACAAGTTCCATCATGCCTCTGCCTCTGGGTGTCATGCTTGTGGCTGTCAGAGTCTTGCTATGCTTGATGGGACTTGTAGTTCTGCAACAGCTGGAGTTCCGCTAATTGCATATCCCTGATCTAGAAATACAAAACTGAGCATGTGCAGAGTGCCTTCAAGGCTCTGTACTGTTAGCAAATGGATTGGGAACAGTGGTATAAGGGGAGGATCAGAGCAGACAGGCTCGAACAGCCTTTTTACACAATGCAAAGGATTAACCCCTTAGGTTCCACAGTGAGTAAAACAAGCATGCTTTACTGCATATACAGACTGATTATACTGTTGTGGGTTTAATAACACTTTAAGCAGTATAGAGTTAAACAAGTTTATAAATTGCTTTATGCGCAAGGACTAGAAGTATTGGTCATGGGTTGGTGTGAGAGCACTCCTATTGACTACAATTATAGGACCTATTATTACTTTGTGACTTTAAATTTTGGGCTGACCTCTAAAGGCTGAGGTTGTGGTTGCTACACAACCCAACTAATTACAATGCAATTTGTCCCAGCTGCCATTTTTACAATCTTGTTGTGGTTGGCAAATAATCACATACAGGTTCAGATGATTAATTGGATACTGAGAATAATTTTTTGCTATAGTCTTGTCGGCTTTTAATTGTCAGTATATGTTTGCCATCAGGTAATTATCAGTCAAATTAGCCTTTCTGATAACCCTTATAAAGCTTAAAGAATATGTAAAGCCAGATATTTTTTTTTCCCATTTTGTATAGAGTAGAGAAGGGTTAAAACCAATGTCCGTTTTTTGGGGAGCAGTATTTATGTCACATTTGGGAATTTTCCTTCACTTCCTGTCTTGTAGATTTCACAGGAAACGAGGATACCTTTACCATATGAATACAATGTTTCTGTTCTGGTGGAAACTCAAATCTTTAGATTTACCCTCATTCACGGTGACATTGGTGATCAAGACAGTTCGAGAGCAAATCTCCCTAACGGGGATACAGTCAGCAATACAAACCCGACAGTGGTTCCAAACTCTCAACACTCTTTCTTTAAAATGAAAAAAAAGTTTTCCATATGTTTATACTTTATTTTATATATATATATATATATAATATATATTTTAACTCTTTATTTAACTGCTTCAGCCCCAGAAGATTTTACCCCCTTCCTGACCAGAGCACTTTTTGCAATTCGGCACTGCGTCGCTTTAACTGACAATTGCGCAGTTGTGCGATGTTGCACCCAAACAAAATTGACGTCCTTTTTTACCCACAAATAGAGCTTTCTTTTGGTGGTATTTGATCACCACTGCGATTTTTATTTTTTGCACTGTAAACAAAAAAAGAGCGACAATTTTGAAAAAAAAGCAATATTTTTTACTTTTTGCTATAATATCCCCCAAAAATATATAAAAAAAAACATTTTTTTCCCCTCCGTTTAGGCCGATATGTATTCTTCTACATATTTTTGGTAAAAATCGCAATAAGCGTATATTGATTGATTTGCGCAAAAGTTATAGCATCTACAAAATAGGGGATAGTTTTATGGCATTTTTATTATTTTTTTTTATTAGTAATGGTGGCGATCTGCGATTTTTATCGTGACTGCAACATTATGGCAGACACATTGGACACTTTTGACTCTATTTTGGGACCATTTGTCATTTATACAGCGATCAGTGCTATAAAAATGAACTGATTACTGTGTAAATGACACTGGCAGGGAAGGTGTTAAACACTAGGGGGCGATTAAGGGGTTAAGTGTGTCCTAGGGAGTGATTCTAACTGTGGGGGGAAGGGTGGGCTACAACTCACATGACAGTGATCACTGCTCCCGATGACAGGGAGAAGTGATCTCTGTCATGTCACTAGGCAGAACAGGGAAATGCCTTGTTTACATAGGCACTTCCCTGTTCTGCGGCTCCGTGACATTATTGCCGGGAGACCGGCGGACATCGAGCCTGTGGGCACGGTCACGCTGCACGCGCCCGCTAACCCGGACAATTAAAGGGGATGTACAGGTATGACCATTTGCCCACCGCTGCCATTGTGCCAACGTATATCGGCATGCAGCGGTCGGCAAGTGGTTAAAGGTTTACGTCCAGGATTCACAATGTGGCAGGAAAAAGCATAGCTTACTTTTAGTATATTTCTAAACAAACTTAAAGCGCAACTCGAGAGCCAGGTTTCAGATCTTCAGAGCTACACTTGGGTTTTATTCACTGGAAATTTTAGATGCTGCACCTTTCCTAAAGCGCATCTAAAGCCAAGAACAAAATTGTAATTTATTGCCGCTTACAAGTTCGTAGTTGTAGTGGCTGCATTGACTTCTTTTTTCAAGCCCTTCTTCTTTATTTTCGTCTGTTTGATCCTGCCAGTAACAAACTTCTAGTCCTAAGGGGGACAGCACTCGCTGCATTTTATCTATGGAGGAGTTTTGTCACCATAAGACAGGAATTAGGAGTCCAGAACACCTCACCATCTTCTCATCTCCATAACATATGGCAGAGGGGTTCTAATAACACTGCAGAATGCACAGGACATAGGAACGCGCAGAGTTCTTGGTAGTTTAAGCAAATATTTTTTGCACTATCAAACAAATATAACATTCCAATTGAATATTTACCAGTCTAAAAGGGAGGAAATGAGAAACTTTAATTGTTAGGCTTTTTTATTTAGTTTAACTGGTTCAATACAGGGCATTTTCACCCCCTTCCTTCCCAGACCAATTTTTAGTTTTCAGTGCTGTCTCAATTTAAAAGACAATTGCGCGGTCGTGCGACGTTGTACCCAAACAAAGTTGACGTCCTTTTTTCCCCACAAATAGAGCTTTCTTTTGGTGGTATTTGATCACCTCTGCGGTTTTTATTTTTTGCGCTATAAACAAAAGAAGAGTGACAATTTTGAAAAAAACACAATATTGTTTACTTTTTGCTATAATAGATATCCCAATTTAAAAAAAAAAAAAACAATTTTTTTCCTCAGTTTAGGCCGATACGTATTCTTCTACATATTTTTGGTAAAAAAAAATTGCAATAAGTGTATATTGATTGGTTTGTGCAAAAGTTATAGTGTCTACAAAATATGGGATAGATTTATGGCATTTTAAAAAAAATGTTATTTATTTATTTTTTTTACTAGTAATAGCGGCGATCTGCGATTTTTTTTTTTTTTTTTTTTTTTTTTTTCATGACTGTGACATTATGGTGGACACATCGGACACTTTTGACACATTTTTGGGACCATTCACATTTATACAGCGATCAATGCTATAAAATTGCATTGATTACTGTATAAATGTGACAGGCAGGGAAGGGGTTGACCACTAGGGGACACGAGGGGTTAAATGTGTTTCCTAGGGTAGTGATTCTAACTGTAGGGGGAGGGGGCTCACAAGGGGAGGAGACCGATCAGCGTTCCTCTGAACTGGGAACACAGATCAGTCTTCTCTCAACTGACAGGATGTGGATCTGTGTGTTTACACACACACAGATCCACGGTCCTGCTCGGTTAACGAGCAATCGCGGGTGCCCGGCGGACATCGCGGCCAACGGGCACGCGCACCGGGTCCCGAGCAACGCGGCGGGCGCGCGCGCCCTCTAGGCGGCCGGGAAGCCCAGGACGTCATATGACGGCCACCCAGGATGGGAGATCCCATCTGTGTCCGTCATATTACTATACGCCGGTATTGAAGTGGTTAAAGTAGAACTATAGGCAAAACTTTTTTTTTTTTTTTCTTTCTCTAATTTTGGATAGAGCAAGGGAGCCTTATAATCCTTGTCAGATTTTCGCCATCTCTGCCTCATTGGAGTTTTCCCTTCACTTCCAGTCCCATAGCCAAACAGGAAGTGAGTGGAATTCCTTCGGGACCCCCAGGTCACCAGAACTAGTGTCCCCATTGGAAGATTTCACATCTATTACTTTTCAGGGGACAACCCAAAATTTAGGATTCTATTTTACTTTCACTTTCAATAGTAAGACATGACAAATAGAGAGGTTAAATCTCCTTAATGGGGGCACAGACAGCAATAAAAACTGCCAAACGTTCTAATTCCTCTGCACTCTATCCAAACTGATGACGTGAGTGACGATGACGGGGAGGAAGGATTTGGACCGACTTATCCGAGAGCGTCTGTGGCCAGATGGTGAAGTGTGTGCTGAACGTTCTCTGTGTCTGGAATGGGAAGATCTTCATGACCTGATAGGGCTGTCCAGGTAAGATGGTACTAGTGGCAAGGCTGTCTTTTGTTGTATCTTCACAACTTACCAAACACCCCTTACCTTACAGGCTGAGGATAGTCTGCTTGGGCAGCGGCTTCCATGCGCAGAGCAATAGATGGCTTCCACCTAAAGTATATGTGATTATTAGCAGTGAGCAAGGAAAGAATCTATTCATTATAGCAGAGAGGGAGAGCATGAAGATTCAGCCTAGTGATGGCAGCAAGTGTAGGAAGATATTGGGCAGGTTAGCAGGAAACTGGCAGAACAGGTCCCCATGGGATGGCAGGGAAGCACCATAGAACTACAGGACCCAGCCAAAAAGGGAGCACAAAACAAAAAAAAACAAATAAACAAAAAAAAAGGTAGGAAAGAAAAAAGGAGTGCACCGTGGAGGGGAAAATATGGAGACCACTGCCTATTTAAGGCTTTCATAATGCCAGGCAACATGCCCCTGAGACCATCAGAGTTGGGTTCCCTCCATCTAGCTCATTTAGAGACTGTACAGGCGAGGACTTCCACCCAGAAGAGGCTTAACCTGGCTGTGGTGAATGCGATAAGGGGTACCGAGCTATCCATTCAGTCCTGAACAGGTGAGGAAAAAAAGGAGAATGCTGCGGTGGGTTCCTCTTTAGAACTTAAAGCTAACCAGTCCTATCAGGTTGTGGGGGCAGAGTCACAACCCAGTGTGTGGTGCCATGATTGGACAGGAAAAAAGTTTTGCCTTTAGTCATACTTTAACAATAGCTCAATCAAAAAGAAGTTGAAAAATGAAATCCGGTGCACAACTTCTTGCTTATCAACTTTTCAGACAGAATTCATAGATATTTTCACAACCGATGAACTATAAAAATATACAATGGAACTTTTTAAAGTTGAGCAAAAAATTGCAGAATTTTGAAAAGTTTGAATAAGAGAAGAGGGTGGGGGGGGGGGGGGCTGGTTGGCAAGCAATTGTGTATGCCACTCTCCATCACAGTAAAAGCTTTTCAGATTTGTCAGATTTTTAAAAGCATATCTGAACTGCAAAAAAAAATATTGCAGTTTAATAGTTGTTAGATATGATGGATTCATTACTGTTCAGTTTTTAAAAAACATTTGAAGGACATAAAATACCTGATGACCTTGCCAGAAATGCAGTTGTCTTTGTCACCTCCTGTGAGTTAAAAAGGTACACACATTCCTGTGTAAATTACTAATCCCATCAATTCACAATGTAATGGAGGTGAACAAAGGTAGACATGATTAAAGTCCAAGCTATATGACAACCGTGGCTGCTTCCATAAATACAGTGGAGACATAGGTGTGCGCAGCCTATTGCATTAGGGTGTGCACTACAAAGCTCAAACCCTCTCACTTTTGAGACAGAGAAAGGGACTGAGGAAGGAGATTACCCAGTCCCTTTCTCTGTAGGTTTAGCTGCACCGGATAGTGAATGAATGGAAAGTGCTCTGTGCTGAGCGGCTTCCTGGTCATTCACACACTGAAGCATAGTAAACCGAGTTTACTATTCTTCAGTTATGAATGAGTACAGTGAGTGATTGATCACTCATTCTGTTTGTTTAGAAAAAGAAGGAGTGGGTAACTGATATATTTACTGGCCCGTTCCCTGCTCTCCAATCTGAAATGATACCCTGCAGCATTCATTGGGAGAGGAGGGAAGCCGCACAGGGTGGCACACCTATGAGTGGAGAACTGATCCATTGTATCTATTCCTTTACAGCTAATGGCTGGTAAGCTGCAATATATTACTACATTGTTTTGGGATTTATATATGCTTTTTTTTGTAGAATGCAGATCAAACTGGGGAAGGAAAGCTGAAAAAGAGCCCTTGTAAATATATCCATGTATCCAAAGGACCCTAAGGCTCGGTTCACACTGCTGCGCTGTGAATTTGTTCCGTTTTTTGTTCTGTGTGAGGTGCAAATTTACCACGATTTTACGGCGAATTTCAGGAGTTGGACATAGCTGCGGTTGATGTTCTAGCCAATGGAATCATAATGTAAAAAAAAAGAAAGGTGTTAACTTCCTGTGTACTTCCTGGTTTTTGTGGATAGTAGTGTGGTGGAGTTCACACATATGTGAACCATCAATGGGATTCAAGAACGATTTACATTGATGTCTATGTAGACTAAACTCGCACAAGACCCTTTTTCGCATTCGTAGAGGAATCGCAACGCATGTATGTGAACGACCGTCATTGAAAATAATGACTTTAGGGATGACATGCGAATTTAAAGTGTTTTTGACACATCGCATTTGTTATGAACTCGCATCAGTGTGAACCGGGCCTAAAGCTGAACTCTGGGGGGCAACGACCCTTCATTGCATTTGATAACTTCAATGCGCCTGCGACCAGAGAAGTGCCTTATTGAAGAACCTGCGAGGTGCAGTCCCGTAGTGCAGTAGGAGCCTGCAGTAATGAGAGATTCGGTAATTAGAAGTGCTTACCACTGGATGCATAAATGAGCATTCAACCTTTGCAATGCAGGGGGAGCCCCACTACATGGAAGGACTTTTCTTTTCCATGGAGTTTAGCTTGAAACTTTTATGAACAAATGTAGTGGGAAGAACAAGTATTGCATGAGTTTGGAATTTAAACTGTTAATTGCCAGTGCTTGGTTTCTCTGGAATATGGCAGAACAATAGGTACAGTGTTTTGTTTTCTGGTAGCTGTCACCATATCATTGGGGCTTTTGACATAACCTGCCCACGGAGTTGAAATCCATTTGTTAATTTAATCTAGGTAACCAATGAGATGCAGCAGCTGACTCTAGCTTGCCTGATAGTGTTGTTTCCTTTGCAGGAGTGGCAATGCTGATAATTGTACATGAATTATCTCCACAAACACAGAGCTATAAATAATATGCCACAGTGACAGAGGGATCCCTAGAGCAGTTCTGAAAATAAATGTGCAGCGTGCGAGCGTGGATATAGATTAAACAATAATCATTGCTGCAGCAGACTGACAATCATAAACTGGTCTCTACTGGATTCAAGAGCACAACCCTTCTCACTTTTTCCTGGGAGGGTCAAATTCAAATCTAAATTATGTAATGATTGCTTTTTTGGCGCTGAACTAGCCAGTATTTCAGCCTTGTATACTTTGCCCTGCCGTTTTAATCCTGCTCAAGCCTTCTGCTATAATAATGCCAGTGGAAATCTGTCTATCTTTGCATCTGGAACAGAACATACCTCATTGTATCTTTTAGACATTATTAGACGTTTCTGTTAGGGGTCGACCGATATTGTTTTTTCAGGGCCGATACGATACAGATTTTTCGGCTGCCTTTCAGGCCAATAGCCAATATCAGGTGCCAGTGTTCTTTAGATTTAAAATTTTTATTTTTAAGCCCACCGGCCAGGCACCACAGCTCCAATGTGACCCCCAAATAGCCCAAAAGCCTTTGGAACCAGCTGCATCCGTGAATAGGCGAAAGTCTGGTGCAAAAATAAAGTCTGACTGAAAAAAGGACCTACCATTGAACTCTGCCAAAAAGTCGGCCCATACCACCAGATCGTCCTTTAAAGCCTTCGTCAAACAGATGTGCGCAAACGGGGATTTCAAGCCGGACGTGGCGAGATATAAATGTCGTGAAAAGATTCTTCCTACCGGCATGATTTTACATGCAAAAGCCAGAAGGCCCAGCAATGACTGCATTTCCTTCAAAAGAACCTTCCGCCTCCTCAAAAAGAAATCGATAAGGTTCCGCATCCTCGCAACCTTAGCCAAAGGCAAACTAAACTCCATGGCCTCAGTATCCATGTGAATTCCCAAAAATTCCATCTGCGTTGTAGGCAGACAAGTCTTTTCCCCCTTTTCCAGGGGAAAACCAAAATGTCCTGCAATTAATGTAAACAAATGCAACAAACGGGAACAGAGATCTGAATTTGCGGGGCCGACAAAAAATCGTCTAATGCACCACCGCATCCTGTTCAGACTCGAAAAACATGAAAAAAGTCACAAAATAAGTACAAGACAAGGAACACCCCATTGGGAGGCATTTGTCGAAAAAATAAGCACCTTCAAAACAGAAATCCAATGAACTGAATGCCGCCGGGGCGATGGGCAAAAGCCGGAAGGCCGACTTGATGTCGGCTTTAGCCAAAAAAGCCCCACGGCCATGTGCCTTCACCTTTACGATAGCTTCCTCAAAGGTGGCATAAACCACTGAACAGGAAGCACCATCAATGTCATCATTCAACGAACCCCCCTTGGGGAAAGAGAGGTGCTGAATCAACCGGAAGGTGTTTGGCTCCTTTTTAGGCACCACCCCAATCTGTGAAATATGGAAATTGTGGAAAGGAGGCAAAGAAAAAGGCCCTGCCATTCGCCCATCCGCTATTTCCTTAAACAACCTCTCCCATACTACCTCCGGAAAACGCTGCACAGATTTTAAATTCTCCACTACTGTACAACCTGTACCTGAAAAAACCGGAAGGGGAAAACCGCACGAAAAACCTTCAATTAATAAAAGCGCCTTCTCCCTGTTTGGTTACAGGTCCAACCAGGGGCGCATGCTTCCCAGCCTCACTGGTGTGCAGGCTTTTTGTAAAAATATCCCGCGAAGACTGCGGAGCCGTCTTCCGGAAGCATTTTACCATCGGATGGGGCCCTGCACAAACCGAGCATTCGTGCCTATACTTGCATGTTGCGTTAAACCGACAGGAACTCTCATTAAATGCAAAGCAACAACCCCTGCGATACCTTGCGTTAACAGGGTTAGCCTGGCCCAACTTACCTATGGTCGGTCTCTGAGGAACAATCAAATTCAGCCATAGGCCCACATCCTTCATCCCCCACCTTAGTGACGGATGCACTGCCATAGTCATAAAAATACCAGCCCAATCCGCCAAAACTTTTATAGGCCTCTAGCACATGATCCATATGCTGAAAAAGGCCTCCACTCAGCTCAGGCTGTTTTTCAACCAATACGCTGGAAAAAACAAAAAATGCCTGCAACCAATTATTAATCGATCAAGCAATAGGCCTGCGCCTATCCTCCTGCCTATCCTCCCCTTTTTTTTCCGTTTTAAAAATAAAATCCTTTCATGCCGGAAGAAGGGATAGCATATCTACAAAATCCCCAGCCCAAATTTTTTCCTTCACTGACCCCGGTAGATGATAACCTAAAGGGGACATCTCACATGGCAACACTTCCTTCATACTCGCCTCAGGGACTGACAATCTCGCTGTCTCCCTAGGTGAGTGCAAATCAGGGCTGCTCACAGTGCTACCTAACAAACTGTGTGACACTCGAGCAGCGACATTAGAAACAGGAGCATTAGCAGCATGAGAAGAACAGGACGTAGAGCCCAGGGAGGATGCAGCAGCAGAAGCAGGTAAACCCACCTAAATAGGAATACCAGCAGAAGAAAGTGCAGCAGAAATAGCAGACAGGTAAACCATTACATCAGGCAACACATTATGCATTAAAGACTCACCCTGCCCCACCAGGGCTGGCGCTGAAGCCGATACCGGAGCTGGTACTGGAGCTGGCACCGAACCTGGGACTGGCGCTGGTACTGTAACCAATACTGGACCTGGCACTCAAGCTGGTGCTGGCGCTGTGACAGGAACTGATGTTGGTGCTGCTGGACCCCAAGCTTGTGCTGCAGCATGTGCTGATGCCACAGGATCTGTCTGCACCATGCTGAGTAGTGTGCCTGGAATTCGGCCGCTTTGCATAGCCAGCAGCTAAGAGGAAGCTGCCGCTTGATGTCTGGCGCCCACAGAGACAGTCGGCGCCATTCTTCCAATTCCTCCTCCTCCGAGGTTGCGAGTTCCCGCCCCTCCTCTTCGCAGGGGATTGTGACTGGAGCCTCCTCTTCTTCCCAGACCGCCGACCGGGCTCCACCGCCCCGCTGACTACCTCCGCACTGGTAGCAGATACACTGCCCTCGTTCCCCTGTCGTTCCGGGGGCACAGTCCGGCGTGTGGGCTGTCTAGGGGAAGGCTGCTCTGCTCCGCGCCCGTCATGCTGCTGTCCATCCTCCTCCACGACCGTCCCGCGCAGCTCATCTTCCTTCTCCACTGGCATCTCCAGGCAGTGCCACAGCCAGGCCTCAACCCCTCGGCTCTCTGCCCTCTCCGCGAAGCCATGGATCAGGGCTTCCATCACAGGCAAGTGCAGCTCTTCTTCTTTCTTCCTTGATTGCTGCAGAGGACGCCCTAGGCCTAGACCCTCTGCAGCCCTTAAATAAACTTCCCTGGGGAACCAGAAACTTCCCTGGATATCCACTGGATATCCCTCACCTGTATCTGAGCTAATTAGCTGGACAGAACTGCCTACTCTTACCCATATCACCTTAACCCCTTACTACCTAAAAGGGGGCCAGGTGGCCCCAGTCCCAAGAAAGCCGGCCCCAATACTTTTGCCCGCTTTTAACAGGAGATGATAAACTGTGAACGGTCGAAGTGACTAATTAAAAAAAAACATTGCAAATATGTTCTATTGATTCCTATTTTTACCCCATGGATTTTTTGTTGAAGTGAAATCTTTCCATACATGTCAAAAGATTAATTCCTACGCAGGTCAAGTAGACAACAACGATTAGGAGAAGTTACTGTTTAATCGTTATTATGCACGTCTTCCTTTTTATTATTCATCCTTCCTTGATGTGACCTCTCTCTAGTATGTTTAATGCACTGACTTTTGCCAGTATTGCTTCGTAATTGTGATAATGGAATTTTTGTCTTCATACAAGGGACGGCACACAATGCTCTGCAGTGTACAACACATGTAGCGTCTATGTACAGCTTTCCTTTCTGGCTGGTGTGTGCTCAGTCTCTCCCATGCAGCATGACTGTAGGGCACCCTTTATAGTAATTAAGTTTTAGATCACAGAGGGGGGGGGTTACTACTTTTAACACAAGGCTGTATTCTACAGGGCTTCCTATGTTGCTGCACGTCTTCATTTTGTGCAGGGAAAGGCTAAATATAATCTGTAATTGGCAGTTTGTGTCAGTGAGTACATAGCATAGAAGCAAGTTAGAAGGCACATCAGTTTAACCTTCTTACTATATATTCCCCAAAAACTAAAAATAGCATTTTAAACACTAGCTTTCAACGTTTTCTTACTGCATATGGCATTGCTCTCAGTCTCTCCTTCAGACTCTCACCACATATGTTGTAAAATTAAAACATTTGCTGACGTGGGGCTGAAGCAAGCAGTGATTCCTTTCATTTTAGTCAGAGTTTGATTATTTTTGCCTCTCTGCTGACATTCCTTTTCTTTCCTAAAGTGTGAGTGTAAAGATGCCCTTAGAAAAACTAAGATTACTTGATGTGTCTAGCTATGGTCAAATTTGCTAGAAAATTGCTTAGACCCTCCAAACATATATAAATATATTATATATATATTTAGCAGGGAGAGAATAAAACACATTTTTTGGGGGAAAAAAATACACTTTAATGAATTAAAAAAAGAAAGCGTAATATGTACCCCAATTTTTTGTATAATATGAAAGATGTTACGCCGAGTAAATAGATACCTATCGTGCTTTAAATTTGTGTGTGCTTGTGGTACCGTGACAAACTACGCTACTTGAAAATCTCCATAGGCGACGCTTTAAAAATTTCTTCAGGTTACCAGTTTACAGTTACAAAGGAGAGTGAATACTAGAATTATTGCTCTCGCTCAGATGTTTGTGGTGTTATGCAAACACATGTGATGGCGTGACCTACATATGCATTCACTACTGCGTGCAGGAACGGTGGCAAATTTAAAACATTTTTTTTATTAATTTAAAATTTACACTGTCCCTTTAAAAAATAAAAAAAAATGTGATCACTTTTATTGCTAGCGATAACCATACAGTATGAGAGGTCCTCTTTATGGAGATATCTGGGGACTACAAATCTCTCCTTTCTCCTTAAAAGCAGAAGATTAAAAAAAATGTATCTTTTGCTTTAGGAAAAAAAAAACAAAAACATGTTTACATGGCCCGAGAACCGGAAGTGACGTACAATGACACTCTGGTCCTCCAAGGACATAGAGATGAGCGGTGGCCATCTTGCCATTGGTAATGTAAGCCCGGGATCACCTTGGTTGGGTATTTATTATACAATCAGAAGGCCAACACTCAAAATGAGCTCAATTCACTAATTTTATTTATTTTAAAAAAAGTGACTGTCTTTTCCTAGCTGACTTAATAAGATTTGAAAATGACAGTCACAGCTTTGTCAATTGCGTCTCAAGTGTAAAAAACACTATACATTTCCTATACATTTCCTTTTTAATTAGATTGCTTTTGCAATGGCCTGGCATTATGCTGGGAAAACAGTTTAGTCCACCAAAACAATATCTAATTGGTTGGACTGGTCAGTTACCAGTTTTTGTGAGGTGTAAACCACTTTACCGTCAGATAATTTCATGTAATACTCATTTATGTATAATATTATCATTAAATTCTCAATATTAAGTGCGATCCTGTCTGTCTAGAAGTGACTTTTAATGTCCAGGACGTCCTAGGATGAATGACTTTGTACAACACTGATTCTGCTTGATAAATCATCGGAGGAAGGAAATACATGTTTGACCGGTAAGGATATTAGTGTGAAGCAGCATATGCAAGAACAAAAGAGGAAGTCATTTAACGATGTAATACATTAGCTTGGCAGAATTAAAACTGTTGCAGGGTTTCCTTAATGGAGAAAGTGGATCTAAGAATTAGTATTGTTTACTTAGGCTGCATTCACACCTCACCTCAGCGTTTTCAGCTCATAAAAAGCTCGTAAAACGGCCAAAAAAAAAAAAACGCCTGAAAAACGCCCAAGTGTTGGTGACCCAAACAAAATTGCGGCAAAAACGCGGTAAAAACATGCGACTTTGAAACGCTCAGGTGTGAATGCAGCCTTAGATGTGTAATTGAGCAAGACTTTTATATAAAAGGCAATACAGTTGAGGGTGAAACTGGCAAACGCCGGAAGGAATTAAAAGTTAATTACAATTATGTGTTGAAAAAGCTGGCGGTACATTTCCCCCTTTTTTGGCCACATAAAAAGAGAAATTGAGAAAATTTGATCGGTGGCCTAAAGCTGGACAAGCACATTAATTAGCTTTTATACACTCAATCAAAATTTTTTTATTAGCGTTTTGAAGCAGGTCTTTCATTTTCCTATACATGTACGGCTTCTTTTTAGATCTGGACCAACGTAATGAAAATTTTAATTGGTGTAAAATTTTGAAAATTCCAGTAAAAACTTGTGTAGGAAAGGTTTAGACCCTCTGTTATTTTTTTTTTTTTTTTTTTTTAATTGTGCGTATTCCCACTGGGGGGATCTTTCCTCACTTCCTAATGTATTACCAAAACAGGAAGGGAAAATTCCCAAGTGAGGACCGTAAAAACACTTTTCCCCCATAAAATTAGCACTATGATGATTTCTGTTGTAGCTTTGTCAGTGGGGGTATCAGTAAAGCTGAGGGAGGACATAATGTCAAACAGAAGTATGAGTCTCTCTTTAATAATGATCTATTAGTGTCAATGTATGGATAATGCTGACAAGAATACATTACTTACATACATCTGTCACTTTTTTATGCAGGAAGTTGTGCTTTACATATTCACATTTGTCTTGTCTTTTCCTTTTTATTCAGTCTTAAAAATATTGTCAACTATTATTAAAATATTACTACAGATAGAATAAATCAATCAACAATAAGTTCATACAATGGGCAGTGTACTAGATATTAAATACTTTACAATGGAACTTTCCAATTACAGACCAGTTAGCCTAACATCAATAGTATGTAAAATCTTGGAGGGGATGATAAGGGACTATATACAAGATTTTAGTAATGAGAATGGTATTATTAGCAGTAATCAGCATGGATTCATGAAGAATCGTTCTTGCCAAACCAATCTACTAACCTTCTATGAGGAGGTGAGTTGCCAGCTAGATACACCCGTAGACGTGGTGTATCTGGATTTTGCAAAAGCATTTGACACAGTTCGCCATAAATGTTTACTGTCCAAAATAAGGTCTGTTGGCATGGACCATAGGGTCAGTACATGGATTGAAAACTGGCTACAAGGGCGAGTTCAGAGGGTGGTGATAAATGGGGAGTACTTGGAATGGTCAGGGGTGGGTAGTGGAGTCCCCTAGGGTTCTGTGCTGGGACCAATCCTATTTAATTTGTTCATAAACGACTTGGAGGATGGGGTAAACAGTTTGATCTCTGTATTTGCGGGTCGATACTAAGTTAAGCAGGGCAATAACTTCTCTGCAGGATGTGGAAACCGTGCAAAAAGATCTGAACAAATTAAGGGGGTGGGCAACTATATGGCAAATGAGGTTCAATGTAGAAAAAATGTAAAATTGCATTTGGGTGGCAAAAATATGAATGCAATCTATACACTGGGGGGAGAAGCTCTGGGGGAATATAGAATGGAAAAGGACCTGGGGGTCTTAGTAGATGATAGGCTCAGCAATGGCATGTAATGTCAAACTGCTGCTAACAAAGCAAACAGAATATTGGCATGCATTAAAAAGGGATCAACTCCAGAGATAAAACGATAATTCTCCCGCTCTACAAGACTCTGGTCCGGCCGCACCTAGAGTATGCTGTCCAGTCCTGGACACCAGTCCTCAGGAAGGATGTACTGGAAATGGAGCGAGTACAAAGAAGGGAAACAAAGCTTATAAAGGGTCTGGAGGATCTTGGTTATGAGGAAAGGTTGCAAGCACTGAACTTATTCTCTCTGGAGAAGAGACGCTTGAGAGGGGATATGATTTCAATATACAAATACCGTACTGGTGACCCCACAATAGGAATAAAACTTTTTCGCAGAAGAGAGTTTAACAAGACTCGTGGCCACTCATTAAAATTAGAAGAAAAGAGGTTTAACCTTAAACTACGTAGAGGGTTCTTTACTGTAAGAACCACAGGCGGTGGTCTCAGCAGGGGGCATTGAAAGTTTCAAGAAACTATTAGATAAGCACCTGAATGACCGCAACATACAGGGATATAAAATGTAATACTGACATATAATCACACATTGTTGGACTTGATGGACTTGTGTCTTTTTTCAACCACACCTACACCTATGTAAGTATGTATCCCTCTCCAGAATGAATATAATAGTTTTTAGGATGATATCCCGGTGGCACACTGCATTACAAATCTGGTGTGACTAAATGGGGTTGTATAGTTCACAAGGTTATAAGCTCAAATCTATAAATATAATCAATATAACTTTGGTAATCCGTGTGATGCGTTGCTGGGCTTTGAACTCGAAGGACAGATTTATCAATATTGCACGCTTACACATTAACATTCAAGAAAATAACCCTGCATAATTTCTTCGTTTTAAAGCAGCACGCCATGGCGCACAGATTGTTGAGCTGCAGTCCAATATAGCACAAGTACATTTTGCTGTATTGTATACAGTGGATATAAAAAGTCTACACACCCTGTTAAAATGTCAGGTTTCTGTGATGTAGAAAAATGAGACAAAGATAAATCATTTCAGAACTTTTTCCATCTTTATTGTGACCTATAAATGGTACAATTCAATTGAAAAACAAACTGAAATCTTTTAGGTAGTGGGAAGTAAAAATAGAAAAATAAAAAAATGTGGTTGCATAAGTGTGCACACCCTCTTGTAACTGGAGATGTAGCTGTGTTCAGAATTAAGCAATCACATTCAAACTCATGTTAAATAGGAGTCCGTACACACCAAAAGCAAAAGCCATGGTCCGCAGAGAGCTTCCAAAGCATCAGAGGGATCTCATTGTTAAAAGGCATCAGTCAGGAGAAGGGTACAAAAGAATTTCCAAGGCAATCGATATACCATGGAACACAGTGAAGACAGCCCTCATCAAGTGGAGAAAATATGGCACAACAGTGTCATTACCAAGAACTGGACATCCCTCCAAAATTTATGAAAGACAAGAAGACCGGTCAGGGAGGCTGCCAAGAGGCCTACAGCAACATTAAAGGAGCTGCATGAATATCTGGCAAGTACTGGCTGTGTGGTACATGTGTCAACAATCTCCCATATTCTTCATATATCTGGTCTATGGGGTAGAGTGACAAGATGGAAGCATTTTCTTACGAAGAAAAACATCCAAGCCCTGGTAAATTTTTCAAAAACACATCTGAAGTCTCCCAAAAGCATATGGGAAAATGTTTTATGCTCTTGATGAAACCAAGGTTGAACTTTTTAGCGGTAATTCCAAAAACAACACTGCACATCACCAAAAGAGCACCATACCCACCGTGAAGCATGGTGGTGGCAGCATCATGCTTTGGGGCTGTTTTTCTTCATCTGGAACAGAGGCCTTGGTCAAGGTAGTGGGCATTATGAATAGTTCCAAATACCAGTCAATATTGGCACAAAACCTTCAGGCTTCTGCTAGAAAGCTGAACATGAAGAGGAACTTCATCTTTTAGCTTGACAACGAGCCATACATCTGAATCAACAAAGGAATGGCTTCACCAGAAGAAGATTAAAGCCCAGACCTGAATCCGATTGAAAATCTGTGGGGTGATCTAGAGAGGGCTGAGCATAGGAGATGCCCTCGCAATCTGGCACATTTTGAGTGTTTTTGCAAATAAGAGTGGGCAAATATTGCCAAATCAAGATGTGCCATGCTGATGGACTCATACCCAAAAAGACTGAGTCTGTAATAAAATCAAAAGGTGCTTCAACAAAGTATTAGTTTAAGGGTGTGCACACTTATGCAACAATATTTTTTTATTTTTACTTCCCTCCACCTAAAAGATTTCAGTTTGTTTTTCAACTGTGTAAAGTACAGTTTTATAGGTCACATTAAAGGTGGAAAAAGTTCTGAAATTATTTATCTTTGTCATTTTTTTTTATATCACAGGAACCTGACATTTTAACAGGGGTGTGTAGATTTTTTTATATGCACTGTATGTGGTTGGGGTGCTATTCATTTATGTATAGTACTGCAGCACAACACACATACGATGCATATTGGAGTAATGTGTGATAAAGCATTACCCCAATGCATGTGTGTGATTGGGGCCTTATTGTACACAAACCCATATAAACCATCCAGTTATGCTGTGGGTTGTTACACTATAGATAATTTAATACTGCTTTCTTGGATAAAACATATTACCATTATTTGCTTTTGGAGTTCTCCTCTTACAGCAGCATTTCAGACTGCAGTGCAAGAGTCCTCATCATCACTGCAGTATAAAAATCTCAATTTAAACTTAAAAAATGACTTCATTATAAGTCAAAGTAATTTTAAAGGCTGTTTTTTTTTTTTTTTTTGTTTTTTTTAATAACGTCATACTCACCTGATCTGTGCAGTGGTTTTGTACAAAGGTGCCCTTATCCTCCTCTTCTCTGGTACCCCACTGGCGCTCCTGGGCCCTCCCTCATACTGAGAGCTCCCAGAGCAAGCTGCTTGCAATGGGGGCACCCAAACAGGCTCGTTCCTGAGATGCACCTCTGCTTTATCATTCACACACAGTGCTGCGGTTTGGCCCTGTCCCCTCTCACCTCATTTTCTCACTGGCTGGGATGAGACATTGAAGAGCTTCCCTGGAGTGCCGGAGCTCTCATGCACATCACTGGATCGCGATGGAGCTCTGGTGAGTATTGGGGAAGGGGGGTGCTGCATAAAATGCATGAAGGTAAAAATCCTTAAGCCTTTAGAGCCACTTTAAATATGGGTTAGTCCACACAATGTGATCTGTTGGTTATATTTATAGCTTGTTGTAAAGTGAAAGATTTACAGCTGTGTACTTGTGTCCCACTAGAAAATGTATTGTGTCTTAGGATAGAATGCTAATCTTTTTCAACTTATTCATCCCCGACTAGTAGTATTTGTAGAGAGTGAAATCAATGGCAATTTTCATTTTAGTTTGCACCTAGTAAATGCTCAAATTCTAATTCTTCTTTGTATACAGTCTGTTTTGCGGACAGCAAAGGTTATTGGGTGGAAAATATAGCAGTAGGACAAAGAGCAGTCTCTAGACATGGCTGTGTGTAATGAAATACACCCCCGAATCCACAGTGACGTCTTTATAGCCTAGAGCCTCTAAAATGTTCATATATGTAGTAGATGTGTACTAAAGTAGAAAAAATAGTACATTACTAGTGAGGCTACAGAGGGTAACCATAGCAACCATAGCTGCTCTGACTGCCTGCTCGCCTTGCTTTGCTCTTACATTTTTAATGCCCAGCGTTTGAAAGAGCTGCAGAGTACGAACAAAACTTTCAACTGATCTTTCTTCAGAAAATAGAATTTTGTAGGGACTGCTGTGTTCATTTCCACTTCAGCCAGTTTTCTGTAGCTCGTTGTTAGGCAGAGCAAGGTGTACCATTCTGTAGCAGTAACACTGCATCGAACTAGTTGCTTTTAGGGCAACTGATCTGCAAACAGTAATTTGAATCTAATTTTGCAGGCCTGTTACAGTCTTGGCAAATTCTTGTGCAGCCGGGGAGGGGGTTGAGGGATTAATTTTGTCAGCGTATTGAGTATAACAAGATTGCCAACTATCCTGGGTTGTCTAGTCCCAATACAAAGCAGTTGTATCCAGAAGGAATGGACCTGAATGTAAGGGTGATTTGAAACGGCTTTCTAGATCCTAGAACAGTCTTCCTCAACCACGGTTCTGTTGAACCCTAGTCTTTCAGAGGTTGCTGAACCAATAAGCAATTTCTGCCTCTCAGATAACTAATCACTGACGTCAGTTATCTTTTTGGCTACGTTATCTGTAAAGGGGGTGTTCTACTGGTGCACTCTACCCGGTGACCATCAGCACAGGAAGCACTCTTTCCACTGACCACCAATAAATATATGGAGATTTTTAATCCCAACGTGGGTGATATTCTTTACACAGACTATGTACAAAGCAACATATTGACTAACAGTGTTAGAGGTCCCTTCTTCCGCTGACCACCAGTGTAAGGCCACCCTTCTCTAAATTGCCACCAATATGGGGGGGTCCTTCTCCCACTGACCACCAATCTACGAGAGTCCTTCTGCACTGACCACCAATGTAACGCGACACTACACCACTGACCACCAGTTCTGGGTGTCAAATGCAAGAAGTACACCACATTCCTCTTTCTTTTATTTATTTGAATATCTCAATATACTGTGTACACTATTGTATACCCTAAGCCAGTGGTCTCCAAACTGCGGCCCTTTGCCTTTATCAGGCCCTTGGGGCCCTTATTCCTCACACTGACACCAACAATGGGGCACGGTACCTCGCACGGGCGGGGCACGGTACCTCGCACGGGCGGGGCACGGTACCTCGCACGGGCGGGGCACGGTACCTCGCACGGGCGGGGCACGGTACCTCGCACGGGCGGGGCACGGTACCTCGCACGGGCGGGGCACGGTACCTCGCACGGGCGGGGCACGATACCTCGCACGGGCGGGGCACGATACCTCGCACGGGCGGGGCACTATACATCCCAACAATACCAATAATGGGTCACTGTTTCATCTCCTACTACCAGAGTCACTATACAATTTTATTTGCTTCCACTGACAAACCTGAGGCATCGTTTACTCCCACTGACTTCAGGTCATTTTCTTCACTGGCCAAAGTCCGGCCTTCCTAAGGTCTTAAGGACAGTAACTCGGCCCTTTGTCGAGTGGCAGAGAGAGGCTTTTGTATACAGACTTTTTGGTTTTACTATCCAGGCCATCAGCATCTAAAGTCATAGACCTTTACGTCCTCAGTTTTTTTTTTTTTTTTCTTGTTTTTTCTTATATTAACAAAAGTTTGGGCAAAATAAAGAAAAACATGTTTGGCACATCTCCTCATGTTTATTCCTTTAAAAATGATGCTAGTACAGAAAAATACTATTTGATCTGCCAGAAAACCAGAATTCTGACTTCCTGTTTAGGTTGACATTACACAGCCTTTTGTGCACTGAAATCCAAAGCAGTATTGACAGCCACTCCCAGTTCTTCCTCCTCAACTACAGAACACCTCCCGCTCTCATCTCCAGAACTTAAAGTGTAAGTTCAGCAAATCTTTAAGGTGAATTTACACTGGACATGCCCCCCGGACCTGCTATACAGGAGTCCTGCGATCACCCACTGTGACACAATAGTTTGCCGCTTCACCAGTCCAGAGATTTGAAATGCCTGCGGCTTAATCTCCTAAATGTACCTCATAAAGGCACTTACAGAAGGCATTCTAATCACGCGGGCGGCACCAACCAATCAGAACCTGCCTAGCCTGTCATGTCAGTGCTCTAGAAGAGGAAAGAAAGCCGCGAGATTTCAAATCTCTGGACCAGTAAAGAAGCGACCCAATGTCTCACAACGGGTGATCACGGGATTTTCTGTAAAGGTGAACTTATACTTTTTAAGGGGGAGGAATTCTGTGCAGGAAAAGAGAGCATTGGTATGGCTAATTAATAACACTGCTTGGGACTTCGGTTCAGCAGGAGCGTTGTCAGCTCAAAAAGGGATTTAAAGTGATATTAAACAAAATTATTTTTCTCCAAAAATAATCCATACACATCCACTACTTATTGGCCCTGTAATCTCTTTTTCATGAAATTGTTTATCTGTGTCTTTCTGCCTCCTTTTGAGACCCTCAGTGAGCTCCCAAACCTATTTTATCCCCCCTTTGTTCCATTTGTTTGGAATAAGCAATGTATGTTAGTTGCGGTTCTTTGCACTGCTCAGTGCATACTATACAGCCCCTAGTCCATCTCAGGAGCAAGCAAGAGAGGGTGGCTAACTTCGCACTAGGGTTGCACCGATACTAGTATCGGTGCTGATACTGAGCATTTGCACGAGTACTTGTACTCATGCAAATGCTCCAATACCTATGAGTCAAGAGATGATCGGTGTGGCAGTGGGGGCCATTACAAGCACCGATCAATCTGTATAGATTATAATAAAGCAGCTGATAGCCGCTTCTCCTCCTCTCTCTCCTGTGACTTTCAGCTGCTTTATTAAAATCTATGCAGGGAGATTGGTGCTAATAACAGCCCCCACGCCGCACCGATCATCCCTGACTGTCCCCTGTGTCGTCCTCCATTTCCTCCTCCGTGCTACTAAGGTCCCCCACCATGTCTTCCTCCACTCCTTCTCTGCTTCCCCACCATGTCCTCTTCCATGTCCTTCTCCGCTCCCCTTCCGCGTCTTTTTCCGCTCCCCCTTCTGTGTCCTTCTGCGCTCCCCCTTCCATGTCCTCCTCATCAGGTGTTTCAGCATATTTAAAAGGATGGAAAGCAGCTTTTGAAATTATTTTACCATTTTAAAACTTTTATGAGATTTTGCAGATTGTGTTTAAACTTTCGCCTGAAAGTCTGGTTGATTGCAACATAGCATCAGTCTCTCGTGTCTGTTGAAATATCAGTGGGCTTCTAAAGCTATCCATAGATGGGTGGTTTACTGGCTGATCGGGGAAAAAAAAATAGATTCCTCCATGCACACAATTATAGTGGATGGAGGAATCTTCCCCTTTGAAACATTGGGATTGATTTGCTAAAGGCAAATGGTCTGTGCACTGCAAGTGCAGTTGCTCTAGATCCGAGGGGAACATCCAAGAAAAAAAAAAAAACAGCATTTTTGCTTACACATGATTTGATGATAGAAATCATCAGCTAAGCTTTCCCTCGTTTCAGAGCTTCCCCTCCGATCTAGCGCAACTGCACTTGCAGTGCACGGACTGTTTGCCTTTAGTAAATCAACCCCCATTGTGTTCTGACAGCTGCAGCTGCTGATTGGCAAAAGTTCTCCAACTTGTAGAATAGAAGTTGATTGAACAATGGACTTCTGATGAGTAGGGACGGCCACACAATGATTGGGATTTGGCTGGTCCCCGCTGAACTGGCAGAAATAAATTTGTCTATGGCTAGCTTTAGATAGCGCTGAGCAGCTCTGCATCTTTTGGCAGCTGTGTAAACCATCCAATTTACAGGGGGTTGAGGGGGATGACCCCTACCTTTTTGGCATAGGTCCAAGTATGAAGCAGTTTATTTTTTGATAAAAGCTGAGATACCAAATTGTTTTCCCACATGGTCATAGGTTTCATGGAGCACTGAATGTTAATTTCCAAGCAATTATAGCCATATATGGGCAGATCATTCCTTTAATACAGTGAGGGATCCAGTATCTCCTCATTCTCTTTTTGTAGAGCAGCAGAAATGTGCTATGATGCTAAAAGCTTCTTTAACAATTGATACACATTTCTAGTGTGTATAAATGCTTACATTGAAATGTAATTGTTTTTCTTTCTATGTATGTAAAAATACTGATCCTAATCCATCGGAAATAAAAATTGGAGTATATAAAGCGCACATTCACACAGGTGTTCAGCCCCATGCAGCATGAAGAGCCATTTAGTTATACGTATGTCTGTACTGGCACTGAGCTGCATTCAGCCCATATACAGTCAGTGAATGGACTGACCTGCACAAGACAGTTTGACAAGACAGCTGGGACAGACCCATAAGGGTTGAATTACTAAAACTGAAGAGTGCAAAATGTGGTGCAGCTCTGCATAGAAACCAATCGGCTTCCATATTTTTTTAAATTTTTTTTGATGAAGCTTAATTGAACAAGCTGACGTTAGAAGCTGATTGGCTACCATGCAGAGCTGCACCAGATTTTGCACTTTCCAGGTTTAGTAAATCCACCCCACTGGCTCAGTGTCTGTGTATGTGAACCCATCCCTGTGTGCTTGTCAAACTTGGCTGTGTGAGCGAGTCTCTACAGCTGATGCGTATCCATTCCCTTATATGGGCTGTCTTCAGGAAGACAGCCCAAATAGGATTGGGGAAAGAATAAAACATCTATTATATTTTTCAGTCTCTGTCCTGCTGATGAGCTTTTCCATTACTTCTTGTCCTTGAGATGCAACAGTAAATGAGAGAAAATCTCTCCAAAGTGGACAGAAATTCCAACTTTTGTCATAAGAATGTGTTCTCATGAAACGTAAAATGTTTGGATTTCCCCTCTCTTTCTATCTTGGCAATATTCATTAGAACAAATGGAGGGGGTTTTCTGGCTCCAACCTGACAGAGTTGCTAACCCAGGGATCAACAGAATTTTCCACATTATGGGGTTGATTTACTAAAACTGGAGATTTCAAAATCTGGTGCAGCTCTGCATAGAAACCAATCGGCTTCCAATTTTTTTTGTCAAAGCTTAATTGAACAAGCTGAAGTTAGAAGCTGATTGGTTACCATGCACAGCTGCACCAGATTTCACACTTTCCAGTCCCCAAAGTGTCATGTTCACAAGCATAAGGCTGGGTTCACACTGGTCCGACAAACGCTCCGACATTGGGAGCTCATGTCGCATGACGTGTGAAATTTAATGTTTCCCTATGGGAGCCGTCCTAACTGGTCCGACACAAGTCGTTCCGACTTTAGAAATGCTCCCTGTACTACTTTGGTCCGACTTTGATCCTACTTCAGTCTATTGACTATCATTGAAGTCGGATCGCCGTCTTGCATGATCCGACTTTGGCACGCGACTTGTGCTCAGATGTTCTTGAGGGGGAACTCCGCGCCAAATTTTAAATAAAAAACCGGCATGGGTTCCCCCTCCAAGAGCATACCAGGCCCTTGGGTCTGGTATGGACCTTGAGGGGAACCCCCTACGCCGATAAAAACGGCGTGGGGGTCCCCCCCAATCCATACCAGACCCTTATCCGAGCACGCAGCCCGGCCGGACAGGAATGGGGGTGGGGACTAGCGAGCGCCCCCCCCCTCCTGAGCCGTACCAGGCCGCATGCCCTCAACATGGGGGGTTGGTGCTTTGGGGGAGGGGGCGCGCTGCGGCCCCCCACCCCAAAGCACCTTGTCCCCATGTTGATGAGGACAAGGGCCTCTTCCCGACAACCCTGGCCGTTGGTTGTCGGGGTCTGCGGGCGGGGGGCTTATCGGAATCCGGGAGCCCCCTTTAATAAGGAAGCCCCCAGATCCCGGCCCCCCACCCTATGTGAATGAGTATGGGGTACAGCGTACCCCTACCCATTCACCTAGGAAAAAAGTGTCAATTTAAAAAAAAAACACTACACAAATTTTTAAAGCATTTTATTAGACAGCTCCGGGGGTCTTCTTCCGACTTCGGGGGTCTCTCCGGTTCTTCTCCACGCTCTCCGGATCTTCTGCCGGGCTCCTCCGCTCTCTTCTGCTCTTTTGCCGCTCTTTTGCTAAAGCGGAGGAGCCCGGTCTTCAATCTTCTGCCTTCTGCCTTCTGCCTTCTGCCCTCTTCTCCTGATGTTGACACGACGCTCTCTGGAGCTAGAATGCTCTCTGTGCGCTCTGCTCTGACTTATATAGGCGGTGACCCCGCCCCCTTATGCCGTCACAGTCCCTGGGCATGCTGGGACTGTGACGTTTTAGGGGGCGTGGTCATCGGGTGATGACCACGCCCCCTAAAACGTCACAGTCCCAGCATGCCCAGGGACTGTGACGGCATAAGGGGGCGGGGTCACCGCCTATATAAGTCAGAGCAGAGCGCACAGAGAGCATTCTAGCCCCAGAGAGCGTCGTGTCAACATCAGGAGAAGAAGGAAGAAGGAAGAAGGAAGAAGGCAGAAGGCAGAAGGCAGAAGATTGAAGACCGGGCTCCTCCGCTTTAGCAAAAGAGCGGCAAAAGAGCAGAAGAGAGCGGAGGAGCCCGGCAGAAGATCCGGAGAGCGTGGAGAAGAACCGGAGAGACCCCCGAAGTCGGAAGAAGACCCCCGGAGCTGTCTAATAAAATGCTTTAAAAATCTGTGTAGTGTTTTTTTTTTAAATTGACACTTTTTTCCTAGGTGAATGGGTAGGGGTACGCTGTACCCCATACTCATTCACATAGGGTGGGGGGCCGGGATCTGGGGGCTCCCTTATTAAAGGGGGCTCCCGGATTCCGATAAGCCCCCCGCCCGCAGACCCCGACAACCAACGGCCAGGGTTGTCGGGAAGAGGCCCTTGTCCTCATCAACATGGGGACAAGGTGCTTTGGGGTGGGGGGGCCGCAGCGCGCCCCCCTCCCCCAAGGCACCACCCCCCATGTTGAGGGCATGCGGCCTGGTACGGTTCAGGAGGGGGGGGGGCGCTCGCTCGTCCCCACCCCCATTCCTGTCCGGCCGGGCTGCGTGCTCGGATAAGGGTCTGGTATGGATTGGGGGCGACCCCCCACGCCGTTTTTTCGGCGTAGGGGGTTCCCCTCAAGGTCCATACCAGACCCAAGGGCCTGGTATGCCTCTGGAGGGGGAACCCATGCCGGTTTTTTATTTAAAATTTGGCGCGGAGTTCCCCCCTAAAGATTCATACCAAACACAGTGCCGGCATTGGCGGGGATCCAAGTCGGATCCCCGTTCATTGAAAGTCGGACACATGCCGGCTTCATGTCGCAGGGCAAAGTCGGATCCAAAGTAGGACGGCTGTCGTGTCGCACCAGTGTGAACCCAGCCTAAGGCTGGGTTCACACTGGTCCGACAAACGCTCCGACATTGGGAGTTCATGTTGCATGACGTGTGAAAATCAATGTTTCCCTATGGGAGCTGTCTTAACTGGTCCGACACAAGTCGGTCCGACTTTGAAAATGATCCCTGTACTACTTTGGTCCGACTTTGATCCTACTTCAGCCCATTGACTATCATTGAAGTAGGATCAAAGTCGGATCCTTCTCCTAACCATCCGACTTTGGCATCCGACATTGTGTTATTTCCTGCCCCCTGCTGTAGCCCCTCCTATTGTGTGTGTTAGTACACTTGTCCTTTGACCAATCAAAACTATCTGAAAAGTCGGATCAAAGTAGTATCCTGTTCATGAAAGTTGGATGGATGTAGGACCAATGTAGGATCAATGTAGGACCGATGTCGTAGAGCAAAGTAGGATGAAATTTGTACTACTGTCGTGTAGTATAGTGTGAACCCAGCCTTAGGCTGGGTTCACACTGGTCCGACAAACGCTCCGACATTGGGAGCTCATGTCGCATGACGTGTGAAAATCAATGTTTCCCTATGGGAGCCGTCTTAACTGGTCCGACACAAGTCGGTCCGACTTTGAAAATGCTCCCTGTACTACTTTGGTCCGACTTTGATCCTACTTCAGCCCATTGACTATCATTGAAGTAGGATCAAAGTCGGATCCTTGTCCTAATCATCCGACTTTGGCATCCCACATTGTGTTATTTCCTGCCCCCTGCTGTAGCCCCTCCCATTGTGTGTTAGTTTTGATTGGTCAAAGGACAAGTGTACTATCTGAAAAGTCGGATCAAAGTAGTATCCTGTTCATGAAAGTCGGATGGATGTAGGACCAATGTAGGACTGATGTCGCAGAGCAAAGTAGGATGAAAGTCGTACTACTGTCATGTAGTATAGTGTGAACCCAGCCTTAAACAACTAACTTGCAAGTGAACAATGGGATGTTGTAAACATGTAGTGGTCAGGGCAAAGGCAAGCATAATACTTTGGTACCACATCCTAATTTACTGTAGCACATAGTGTAAAAAGCAAAGTAGACTGGACTTTGAGGCTGGGTTCACACTGGTGCGACACGACAGCCGTCCTACTTTGGATCCGACTTTGCCCTGCGACATGAAGCCGGCATGTGTCCGACTTTCAATGAACGGGGATCCGACTTGGATCCCCGCCAATGCCGGCACTGTGTTTGGTATGAATCTTTAGGGGGGAACTCCGCGCCAAATTTTAAATAAAAAACCGGCATGGGTTCCCCCTCCAGAGGCATACCAGGCCCTTGGGTCTGGTATGGACCTTGAGGGGAACCCCCTACGCCGAAAAAACGGCGTGGGGGGTCGCCCCCAATCCATACCAGACCCTTATCCGAGCACGCAGCCCAGCCGGACAGGAATGGGGGTGGGGACGAGCGAGCGCCCCCCCCCCCCCCTCCTGAACCGTACCAGGCCGCATGCCCTCAACATGGGGGGTGATGCCTTGGGGGAGGGGGGCGCGCTGCGGCCCCCCCACCCCAAAGCACCTTGTCCCCATGTCGATGAGGACAAGGGCCTCTTCCCGACAACCCTGGCCGTTGGTTGTCGGGGTCTGCGGGCGGGGGGCTTATCGGAATCCGGGAGCCCCCTTTAATAAGGGAGCCCCCAGATCCCGGCCCCCCACCCTATGTGAATGAGTATGGGGTACAGCGTACCCCTACCCATTCACCTAGGAAAAAAGTGTCAATTTAAAAAAAAACACTACACAGATTTTTAAAGCATTTTATTAGACAGCTCCGGGGGTCTTCTTCCGACTTCGGGGGTCTCTCCGGTTCTTCTCCACGCTCTCCGGATCTTCTGCCGGGCTCCTCCGCTCTCTTCTGCTCTTTTGCCGCTCTTTTGCTAAAGCGGAGGAGCCCGGTCTTCAATCTTCTGCCTTCTGCCTTCTGCCTTCTGCCCTCTTCTCCTGATGTTGACACGACGCTCTCTGGGGCTAGAATGCTCTCTGTGCGCTCTGCTCTGACTTATATAGGCGGTGACCCCGCCCCCTTATGCCGTCACAGTCCCTGGGCATGCTGGGACTGTGACGTTTTAGGGGGCGTGGTCATCACCCGATGACCACGCCCCCTAAAACGTCACAGTCCCAGCATGCCCAGGGACTGTGACGGCATAAGGGGGCGGGGTCACCGCCTATATAAGTCAGAGCAGAGCGCACAGAGAGCATTCTAGCCCCAGAGAGCGTCGTGTCAACATCAGGAGAAGAGGGCAGAAGGCAGAAGGCAGAAGATTGAAGACCGGGCTCCTCCGCTTTAGCAAAAGAGCGGCAAAAGAGCAGAAGAGAGCGGAGGAGCCCGGCAGAAGATCCGGAGAGCGTGGAGAAGAACCGGAGAGACCCCCGAAGTCGGAAGAAGACCCCCGGAGCTGTCTAATAAAATGCTTTAAAAATCTGTGTAGTGTTTTTTTTTTAAATTGACACTTTTTTCCTAGGTGAATGGGTAGGGGTACGCTGTACCCCATACTCATTCACATAGGGTGGGGGGCCGGGATCTGGGGGCTCCCTTATTAAAGGGGGCTCCCGGATTCCGATAAGCCCCCCGCCCGCAGACCCCGACAACCAACGGCCAGGGTTGTCGGGAAGAGGCCCTTGTCCTCATCAACATGGGGACAAGGTGCTTTGGGGGGGGGGGCCGCAGCGCGCCCCCTCCCCCAAAGCACCAACCCCCCATGTTGAGGGCATGCGGCCTGGTACGGCTCAGGAGGGGGGGGCGCTCGCTCGTCCCCACCCCCATTCCTGTCCGGCCGGGCTGCGTGCTCGGATAAGGGTCTGGTATGGATTGGGGGGGACCCCCACGCCGTTTTTATCGGCGTAGGGGGTTCCCCTCAAGGTCCATACCAGACCCAAGGGCCTGGTATGCTCTTGGAGGGGGAACCCATGCCGGGTTTTTATTTAAAATTTGGCGCGGAGTTCCCCCTCAAGAACATCTGAGCACAAGTCGCGTGCCAAAGTCGGATCATGCAAGACGGCAATCCGACTTTGATCCGACTTCAATGATAGTCAATAGACTGAAGTAGGATCAAAGTCGGACCAAAGTAGTACAGGGAGCATTTCTAAAGTCGGAACGACTTGTGTCGGACCAGTTAGGACGGCTCCCATAGGGAAACATTAAATTTCACACGTCATGCGACATGAGCTCCCAATGTCGGAGCGTTTGTCGGACCAGTGTGAACCCAGCCTTAGGGTACCCAACAAAAATAACTGTATTATTTACAACTAATAAAAAACTATATGTAAAGAAATGTATAGCAGAGAAGGGGTCCAGTTGGGTATGATGCTCACCCCTTCTCTGCTGTACATTTTTCTAGGGTACTTTATACCTTATGATGGCATCCACTCTGTCCCCTACTACCTAGGGCTACTTTTTGTTTTATTTGGTCTTCGAAAGACTGAGCTGTCACTGTATATTTATATTCCTAACTATATGGCTCCCCCTTGAGGGATTTAAGCTGATCTACCTCCATGTATCTTTTTATCAGGTGGAAATAATAAAAAAAAAAAAAATTAATGTTACATTGTTGTTGGGTACCTTAAAATGATACTAAAGTAAATTTTTTTCTTTAAAAATAGCAAACTTACTATACTTAACTGCTCTGTGCAGTGGTTTTGAACAGAGCAGCCTGGATCCTCCTCTTCTCGGGTCCCTCTTCGGCACTCTTGGCCTCTCCCTTCTGTTGAGTGCCCCCACAGCAAGCAGCTTGCTATGGGGGGCACCCAAGCTGAGCCGCAACTTTGACTGCAGTGGAAGCCAATAGTGCTGCTGCTGTGTATCAGGAGGGGCTGAGGGGGGCTGCTACACACAGGTTTTTTTTTTTTACCTTAATGCATATGCATTAAGATAAAAAAAACCTTCTGCCTTTACAACCACTTTAGGGCCTTGTTCACACTATGTGCAGAGATGTGAGTTTTTCTGCACCTGTCTCTGCAAGGGCACAAAGAAAACAATGTATGGTGTGAATGAGGCCTAAAAGTCCGGTCCTCTTTGCTTTTTCTTCTATGTTCAATAGGGTATTGTATTCTTCCTTTGTTTTCAGCTTTTGTACTCGTATACTTATACTGCTAATGGCAAGTTAAATTAATAAATGTTTGATCGTTTTTACAATTACTATATAACAAAGTGACTGTAAACCTATTTGTTTTTCTTTTTTAAGATAACATGTCATACTTGCCTTCTCTGTGCAGTGGTGTTACACAGAGCAGCCCTGATCCTCCTCTTTTTGGGTCCCTTGCTAGTGCACTTTGCTCCTCCTTTTCTCGAGGTGCCACCATAGGAAGTCACTTCCTATGGTTGCACAGCTGCACGTTCAAGCCCAAGCCGTACAATCTAGGTCCATTGACGCAGCTCTGGGGCACAACACTGAATTGAAATTGGGCTCTGGTAAGTATAAGGGTGGCCCAGAGGGAGCTACATACAGACGGTATTTTACCTTAAAAAGGAGCTAGAGAGTGCCCGCATAATTTTAAATAAATACATGTTTGGAATTGCTAAGGATCTCCTTTACACTTTTGGTATTGCTAATGGAGTGTTTCTTTGTAAAATCCCTTCATGAACTGTTTGTCCAATAAGACTGGCGGCGGCCATATTATCTGTGGGCATCTGAAGTCGCCTGCCATTCTCTTCCTGTATTTTGTGTGGCTGGTTATCCAGCATGCACATCGGTATCGCACACATACGCAATAACCACCCATCAGTGAGTCCTTCATTTTAAAATGGTGCCTAACTCCACCTGGAATTGCATAATTTCTGGTTTGGAAATAATGCAATGCCAGAAGTGGAGAATGACCATTGACCCCTGAGATTGATGACACCCAAATCCCAGGAGTCAATGGGAAACCTTTAAAGACGTAAATGGCCACTGCTACTGGGTCGAACATTGAAGAATGAGGTAGTGGCTACTAAATGGACATCAAATGGGAAAAGTGCAATACTATGTTATATAAAACTAAAACCTAAATCCATAAGTGAACTGTTAAACTGATACAATAACGCATGTTTAAAACAAAAACATAAAAAAACGTATATAATGAGTGTTCCAGAAAATGTGTGCAAATAAATGATGTATTTAAACACAACACAGTGGACATAAGAGTCCATACGAAAATAATTAGTAACAAGTATCCATGTGACCAGACGTCTGTGCACCTCTTGGGTATTAACAGGGTTCCACAGCAAACCAAGGATGCATCAATCCACTCACAGTGTGCAAATAGACTTACCATAAAGCTATGACTATCACAGATAGGTCAAAAATTGCTTGTGTAAAATAACAGCTTGCTCCAGGGACAGGGATCCTTGCTCTTCAGACCTCCCAGGATGGATGGAATCGACTCAGGAAAAGGGCATCTCCACGATCTCAGCATAGTAATCCACATCATATATGAAGGTACAAAAGGCACTCCAATAGCGTGAAACCGATTTTAAAGCCAACTTTTTATTTTGAAAAATTACATTCACAGAGAATGAAAGCATAAAACAGCACTGTTCCAATGTGAAACCTCGATTTGCCAACTTCTAAGATGGCCACCAGATGGGTGCACTTCAGACCTCAGATGAGCCCCATTGCATGCACTTCAGACCTCAGATCAGCCCCGACGCATAAAGTTCAGACTTCGGATCAGCCCCGATGCATAAAGTATGAGTCGGGGCTGATCCGAAGTCTTAAAAGTTCAGACCTTAGATCAGCACTGACGCATAAAGTTCAGACCTTGGATCAGCACTGACGCATAAAGTTCAGACCTTGGATCAGCACTGACGCATAAAGTTCAGACCTTGGATCAGCACTGACGCATAAAGTTCAGACCTTGGATCAGCACTGACGCATAAAGTTCAGACCTTGGATCAGCACTGACGCACAAAGTTCAGACCTTGGATCAGCACTGACGCATAAAGTTCAGACCTTGGATCAGCACTGACGCATAAAGTTCAGACCTTGGATCAGCACTGACGCATAAAGTTCAGACCTTGGATCAGCACTGACGCATAAAGTTCAGACCTTGGATCAGCACTGACGCATAAAGTTCAGACCTTGGATCAGCACTGACGCATAAAGTTCAGACCTTGGATCAGCACTGACGCATAAAGTTCAGACCTTGGATCAGCACTGACGCATAAAGTTCAGACCTTGGATCAGCACTGACGCATAAAGTTCAGACCTTGGATCAGCACTGACGCATAAAGTTCAGACCTTGGATCAGCACTGACGCATAAAGTTCAGACCTTGGATCAGCACTGACGCATAAAGTTCAGACCTTGGATCAGCACTGACGCATAAAGTTCAGACCTTGGATCAGCACTGACGCATAAAGTTCAGGCCTTGGATCAGCACTGACGCATAAAGTTCAGGCCTTGGATCAGCACTGACGCATAAAGTTCAGGCCTTGGATCAGCACTGACGCATAAAGTTTAGGCCTTGGATCAGCATTGATGCATAAAGTTCAGACCTCAGATCAGTCCCAAACCCTGTACCTTTAGGAACGCAGGGTGCCGGCGTAGGCATGTAGGTGGGCTTCTTCCACACAGCATGCTGATGGTCTCAGCCACCAGTGGGCTTTCAGTGATATCAGTGAGGTGGGTGAGTCCAGATTTGCAATCGACCACCTAATGAGCTCTGAATTTTCGGCGAATAGCAGCAGGTGCCAGCAAAAATGGCATGACATGACCGCCCAGGCATGTGTCAGGGCATGCTAGCGCATGGTTTAACCCTTCCCTAATCTTATCAAAAACAAATACAAAAAAAAAAAAGTTTTGCCCTATGTATACTTATATTCAGCCTGTTTCTTGCCAACTTGTAAAACCATAGTATATGTCGCCCATCTGTATCTGTGAACAGTATACTGCTAAGTAAGGCAAGGAACAATACCATTGCCTTGCCATATGGAATTATTGTATGTAACCTCCTTTCCACTACTCAATATGTCTAATTGTCTTTTATTCAAAACCACCTCACTTTACTTTAGTTTGACAAATCATAGGAACTGAAAAAGTCTCATGGAAATTTGTAGTATTGTAAATCTGGATGAACAATGTACAACAGAAATTGTTGATATCTGGGTGCAGTTTCTGGGCTGTTGGGCTTCACTTAATATTCATTAAGATAAAAATGTCATGAAAGTGTAAATTTAGTGCATTTCTGCACTGCACCCAATAGAATGCTTGCATTGCTCACAAATACTGTGTATGCACTGCACTTGAGTGGTATATATCTGCTAGGCATATCCATTCCTATTTCTGTCCCCTCATAAATAACTAGAGTTTTTTTCTTTTCTTTTTGTTTGACTTTACTTTCCTTTCCCCGGTAGTGTTTACATAATTCTAAATGTTTAATCCTGAAGGATCACAACCTCCTGTCTGCTAAGATTAGAAGAAGGACAGAGCCTTGGAATAAACCAGAAGACATTACAAGATTACCAGCATGAAATTTCAAGGGCTTCAGATTTTATGCACAAGCTCCCTTACTGGTCTACTTGTTGCTGTTCATTCTACCCCTAGCCCTCTACTGCCAGGCCTGTTTTAGAAATTCCCACTATTGCAATTAGGCTGTATTTCTTTAGTAGACCTCCTCACTAAGCTTGTGGAATGCACTTGGTTATCTCGAATGGCAATCTAGCATGCTATAAATGTTTAATGAACTATTAACTTTTAATAAAGTTAATTTAGAAAGTAGAACACATACTGACTCATGTGATTGGACTGGATTGCGTTTATCAGTGTACATATGTTCTGTGCTGAACTCCATTGAATATCTAAAAAGCGTTCCTTATTTTTTTTAGTCAAGAAGTTACAGTCCTATTTGCTTTCCACTGTTAGTGATTAGTTGAGCGTTTTTTTTTTTTTTTCTTTTTTCTTTTTGTTTTGCTAAACATTTATTTTATTACAAAAGCATTTTTAAATGTAAAAGCCAAAACATATTTTTATAAAGTTTGGATCGAGCAGCAAAGAATAATCAACCCTGTCAGGTTTTTTTTTTTTTTTTTTTTTTTTTGCATCTGTGGCCCCACTTCAGAGATGCGTCCTCGATTTTTTTTTTTTTTTTTTTCCTAGTAAACACTGTCAGTGTCACTGAGACTGACAGTATAAGTGAAACTCAAACCGTTTTAGCTGCCACTGGAGAAAGAGTAGAGAGGAAACTTTCTAATGACACTTTTGATGGTTACAGCTCCCTTAAGCCTACTACACATGTTAATTTTTTTTTTTTTTTTTTTTTTAGTGCGGCGATCTCCCCCGCTGAGCTGTTGTGTTTTGACAGGGGGACTCCCCCCCCCCCCCCCCCCAAAACACACTGATCTGCCAATGGCTGCCAGCGCTGATTGGCTACTGGTTGCATGCTGGTTTTCCAACAGGTCCCTCTGACATGGGCTGGTTGTTGCTTTTGTTGGACAGGCAGATGTACAGACTGTCCAAATGCTGGCTCGACATTGGATCATGTGTACCCAGCATTAGTTTCTCCCCACTTTGGGGAGGTTTTTTTTAACTTCCTGATGTGTCTGTGGGACAGTAAATGAAGTTACCCCTTGATATTTTGGTTGCAGTTGGTGTCCATTTCCATTAGCATAATAGAGAAGCAGGTGCAAGGGTCCGAGAGCACCAAAATTATCCAGTGTCCCAAGCAAAACCAATTTAGCAGAACGTCAAAGCCGTTTGCCTACTTTTTGGGGTTTTTTCCTGCTCATTGGGCAGAGGTGATTTATAGATTTTATGGCCATTAAGCCAGATGAAGGTGCCACTAAAAAGCTATAAGCTGAACCAGGGAAAAAGAGTATTACCTGACTGACTATGAAAGATGTAAGTGAATCAGAAGATTAGCTGAATAGAATTACAAATCCTTTTCATGAGTTAAACAGATCATAAATGTGTTTGTAATGTAGATATTTTTCTGGAGTTCAATTCAATAACCAAAACTCCTGTAAACTTTCAGGACAGCATTACTTATTGGATTATAAATATACACAGTGAGGGGGAAAAAAGTATTCGACCCCCTGCTGATTTTGTACGTTTGCCCCCTGACAAATGATCAATCTATAATTTTAATTGTAGAGACAGAATAACAACAAAAATATCCAGGAAAAACGCATTTCAAAAAAGTTATACATTGATTTGCATTTTAATGAGTGAAATAAGTATTTGACCCCTTGCCACCAACTTGACTTGGTGGCAAAACCCTTGTTGGCAATCACAGAGGTCAGACGTTTCTTGTAGTTGTCCATCAGGTTTCTTGGGAGGGATTTTGTCCCACTCCTCTGCAGATCCTCTTCAAGACATTAAAAGAGAAGCATGGGTGTGGGTTTTTTTTCTTCCAATATACTTACCTAGGTGGATGCAGCATCGGTCTGATGCTGCACCTGTCCCCCGGCGCCTCTGCACTGAGAACCGAGTGATCGAACATCGCCTATGGCTCGGTTCTCACAGCTCCCAGAGCAGAGAGCTGCTGACTGTCAATCAGGAGCTCTCTGCTCCTCCATGCTCACTGGAGCACTGAGCTGTGGAGGGGCAAGGAGCGGCTGTCTCAGGCTCTCAGTAGCTCGCTGAGAGGTTGAGACGGGCATCGGTCCAGGCACCTGGCGGATACAGACTTTCATTGTCTGGATGACGCGGTGCCTGGACTGATTCCTGTCACTTCTCCTTTAAGGTTTCAAGGCAGACATTTGGTAACTCAAACCTTCAGCTCCCTCCACATATTTTTTATGGGCTAAGAGACTAGGTCTGGAGACTAGCTAGGCTACGCCAGGACCTTAATGTTGTTCTTCTTGAGCCACTCCTTTGTTGCCTTGGCTGAGTGTTTTGAGTCATTGTCATGCTGGAATACCCATCCACGACCCATTTTCAATGCCCTGGCTGAGGGAAGGATGTGTTCACCCAAGATTTGATGGTACATGGCCCATCCATCGTCCCTTTGATGCAGTGAAGTTGTCCTGTCCGCTTAGCAGAAAAACCCCCCAAAGCATAATGTTTTCACCTCCATGTTTGACGGTGGGGATGGTGTTCTTGGGGTCATAGGCAGCAGTCCTTCCTCCAAACATTTCGAGTTGAGTTGATGCCAAAGAGCTCAATTTTTGGTGTCATCTGACCACAACACTTTCACCCAGTTCTCCTCTGAATCATTCAGATATTCATTAGCAACCTTAAGACGGGGCTGTACACGTGCTTTCTTGAGCAGAGGGACCTTGCGAGCACTGCAGGATTTCAGTCCTTCACGTCATAGTGTTACCAATTGTTTTCTTGGTGCCTATGGTCCCAGATGCCTTGAGATCATTGACAAGATTCTCCGGTTTAGCTCTGGGCTGATTTCTCATTGTTCTCATGATCATTGAAACTCCACAAGGTGACATCTTGCATGGAGCCCCAGAAAAAACAAGGAAACGGAGGCGGCTCTGGGTGCAGACTTAAAAACAATTTTAATAAAAAGAGCAGCAACAAAGATTGTACTCACATTTAGGTTGCATTATAAAGGCATATAGGAGTCCCAAATGTAACCAAAGGGGTCCGTGAGGTCAATCTTCCTGGCCAAGGATGTGTGTCATCAGACTGGTCTTCAGATGCGCTGAATACACCGGCCGGTAGCGATGGAGAAATACCAGAATGAGGCTTGGAGAGCGAACAGTAATCCAGGCGGGGAGCGATGACGTTACACACTATGCGACGCGTTTCCTGAGTCAGCAAGCCGTGAGTGACATGACGGCTGCACTCCTTTGTCAAGCTCGACAAAGGAGTGCAGCCGTCATGTCACTCACGGCTTGCTGACTCAGGAAACGCGTCGCATAGTGTGTAATAAAAGTTGCTGCTCTTTTTATTAAAATTGTTTTTAAGTCTGCACCCAGAGGCGCCTCCGTTTCCTTGTTTTTTCCGTGTCCTTTGGGAATATGGCTTCCACTCCCACCGGAAGGCTGCCATGAATGTGGGCTTCACACATCATTATCATTGACTTTTATGTGCATCATCATGGACTTTCACCATTTTCATTTCTTTTAACCCCCTGTTTTAAGTTCATTATTTACATGCATAGTATTGCCATTTATGTGGATTATTGCTTTTAATTTTTTGCGCCAAACACTTGTTATGCATGGAGCCCCAGACTGAGGGAGATTGACAGTTAATTTGTGTTTCTTTTATTTGCGAATAATCGCACCAGCTGTTGTCAACAGATCCAAGCTGCTTGGCGATGGTCTTGTAGCTCATTCCAGGCTTGTGTAGGTCTACAATCTTGTACCTGACATCCTTGGACAGCTCTTTGGTCTTGGTCATGGTGAAGAGATTGGAATCTGATTGATTGCGTCTGTGGACAGGTGTCTTTTATACAGGTAACAAGCTGAGATTAGGAGCACGAGAGTGCTCCTAATCTCAGCTTGTTACCTGTATAAAAGACACCTGGGAGCCAGAAATCTTGCTGATTGATGGGAGATCAAATACTTTTTTCACTCATTAAAATGCAAATCAATTTATAACTTTTTTGAAATGCATTTTTATGGATATTATTTTTTGTTATTCTGTCTCTCACTGTTAAAATAAACCTACCATTAAAATTATAGACTGATAATTTGTCAGTGGGCAAACACAAAATCAACAGGGGTTAAAATACTTTTTTCCCCTCACTGTATGTATATATTGATCATCCAATAAGTAATGCAGTCCTGAACGTTTACAGGTGTTTTGGTTATTAAATTGAACTCCAGAAAAATATCTACATTACAAACACATTTATGATCTGTTTAATTTATGAAAAGAATTTGTAATTCTATTCAGCCAATTTTCGGGTTCACTTACATCTGTCACAGTCAGGTAATAACCTTTTTTTCCTGGTTCAGCTTATAGCTTTTTAGTGTTACCTTCAGCTAGCTTAATGGCCATAAAATTTATACCATCACTACTACTACTTTACTTTTCCAGCAGTGCAGTTTTAATTCCAAGCTTCCACAGCATTTAGAATGAGTGGGATTTCATTAACAGGTTGCCAGTTTTCTAATAAACTTGGGGAAAATCTGTGACGCCCGGGGACCTGAAAGAGGAGGCAGTTAGTCCCAAAAAGACTCTATTTGTTGGACTCTCTATTAAGAAAGTTGCTTTGTTTCAAAGCTATTTTCTGTTTTTTTTTTTTTTTTTTGTCGTCACAGTAAGATACTGATGTTTGTTAAACTTTAACCAAAATTTAACCTAAATCGCCACTTATTGTTAAAAGGGACCTTACCAGGCCTGTGCACTATATTGCAAGAATTTTTGCAAATGCCTTTCAGATACTTCTGGATTCTTAAACTGGACTAGTGTAACTTCCTCATGCAGACTACTGAGTAAGGATGAGCTCCGGCGTGTTCACACACTCCACGTGCAGAGCCCGCCAGGAAGTCGCCCTACTACGCTGCGCTAATCACAGGCAGTGAGACATTTTCCCGATGTGCGGCTGCAGAGATCCGAAAATGTCTCACTGTTTGTGATTAGCGCAGCGCCGTGCCGACTTCCTGGCGGGCTCTGCACGTTTGCTGTGCGAACACGCCGGAGCTCATCCTTACTACTGAATGTGAGGGCCTTCCTGCTATGGTTGCTATGTATAGCCAAATTATTAGCAGATGTGACTGCACAGAGTTGGGGACCTCTGAAATGTTATCTCCAGTTCTGTGCAGACCTCTGGGAAGAACATGGAGCCAATCACAGGAGCAGCAAATTAATTCTTTGGGGTTTCTGTTCACAAATATTGTGCAGAACATGGCCATACTTCTGTTGCCATGGTGTACAAGGAAAGAATAGTTTAATATCTGGCAATTTGAGAGAATTACAGCTGAAAACAGGTTTAAAATGGAAGGATAGAGTTTAATTGCATACTGGAAATTCTCCAGTTGGCTTCCAGGGTTCCCCTGAGTTGTAAAAAGTGGCAACATCCAATGGCTTGGATAACTACCTGCATAACTTTTGCATAATTGCTTTGAAAAATAACCTAGTTTGCAGCTGTTATTCATGTCAGAAAGATACCTATATCTATCTGAAACTCAAAGTGGTTATAAGGGCTTAAGCTTTTTTTTAAAAACCCTTCCAAGATTAGCTCCCCCCTACCCAGCCCCCCTAAATACTTACCTGAGCCCGAACTCAATCCAGCGCTGTGCCTGAGTGCAGTTTTACTGCTCCCTCTCACCTCGCAATGGCTCCTGCTGCTGTCAATCAAATCTAGTGAGGAGGGAGCCGGGACCACGCTGAGCCAGGCCCTGTGTGCCTATAGACACACAGAGCCTGACTCTGGAGTAAGCCCGCACATCTGCCACTATAGAAAGTATTTGCTTTGGGTGCCGACACTGAAGAGGAGGAGCAGACAGCGTCCCAGAAGAGGAGGTTTGGAGCCCTTGGGTGCAATACTATTGCACAGAGCAGGTAAGTAGAACATGTTTGTAATTTTAATAATAATTAAAAAAAAAACCTTTAACAATGCTTCAAGAATTCAAAACATTGAGAGCATCCCATTTACCTCTAGCTAACAGCATAATGGCAGTTGGCATGCGATTTTTATCTTGGGAAAAGCATGGGTAGTCAGGGAACCCATCTGTCATAGCTATTAAGATTGGGTCTCACTTGTAGACCTTTTTTTTGGCTGACCATATAGGGTTGAGATTTTCATACAATTAAACAAAGGCACAATAAGAATAGTGATACAGTATACTGTATAAAACAAACACAAATTATCTATAGCCAAACACTACATATATGATGGCTTTTTAAAAGATTGCTTAATAAGGAGATCGTTCCTTACAAAGATTTTTTTTTTTTTAATTTTTAGATTTTACAAACTACTCAGCATGTACTACTGTCTTTTCATGCTATTTGATGTATTCAACTCTCTGCTTCATTTAGTAACCAGCAAGCAGATGGTCCCCTGTGGCCATTTTGCTTTTCACTAAAGAGGTTGCTGATTTTGGCTACTCTTCAAACTTGCCACTCAGAGGCATTAGTAGCAATTTTGTTTACCACAAGACAGTCTGCTCAGGCCTTCAGCTGAGCTAATCATCAATAACCATTTTTTGGCAGATGGGTTTCCAGTTGTAACTACCCAGCACTGCATGATAAAATAAAAATTCATGAGGAAAAAAATGGTAAAGAAGATAAATCATCCTGATGGACAAAAGGTGTGACTTCGACAAATATTGCTTTCCATGTGTATTTTTTAAACGTTTTCTTTTAGAATCATACAATAGTTGTCAAATTAGGTAAAGGTTTAAAACGTTTAGGGCCAGCTTTACTATGTAGGATTGTTGTCTGGCAGTAGGCACAAGTGACCTCTATACAGGAAATGTTTCATATGTGAAAATGGAAAAGTTTGACTTGGTTATGCTTTTTAACCGTTTTGGAGCTTCAGGGTTATGTAGTACATTAAAAGGCATTTATTTGTTGTTGTACCCTTGTGTAACAGAGGTTCCTTTTAGGCCTGTCAACGTGATTTAAAGCAGTGTTTATTTGATTTGCATTGCGTAGTACACTGGGTGCTCCGGTGATGATGTAAGATGTCCACAATGTGGTTCTTTAACATTTAAAGTATATAGAAGAATTTCACAAATTGTACCCAACAGTCTGCAAGTCCATAAGACAGTGTACTCTGTCCAAAGGCCTGTATGCATATGACAGTCGATTAATATGAGTACACAATGTTTATTTTTACATTTTATCTTTTAAGCTGATCTCATGACGTCTTCATATTAGGGCTTCATGTACACATGACATTTGAAAACCTCTTCTGAATGCTGGAACTTAAAAGCTAGTAACCACATATAAAAACATCCGTTCTACCACTTTTACATGCCGCATTTATATGCATTTTGCGGTGTTTGAATGTTTACGTTTAGAAGCGTTTTTGACAGATTTTACAGATCAGTAGACCCTCCCAAATGCCTACAATGCAGGGAAAAAAAGTCGCTCTCTCCCT